>NC_138775.1:194758465-195310965 GCF_965119305.1 Pelophylax lessonae
TAGCCATGGTCATGACCCTGGTCGCAGCGTGCTTCTGGCTCTAAGCACCTCCATTTCAAGATGGTGCTCGCCTGGTCCCAAAGTGTGGTGAGTAGTGTTTCCTTTCACTTCCAGGGTTTTTTTTCTGGGTGGACGTGGGCCCCTCCCTGGGTTGGTCGGACCCTCTAGTGCTGGGGTCTTAAAACATTGGCCCTCCAGTTGTTCAGGAACTACAATTGCCATCATGCCTAGTCATGTCTGTGAATGTCAGAGTTTTACAATGCCTCATGGGATGTGTAGTTCCGCAACAGCTGGAGGGCCTGCTCTAGTGCCCTTCCTTTCCTCATGTCGCTCCCCCTCACTATCAGGGTGTCTCTGTGGAGCACCCCCCATTCGCCCATGCCTAGCTCCCCCCCCCACCCCCCCCCCCCCCCCCGGGCGGCCATACCTTCTTTCTCTGGCGCTGAAATCTCTGGTCCGATACCTTTTTTACCATGGCCGGTTCCATTCTGCGGCTGTTTTTTTGCCATAACCTTGGTTTCCCAGACCTTCACCATCTAAGCTCCTGCACCAGGATTTGGAAGGGGGACAACCTCCTCCAGACCTGGCGGAACAGTTGTTCCAGGGGTTGCAGTAATCTGTGATGCCTTTCTGGATGCGGCCCCCTTAGCCTGTAGGGTGTCTGTGACAGCGTTGACTCTGCCACATGGTTTTGCTGAAATACTGGTCTGCGGACCAGGCTTCCAAGAAAGCATTGACTGATTTCCCTTTTGTAGGAGACCGCTTGTTCACGTCATTAGGGGTCTTACTGGAGGCAAGAGTACTCTGCTTCCACAGACTACCAGGAGCAAACGGTCTCATCGCAAGGGTGGCCCTTTCTTCTCGACCCATAAGTGGTCCTTTTGTCCCTTGGGATCTAAGGACCAGGGATCAAAATCTGCCCGTAACCCCGCAGGGGGTTCCAAGAGACCCTGGCCTGGTAAGTCGAGAGCAGGCTCCTCCAGGACCACAGACAAGCCCGCTTCTACCTGAAGGGGCGCCCTCACCTGTATCTGGTGTGGTGGGACGTCTTTGCTTCTTTACGGATCCAAGGACCTCCTTGATTCAAGACAAATGGGTCCACTAGTTGATTCGGTCCAGTTACATGCTCGAGTTCTGGTACTTGCCACCGGCAAGGTTCTTCCCTTCCAACCTGCGTTTGGCCCCAGATCATCTACGGGCTCTTTTTGGGGCAGTACAGGATCTGCTTTCACAAGGGGTCATTGTACCGGTTCCGGAATCGGAACGATTTAAGGGGTTTTATTCAAACCGATCTACTGTTCCCAGGAAGGGAGGCAAGGTCCATCCAATTCTGGACCTCAAGGCCTTGGACCACTTTGTGCGGGTTCAGAAATTTCGAATGAAGTTCATTCGCACGGTAGTAGTATCCCTTCATCAAGGGGATTTTCTGGCCTCCATCAATATCAAGGATGCTTACCTTCATATCCCAAATAGGTCGGGCATCAGCATTTCCTTTGCTTTGCCGTGGGCAAGGAGCACTATCTATTCGTGGTTTTACCCTTTGGTCTTGCATTAAGCTCCTCAGGTGTTAACAAAAGTGTTAGCCCTTGTGTGAGCATTGCTAAGGTAGAGGGGGATTGCGGTACTGGGGTACTTGGAGCATCTCCTTCTGCGAGCAGAGTCTCCAAATGCCTTAGACAGTCAGGGCGTTTCGGTATGAACACTGCAAGAGTTCGGATAGAAACTGAATTTCCAAAAATCTGTTCTGGTCCCATCTGCCAAGCTGGAATATCTGGGCCTTACCCTGGACCAGGCCTCAGCCCGGGTGTTTCTTCCAGGGGTGACACTCCAGAAGTTGCAGAATGTGATTCAGCTCCTGTTGTCCAGCCGGCAGTTATCTCTCAGGACTTGAATGCAAGTACTGGGCTTGATGGTCTCCACCTTCGAGGTGGTTCTGTTTGCTCAGTCCCATACCAGATCTCTTCAAAAGGAGATTCTTGCCAAATTAAATAAGAGCCCACAGTCTTTAGACAATCTGATCCTGGTGAGCCGGGGTACGAGGGGATGCCTGATACGGTGGCTCTGCTCTCCGGCACTTCGACAGGGAAAATCCTTTCTTCCCTTGTACTGGATGGTGGTCACCATGAATGTCAGCCTGTCCGGGTGGGGAGGTGTCTTGGGCACGGATTGTGCTCAGGGGGTTTGGATTCTGAAGGAGTCCAGCCTGCTGATCAATATCCTGGAAATTCGAGCGTTCACGCTTTGCCTGACCCAATGGACGGATTGTCTGCAGGGGTGCCAGGTAAGTATTCAATCGGACAATGCCACGGCTGTGGCATATGTCCATCAAGGGGGCACAAAAAGTGCCCTAGTGGCCCGGGAAGTAGCCAGAATTCTAAGGTGGGCAGAACGATTTGTTGCAGCCATCTCTGGAGGTGTTTCATCATCTGTGTCTCTGGTGGGGGACTCCCAATGTGGACTTGTTGGCCTCTCGTCTCGACAGGAAGGTGCAGAGGTCAGTAGCAAGGTCTCTGGATCCTCTGGCTGACGCCACAGACGCTCTGGTGGTCCCTTGGGGCCAGTATTGTCTGGTATACGCATTCCATCTGGTAACTCTTCTGCCAAGACTCCTGCGAAGAATCAAGGCAGAAGGGATTCCGATATTCCTAGTGGCCCTGGACTGGCCTCGCAGGTCTTGGTATGCAGACCTGGTAAGGCTGGTCATCGATGTCCCTTGGAGACTTCCTCTCAGAGAAAATGTTCTAGCTCAAGGGCCGATTTTTCCATCCTGCTTTACAGTTGCTGGCTTTAACGGCTTGGCTGTTGAAAGCCAGATGCTGAAGACTTGAGGGGTGTCTGAATTGGTGATTCCTACGCATTTATTAGCTAGAAAATCTACTGCTAGGAAGATTTATCATAGAGTCTGGAAGGCGTATATGTATATTGATGTGAGTGTCGGAGTCTTCACCCCCCCCCCCCCTGTTCTTTTGGTGTCTCGGGTTTTGGAGTTTCTCCAAAGAGGTGTAGATCAGCGTTTGCCCTTGGGTACCATCAAAGGCCAGATTTCGGCCCTGATGATTCTTTCAGCGTCCATTGGCCATGAATTCCTTGGTTCACACCTTTGTTCAGGCAGTCCGCCACCTGGCTCCCCTGGTGAGATCTGTTACCTCCGTGGGACCTCAATTTGGTGCTTTCGGTTCTCCAGAAACCGCCTTTTGAAAATATTTGCGGTTTCTCTGCTTACTCACAGCAGGTAGCCTTCTTGGTGTTGGTGTCGGAGTTGGCTGCATTGTCTTGTCATTTACCCTATCTGGCGGTTCACATAGACAAAGTGGTGCTTCGTCCTTGCCAGTCGTTTCTTCCTAAAGTTGTCTCTGGATTTCATTTAAATTAAGACATTATGTTGCCTTCCCTGTGTCCTAAGCCTAAGCATCCTAAAGAGATTGCCCTGCGTTCTTTGGATGCATTTCCGGCAATCGGGGTGTACCTGGCGGCGACCGAGTTCTGAAAATCGGATTCTCTTTTTGTCATTACGGATGGACCCCGTAAGGGGCTGGCCACGTCTGCTGCTACCATTTCTAGATGGATCAGACAGACGTCAGTCCTATTCCATTAAGGGTCAGGATCCTCCTTTCCCTCTTGGACGTCTGTAGTGCAGGTTTGCAAGGCGGCCACCTAGTTGGTCATTCGTACACTTTCGCAAAATTTTATAAGGTGGCTGTGTTGGCATCTGCGGATGCTTTTTTTGGCCACAAGGTTTTGCAGGCCGCTGTTGCAGAGGATTTGTCCTTTTTGAGGGTTTTTTTTTTCTTTGTCAGGGGAGCTCCAGTTGTTCCCGGTTGGCTATGTTTAGCCTTTGGGAAGGGTTTTTTTCTTCCCACCCCTCATGTTGACACTGCTTTGGGACGTCCCAAGGGTCAAGACGATCTGGAGTGGTGTCCGTCAACGAAAGTGAAAAATGGATTTTTGTCGTACCGTAAAATCCTTTTCTGTGATGTTCATTGATGGACACAGCACCTGCCCCTCTATTGAGTTGGGGTTTGTTCTTCTGACACTGCTTCTTACAAAACTGAAGACCTATAGCAGGAAGTGGGAGTATACCCCCTGGGACTGAGCTATAGGCGTAGTCAAACTTACATCTAGTGTCCTACTCCTGTAGGGGGCAGCATGAACCCAAGGGTCAAGAAGATCTGGAGTTGACTGTCAATGAACATCAAAGAAAAGGATTTTACGGTAAGAAAAAAATTATTTTTTTTCCTGCCAGCAGATGGAGCTCTAGTAGTCTTTTTATATAGGAGTTAGTAAAGGCCATAAGTTTTTATTTTTGTAAGGACCCCCAGACGGGTTATGTCTTAATGTGCTATTATGTACAGCATATTAGCACATTATGGCAGACTTACCTGCCAAAGAAGGACCTCCATTGCTGGAATGTGAGAAATCTGGCAGGAGGCCCAGGAGCTTCCATCATTTCCGGTGTTCCTTCTAGTTTTCTTTAGCCACTTGAATGGCTGGTCCGTTTTGTCACTCTCGTGCATGCACATTGCCACCACACAGACCTGGGGCCATAAATGTATGCTGACCCGCGCATGTGTGGCTCACTACATGACGGTAGGAAGAAACTTTTATGATGAGACTAATAGGGATCTCTTCTGTCATAAAAACTCTACCTATTATTTTTAAAAAGTAAATTTGCTACCACTTTTAGTTTCTGTTAGGCTAGCACGCCTGAAAAGGTGAAATAGCTTAATGTATACAGAAATGAAATGGGTCATCACTGCAGTGAATTTATATCTGATCAGATAACTGAAGCCCGGGTTCACACTGATACTATTTTGGATGCGTTTTATAACGCAAGAAAATGCAGGACAAGTGACTCTTCTCTACATCACTCCTGGAGGTTTTCCCTTGGACTGGCAGCAGTCCAGTGCATTTTTCCTCAGCCTGGCTTTTGGACAGCACCATGTTCAGACCCCACTAATCTGGATGCAGAACGAGCCTGAAAGTAACCTTAGGGTACAGGATTCTGCAATCTAAATTCTGGTTAAGCTTCCTGCAGAGCGCTATCCAGGTATAAGGCCCCTTGCACAAGAGTGTCATAATGTTTACTCAGGAACTTGTGATGCCCGTGTGCAAGGGGCTAAATACTGTGTGTAAAGACTTGAGTAATGTTGAGTATAGGCGAGTAAATGTGTGTACGTGTATAGATCAGTAAAATTCTTAATTGCCTGTATTGTAATATTCTCATTTATACCTATGACACCTGTGTGCAAGGGGTCAAAACAAGTAAACGTGCAAGTAAATTACTGCACTCAAAGGCCTCTTGCACACGCTACTCCTGTTTGAGCATCTCGCAGCTTGAAAAAGCTCAGTACAGCTTTTTTTTTTTTTCTGAGCTAAAATACAGCCCATTAATTGTAATGTGCCTGTGCACACAGGCGCATAAACAAGCACTGTGCATTCTTCAGTAAAAACAAAATAGAAAAATCTGCATTTTTGGTCAGTAATTTAAGCCTCAATGCACGCAAATACACAGGAATACGCGCAAATACATACCAAAAAGTCTGGAAAAATTAGATGCTCAAACAGGATATTGTGTGCAAGAGGCCAAAAGAGATACTCAAGCAGGAGTATCGTGTGTAAGAGGCCAAATGAACCGTTCTTTGTTTTTACTATATGTACTCAACGCTATATTACTGATCTTTACACGGCTATGTGCAATATCTTAATGACCACATTGAATCTCATTTCAGATCCATAAAAAAACTTGGCGCTTTTTTTTTTTTTTTACTCCCGTTTTCAACATGCCTAAAGCTACTGGCATTGCTTATGCACTTGCCTTGTCTCTGAGGACTCAATGAATGGGCTGGGCCATGTACAGGGAACTCCCTTGTTTTCATTGTTAGCTGGGCACCAATATTGACTATTTCCCACTGACTTTGCCGTTAAATGGGTTAACACTGTGGTACTGAGCAGTGACATCATCCTCTTGGTAAATAACAACATACAGCATCAAGACAGCACTTCCCCACTAGAGATGGGCCCAACAACCCCCCTGTTCTGTTTGCTGCAGAACTCCCGAACAGGGGAAAGGTTCCGCCCTGAACCATGAACTCTGTTAGTCTATACAGGAGCTGAACATGAGAAATCAAAAGTACCCATTTTAAAGGCTTGTATGCAAGTAATTGACAATAAAAATGGTATGAGGCCCGGGTACAGGAGGACATGCACAATCGTTTTTAAAGGAGCATTGATTTTAATGATGCTTCAAGGGAAATATTAAAAATTAAAATTACTTTACATACATATAGTGCTTGGGGGTCGTCTTAGTCTATCTGTAAAGTGGCGCATCTGTACTTTGTATATAACATGCTGGAGCAAAAATTATGTTTCTAAGGGAAAAAAGTCAAATCAAATTTAAATTGGCTAGCTGTTTCAATTGCTGGCACACAGCTATTTAAATAAAAAAAAAACACGGGTCCCCCCAAAATCCAACAGCCCCACCCCAAAGCACCTTTTCCAGTGCAGGATGTCCCTGGAAGCTAGAAATTTCTACAAGTAAATAGGAAAACACCACTACCGTGCGGTGTGGTTGCCAACACCCCCCACCCCCTCTCCAGTTTGCCATTCTGCTTCTCAGTTGCTTTCTTTAATGGCATGACTCTTGGAACCCAGGTTCCAAGGGACAAGGGTATTTCTTGATCGGATTCCTGCAATGCTCAAGCCTAGGAAGTTCGCTTCTCGCAAGTCTACTTCTGAATTTGGCTTTATTTAACTTGGTGTGGGGTGTCTTCTCCTTCCTGCAGTTGGGTATGGACCATCATTTGTCTCATTACCATCAAAGGTCAAGTCTCTGCAATTTCCCCTCTGCTTCAGAGACTGTTGGCCTCTCACTCTTTTCATTACCACGTTTATATGGGGGGTCTGCCATGCAGTTTTCCCTTTAAGTTCCCATGCAAATTTGTGGGATTTGAATCTTGGTCTATCTGTGCTTCACAAGCCCCCATTTAAACCCATACTTCCATCAACGAGGCTGCCACCTTGTAGCTATCACCACTGCAAGGCAGATTGAAAGCTCCTTGAGGGCAGGGACTGATGTGAATGTACAATATATATGTGAAGCGCTGTGTAAATTGACAGCGCTATATCAGTACCTGTAATAAATATCTGGACTGGTGGCCTTTTCTTGCAAAGAACCATTTTTGGTTGGTCTGGAGTCACCACCATGTGAGAACACCCATTTAGAACTACAATCTTAGATCTCCATAGGTCCCAGCAGACACGGGGGATGCCAATAGCGCGATTTAACACTGCATTTGAATTACAGATAAACACCATTTCATTCTAATACTGGAAGTTACTTGGACAAAAGATGTCAGGATCAAAAAGTTCCCATTTAATAGCAAGTCTGTACACATTGGAGATTCTATAAATGTATGTTTAATCTTGGGGACTTTGTACACAATGATTTTTAATCTTTAAAATTCTAAACTTTCCTTGCTTTGTTCGCACCTTTGGGTTATGAACCAAGAAAGGACCATTGGTCACATTTCTAATGGTAGAAACTTTGTTGCATGCAGTATCAATAACGTTTTAAAAATCTTTTGTTACAGTTTTTCTTTCTTCCCACATGAGCACCCAGAACATTGGATCCTCCACCACAATGTAATCTGATGTTATTTACTAGTTAGTAGTTTCCATAGTAGTTAATGGCAGAGAAGCCAGGAAGAAGGTGGTGTTTGTGTTTGACTCACTGTGCTAGCTCATTTTCTTCATAACCAGCATCACTACCACATGTTTATCTGCTAAAATGTCCTTTTTACTTTTGAGGAAGCACAAACACTGAATTCGGAAGAACTCATAAGTTATTACAGTTAAAATGCAATATGCCAGCAGAGAAGTGAAGGAAGTTTCTTAAGTCTACCCAAGCAAGCATGTGATCTTTTTGTTTTTTGTATCTCGCAATTCTAGACTCTCAAACTATTTATTGGTATATGGAGCTTAACTGTAACAACCTAGCATATGGGTTATACACATAGCAGTGGACCCCCTGCTCTGCTGTACTAGCATATAAATCAGTCATCCTGCCCAAAACTACCAGTCTATTCTTAAGGTGAATGACCTCCTCTGTAGTCATTGGCGGGGCTGAAATCTCCAGAACAGGAGCATTTCTTTAACCTTTTTTTTTTTTCTTTCCATGAAGGTACAAGTCCATAAGTGTTTGAAACTGAAACAATTGTCTTCCTTTCCAGGCTTACAGGCATTTGCTTAGATGCCCATGTGCCTTTGCATATTCCAGCAAATTTATGGCCATCTAGAAGTATGCGTGTCTGAACAATAAAGTTTATTGACGGAAGTAGACATGCACCTTGATATTTAAAAATTGATTTCATTAAGCTGAAGTGGCATTGGCAGGAGAGCTGAAATGACATTGCAGCACTAATGTTTTTAGTATTGGTTAGCTCTTGGAAGGGATAGAACCTCTGACAAGTTGTAGTTGCTGTCCATATTTCTTTTTACCTTCACCTCCTTTGTGTTCACCAGGAATAAAATAAACAGAATTTCCTCTATGGAAAACATGGAAAGAAAATTTTAAAAACTTTTTTTCTAAGGTTTTTATAGCAGTCTGTGTTTGCTTCAAAGGGAGACTGCCCTTGATCACATCTCAAGTATCTGCAATAGGTGCATCAGCAGCAGTAAAAACCACCTCCAATCTATCCAAAGCCTAAATTCTTGTTTCTCTGGAAGTTCTCTAAAGAGTAACTCCACTTTATTTAGGAAAAAAACATTCCTCTCTGGGTGATTTATGTACATTGCAAGGATCTTAAAAAACTTTGTTGCAGATTCAAAACTTTTTGTTCTAAAGAAATTATGTCCATGTACAGAGTAAATATGTATGGGAGTGATTTTATAATTATCAGTCAGCTGCTGCATCGGCGAGGTTCTAATGAGGAAAATGGCAAGGTCTGCATCCCTTAAGGCATGATTTACCCTGGGGAGTATCACACCAAAAAAATGACACTTTTGTAGCAGGGGATGCTCAAAATCCGACTTGTATCCTAATGCAAACTTCTGGGAAAATCAGTAAGCCAATGGCACAAGCAGGAAATGACATTTCTAGGGTGCGTGCTTTACATCTGTGTACAGAACACCTTCAGGTAGCCATATTGCATTTGACAGAAAATGTTGAGCAGCAGATAGAAAAGAAAAGGTACATTTTAAATAACATTCAGTTACAATATGATGTGTGACAATATATACGCTACATATATATTTTTTTCTTTATTTTCTATTTTCTCTTTTGGTCATTAATGGGACACAGCTCCATATCCTCTTTGACCCTTGGGTTATGCTGCTCTCCATAGAAGTAGGACACTAGGCGGAAAAAAAATTAACTACGCCCATAGGGCCGTCCTAGAGAGTATTCCCACTTCCTGCTATAGGACTTCAGTTTTTTTTTGCCTAGTAAGGACCTAGTTCCTTGCTTGGATCTCTGGTCCTAGCATTTTTCTTTTTTAAACGGAATTTTTTTCTTTTTATTATTTTCTGAACAACAATCAAGTCTGTTCCAGTGAGAATTACAATCAACTGCTGGACTGGGCCACGCACTGGATATCCTTGATCCTTGCGGTTTTCCCAGTCTGGCCAGCGAGCGTGACCGGACCGCAGCTCCGTGCTAGGTCGGCCGCGACATAGCCCTACTGGATGGGGGCTGGCCGGGGAGTTAATTGTCTTGCGAGGACGCATAGTCCTGGTCACGAGCTGAGTCACAGTGTACCTCTGGCCCCGCAGCACCCCCATTCCAAGATGGTTTGGTGGTCTGCCCAGAGTGGTGCCCGCCCGGTTCCAAGGTGTGAATAGTGTTCCCCCCTCCCCCCCTTCCCTCTGAATTCTCGGGGGGATGCGGACCCCTCCCCGGGTTGGTAGACCCCCCCATGTGTCCTTCCTTCCCAAACGGCGCTGCTCCTCACTGTTGGAGTTCCCCTCTGCCCTGTCTTTCACCAGCTCCCTTCTCAGTCCCCCCCCCCCCCAGGGTGGCCATACCATTTACATGTATTGGGGTTTTCAGCGGTGATGGCGCCAGGGGGGTAGGCTGGCTGACCAGTCTGCAAAAATTCCGAAGTGATGGTCCTGGTGGGGGTCCCTGCCAGTGCCTGCGCTTCCTTTTCCTCTATCATCGCCACACAGCTTGCAGTTTGGCGCTCTGTGTCCCTCCTGAGTCGGTGGTGGTGAGTCCCTGTGGGTGTGCAATACTCCCTCTTTCTGCTATAGCAGTGTGTTTGGTGCGTTTGCTGGCAGTCCCCACATTAACTATCGAGTCCGGGGAACATGTCCCCACCTGACCCACTCTCAGATGCTGCGGGACTCTCTGGGTCTCAGTCTGCCATGACGGCGGTCCTGCAGTCACAAAGTCGACATGGCCCTTCAAAATAGGCCTAGCAAACAGTGACCCCCCCCCCCTCTTTCACCTGCATCTTCTGCCTCCTCAGATTCTTGAGGTTGTTTTGGCCGCCGTGGACGCAAGTCAACCCACAGGGTCTGCGTCCACACACCCTTAGTGCTCGGACCGTGAGGATGAATCTTCTTCCACTGCGGCCGCTCATGAAAAGGTGCTTGTGGAGGCACTGATTGTATCAGTGGGACAGACTTAAAATTGAAAGACACCGCTAAGGCTGCGCTGGTGCAATTTGGTACCTGCAAACCTTCCAAGGCAACTAAGGTGTTCCCCTTTCCCCCCTAAAATGCAAAAAGCATTTCACAGGTTAAATGGGTTTCCAGGTTAAATAAAGCCACACTACTGCCGGTGTAGGACTCTCCGTCCTTTAAAGACCCGGTGGAAAAGAGAGCGGAGTCTCTGGTCCGATACCTTTTTACAGTGGCTGGTTCATATTTGAGGCCTGTGTTTGCCATAACCTTGGTCTTCCAGACCTTAATGGAATGGGCAAAGCTTCTGTGCCAGGATTTGGAAGAGGGGGTCAGCATCCTCCTGAGCGGACGCAGTTGGCGAATGAGTTGGTGCAGGGGGTTACAGTATATCTGTGATGCCTCTCTGGATGCATCTCCTTTAGCCTGCAGATTGACAGCTGTGACTCCTCGCCGTATGATTTGGCTGAAATGCTGGTGTGCGGACCAGGCTTCCAAAAAGGTGCTGGCTGATCTCCGCTTTGTAGGAGACCACCTGTTCGGAGCTTCTATAGAAGAGATCATTAAAGGTCTTACGGGAGGCAAGGGTATCCTGCTTCCACAGGTCACCAAGGGCAAAGAACTTCATCCAAGCGTGGTCCTTTCTTTTCTGCTCATAAAACGGCCCTCACGGGAGGTTCTAAGAGACCCTGGTCTGGTAAGTCAAAAGTGGGCCCCGCTGGTCCTGCAGACAAGTCCACCTCTGCCTTAAAGCGGAGTTCCACCCAGTGCACATTTTTTTTAATAAAAATACCCCGGGACAGTCAGGGCTAGTACATTCCACAATGGCTAGCCTCTGATCTGTCCCGGGTTGCACTTACCTTTTAGGACAAATACTTACCTTGAAAAAGTATTGTCCAGCGCTGCCATCTCAGGCATGCCCAGAAGCTGTTTAGAAGGGAATGACGCGCGCACCCCGGAACTGACGTCGGGGCCGGTGCAGGCGCAATGATTCCTGGGAGAGATGACGTTCAGCTCCCAGGAATCATTGCAAAGCCAGGAAGTGACGACGGGCCGCGGCTGCCGAGGGGAGGAAGAAGGAAGTAAGGTAAGTATATTTTCTTCTCTACGAGGTAAGTAAAAAAAAAAAAAAAAAAATGCGATTATCCATTTGTTTTTCAGGTGACCCGGAGCGAGAAGATGGAGGTAAGTATCATTTTAGGGTGGAACTCCACTTTAAGGGGCGCCCTCATGCGTACCTGGGGTGGGGGGTGATGTCTTCGATCTTTCCAGACCTGTGGACCTCTTTCATTCAAGACCTCTTTCATTCAAGACCAATGGGTCCACGAGTTGATTCAGTCTGGTTACAAGATCGAGTTTTGGTCCTTTCCTCCGGCAAGGTTCTTCCTTTCCAACTTGTCTGTCCTCGGATCGTCTGCAGGGCCTTTGCTGTACAGGATCTGCTATCACAAGGAGTCATTGTAGCAGTTCCAGAGTCTAAACATTTTCAGGGGATTTTTTCAAACCTATTTACTGTCCCCAGGAAGGAAGGCAAGGTCCGTCCAATCTTGGATCTTAAGGCCCTGAACCGCTTTGTGTGGGTTCAGAAATTTCTGATAAAGCCCATTCACATGGTAGTGGCATCCTTTCATTAAGGGGATTTTCTGGCCTCTATCGATATCAAGGACGCTTACCTTCATATCCCATTATATGTCGGGCACCAGCGTTTTCTTCGCTTTGCTGTGGGCGAGGAGCGCTATCAATTTGTGGCGTTACCTTTTGGTCTCGCCTCAGCTCCTCAGATGTTCACAAGTTTTGGCCACGGTGTTCGCTTTGCTCAGGCAGAGATTGCAGTACCTGGACGATCTCCTTCTGCGCACAGTTTCCGACTGTCTTAAGACTATTTGGATATCACTGTGTGAGCCTTGCAAGAATTCAGCTGGACTCTGAATTTTCAGAAATCGGCTGACTCCGTCCAACAAACTGGACTACCAGGGCCTGATTCTGGATTCAGCCTCAGCCTGGGTGTTTCTTCCGGAGACAAAAATTCTGAAGTTGCAGCATGCGATTTGGCTCATGTTATCCAGTCCTTAGACAATCTGATCCTGTTGAGCCGGGGTATGAGGGGTCCTTGATATGGTGGCTCCGCTCCCTTGGGCTTCGACAGGGAAAATCCTTTCTCCCCCTCTGATGGATGGTTGTTACCACGGATACCAGCCTTTCCTGGTGGGGAGGTGTCTTGGGCACATATCCCACTTTTGGACTTGGAAGGAGTCCAGTCTGCCAATCAATGTCCTGGAGATTTGGGCGATGCCTGTCCCTGTAGACGGATGGTCTGCGGGGCACCCAGTAAGGATTCAATCAGACAACCCCATGGCTATGGCATATGTCAATCACCAAGGGGGAACCTAAAGTGCCCTGGTAGCCAGAGAAGTGGACGACATTCTAAGGTGGGCAGAACGCTTTGTTCCAGCTCTCTGCGGTGCACATTCCAGGGGTGGAAAATTGGCAGGTGGACTACCTGGCTCCGGGCGAATGGTCTCTTGACCCGGAGGTGTATCACCAACTGTGTGGTGGGGGACTAGCGATGTGGACCTGTTGGCCTCTCGTCTCAACCAGAAGGTTCAGAGGTTTGTGGCAATGTCTCGGGATCCTCTGGCCGCCACCTCAGAAGCTCTGGTGGCACCTTGGGGTCGGTATCATCTAATGTATGCCTTTCCTCCATTACAACTTCTGCCGAGACTTCTGCACAGAATCGCCGGTCTTGGTACGCAGGCCTAGTAGGACTGGTAACCGATGCCCCCTGTAGACTCCCTCTCAGAAGATCTTTTGTCTCAAGCACCGATCTTCCATCCTGCTTTACGGTCGCTGGCTTTAATGGCTTGGCTATTGAAAGGCAGGTACTGAGGGACAGAGGGTTGTCGGATTTGGTAATCCCTACACTGTTGAAAGCTATGAAATCTACTTCTAGGAAGATTTATCAAGTTTGGAGGGCATACATTACTTGGTGTGAGTCTCGGGGGGGGGGGGGGGGGGTTCCTCCTGTTCCTTTTCAGTGTCCCGTCTGCTGAAGTTTCTACTTAAAGGTGCAGTTAAGGGTTTGGCCCTAGGCCACCATCAAGGGCCAGATTGCTGCTTTGGCAATCTTCTTCCAACGCCCGTTGGCCACAAATTCCTTGGTTCACACTTTCGTTCAGCGGGTACACCACCTGTCTCCTCCGGTAAGGTCCCCGGTGCCTCCGGGGGACCTCAATTTTGGTACTGTTGGTTCCTCAAAAACCGCCTTTTGGAAATATTTGTGAACTTCCTCTGCTTACTTTGTCACAGAAGGTGGCTTTTTGGGTGGCTATTACTTCTGCACATAGGGTGTCCGAGTTGGCTGCATTGTCTTGTCGGCCACCATACATGGTAGTTCACAGGGACAAAGTGGTGCTATGTCCCTGCGAGACGTTCCTTCCTAAGGTCGTTTCTGGTTTCCAGTTGAATAAAGACATTGTGTTGCCTTGTGTCCTAAGCCAAAGCATCCTAAAGAGATTGCCTTACATTCCTTGGATGTGGTTCAGGCAATCATGGTGTACCCGGCAGGACTGCGTCCTTTCGGAAATTGGATTTCTTGTTTGTCCTTACGGATGGCTCCCGTAAGGGGCAGGCTGCATCTGCTGCAACCATTTCCAGATGGATCAGGCAGACGGTGGTGCAGGCCTATTCCATCAAAGGGTCGGGTTCCTCCTTTCCCTGTTAAGGCGCATTCTACGAGGGTGCTTAGTGCTTCTTGGGCCTTCTTGTCATCGGGCGTCAGTGATCCAGGTTTGCAAGGCGGCCATCTGGTTGTCTGTGCACACATTCACAAAGTTTTACAAGGTGGGTGTACTTGCATCTGCGGATGCTGCTTTTGGCCGCAAAGTTTTGCAGGCTCCTTTTGCAGAGGCTGCTGCCTCTTGAGTGTATTTTTCTTTGGTAGGTGAGCTCCAGTTGTTCCTGGTTGAGTTCCTGGTTTACAAGGTTGGCTACGTTTAACCCTTTTGGGAAATGTTTATTGCTGTGTTTTTTTTCCCACCCCTCATGTTGACACTGCTTTGGGATGTCCCAAGGGTCAAAGCAGATATGGAGCTTTGTCTGTCAATGAACGAAAGCGAGAACTGGATTTTTGTCTTACCATAAAATCCTTTTCTCTGATGTTCATTGATAGACACAGCACCCACCCCCCCTGTTGAGTTGGGTTATGTAGTTTTTTGTCACGGCTTGTTACAAAACTGAAGTCCTATAGCAGGAAGTGGTAGTATACCCCCTAGGACGGCCCTATGGACGTAGTCAATTGTTTTCTGCCTAGTGTCTTGCTCCTATGGAGAGCAGCATAACCCAAGGATCAAATATCTGGCAATGAACATCAGAGAAAAGGATTTTACGGTAAGACAAAAATCCTGTTTGTTTTTTTTCCCCCACAAAAGTGAAGTTACCCATGAAGACAGAGGCCAGATGCCAATCATGATTTTGTAAAGGGTATTAGCTGCTTATTGGTCAAACTCACTCCTCTGTTTTTCTTCTGCCACAAATGTAGTATTTTTTTTTTTTTTTTAAAACTAATGTTCTTGCAGCTTGTGCAGTCTAATCTGCATGAAACTGTAATAAACCTTGTTAGCCCTGAAGCCTGTTTATTTCGTATTGTAACTGAACCAAGGACTGCAGCAGTTTGGGACAGCTGTCCTAAACACAAATTTCAAAGTAAAATCCAGGTGATATTCTATGCACATATTTAATTCTTCTTCTCTGCTATTTAAAAAAAGGTAATACTAAGCATTATGGGCATGCACTGTGACCTCTATCCACATCCATAGTAACTAGAGCAAAGGGTATGTAGGAAAAAATCCTACCTACTGCAATGGTGGACTTTAATAGCACTGGCATGAAACGGACAACAAAACCTTTATTTACAATTCATAAAAAAATGTTTGCGTGCCCGGAGCATCTCCCCTGTGTTTTTGGGGTTGTGGTCAAGAAGTCACGATGTTTCATGTTTGGTGGCAATGCCCCAAGGTCAGACGCTTTTGGATTAGTGTATAATTTCATCTACACTCTTACACAAGTGAATTTGATCAAGTCCCCTCAACAGGCCCTATTGGGCAGGAAGGTGGACGCAGCCACTAGAGCGCAGAGGCGGCTCATTACGTTTATATTTACTGCAGCGAAAATAACGATAGCGAGATCCTGGAAGTCTCCTACTATACCATTTGAGCAGCTTAGGCACAAACTGAACTGGATCATGGTTAACGAGCGCCTATCGGCTCAATTGGAGGATAGAATGCGCGGGTTTGACAAGGTATGGGAATCGTGGATTAACTACCTCACGGGGGGTGCCTGAGGGATTCGGGTGGGTCTGGGGGCGGGGTGCGGGGTTGGGTCAGATTCTACTTCTTCCTTCTCTTTTCTTTTCCTCCTTTCCTCTCTAGGCTCTCTTTCCCTTTCTCTCTCTGTACTGCTTCATACCACTGCTTACATGAGGTTTTCAGTGGTAACGTCACACAGCATCTTTGTTGCTTCTGTTCCCGGCTTCAGGCTAGGGCAGAGGTTTGCAGGGTCAATATTTTGCCACTAGCCCTGGGGTTTGCATCGAGAGGGGCCAAATATTTGTGCTAGCAGGACCTATCTATCCATAGTAATGGTCTCTCATGGTAACTTATGGTTCCTGTTGTCTGTTACTTAGGCTATAGACCTTTTCCATGTTACTGTGTTGGCCTCCTAGGGCCGTGTTGGCTGTTGTTTGATACTGATGTACCACTGCTCGCAGTTATTTTGAACTGATTTTTATGTGTATTTTGTAAAATTTTCAATAAAAATCATTGAAAACAAACAAATGTTTGCATATACACAAAAATGTGTATAGCCATCAGTGCTCCATATATGGACCTGATACAGAGTATACCTCAGTTTATATATATATATATATATATATATATATATATATATATATATATATATATATATATATATATATAATATATATATATATTTCTCTAGCGCTCATCGACAGACGTAGTCCTCGGTGATACACCACCTTCGGGTTATGTTACCTCCGCAGGAGCAGGACTAGACAGGAAATTAAAAAGCTCTGGCCACACCCTAGGGGCAGTCCCAGAGGGTATATCCTCTCTCTCTCTGCCTCAGCAAATCAGTTATTTTCTGTCTAGTTAGGAGTAAGGACCTAGACACCTTGCTGGGATCTTAGGTCCTGGCAAGAATTTTTTCTTAAAAGATTTTTTTTTAGACAGCTTTTTCTCCAGTGTTCCTGTGAGATCTTCAAGCAAGAAAGCTGAACTGGGCGACGGGCTGGATGTTGAGATCCGGTGGTCACCCCAGTTCAGCCTACGAGCGCGTGCAGGCCATAGCTCCGCGCTGGGTTGGCCGCGACAAAGTCCCATTAAAAGGACTGAACCCGCGAGTTAAACGTCTCGCTGAAACGCCAAAGACCATGAGTCACGGCGTTCGTATCGGTCGACAGCCCTCCCGCCCCGGTGGAGAGGGGTACTGTCAGGAGTTGGTGCCCGCCTGGTTCCGGTATGGTGAGTAGTATGTTCCCCCTTTCCCTCTGACGGGTTTTGTGGTGAACGCGGGCCCCTCTCGGTATGGTAAGAAAGAGTCCTTTCTATCCTATAACATGTCACAGATCCTCCTACTTTGAGTGTGATTTTTTGTGTACAAAAAAGCCAGGAGGCTTGGTTTGGGAGCTAACAATCTATTGTATACATGTTTAAAAGATGTAATCTGTGGCATTCTGGGAATCTTATGGGTTAAGTATAAGCTACCTACCAGTCAGAAGCCACGGACATGTAGACTGCCTTCCAAATCAGATCTCCAGCTATTAGCAGGCCTCCCGAACGGCCATGCGGTCCGCCAGGGGCCGATACCGCCAACCACGCCATATCCCCAGGCAGAGACAGTGTTGTGTGCAGCACACCGACATTCAGCAGGCCGCCGCCATTTTTTCTTGCAGGATCGCACGAGCCGCCATTTTGGCGTAGCCTCGTGTCTCCAGCATGGGGGCGGCCATGTTTGAGGTGATCCTACACCTCGTGGAGCTTGGGGGAGGCGCCGGAAGGCGTGCAGAGGGGCGGAGCCGCCTCCTTTCTTCCTGGGCAGCCAGCCAAAAGACTTCCTGTTTGTCAAGACAGCGCTGTAAGCTGTTGCAGTTTAACTCTGAGCATCAAGTGGTGAGCCTGGGGGTCTATCTCTCTCTCTCTCGATCGATAGGGATCCCTAAGCAGGTAACACTAAGGGGCTTTTTTGTGGCGCTGGGGGTCAGAAAAGAAAAAAAAAAAAAAAAAAAGTTTTTTTTTCTTTACTTTGAATTATATTATCCAGGAAGTAACTGGAGTTGTTATGGACCCTGCCACACATATTCCCCCACCTGTTTCCCTCGAGGGGGCCTCGGGACCCGCCGGTGCACAGAGTATAGAGTCATTTACAGCAATTATGGAGTCTATGGTGGCTCGGGTGGAGGCGGCCTGTCAGGGACGGGGGTCAAGGAAGCGACCCCCGCCTACCCCTATACCATCTGACACCTCTGACTCAGATTCAGAGATGGTCACGGCAGTTGCAGGTTCCTCTGCAAGGGCTGTTATCCCAGGTAAAGCCCCCTCAGACAGTGAGGAGGACGCTTCTTCTCTTGCTATAATTCAGGAAGAAGCATTGGTGGACGCACTAGTTGTGGCAGAGCAAGAAACCTTAAAACTTGAGGCTTTACCGGCAGAGGCAACTGAAACAGAGAGGCCTTTTGGGACTAATAAGCCCATCAAGACGGCGAAGGCTTTTCCTGTACCTAAATGTTTTGGTAATCAGATTAAAGGAGAATGGGAGCATTCTAAACGTACCTTTACTATTTCCAAGCGTATTGCTAGACGCTATCCGTTTGAAGAATCCATCATTAAGAAATGGACGGTACCACCAGTCGTGGATCCGCCTATTTCCAGGCTGAATAAAGCCACGGTTATTCCAGTGGAGGACACTTCGTCCTTTAAGGATCCGGTGGATCGAAAGATAGAAGCAGAGTCCCGCACTATCTTTTCTCTGATAGGGTCAGCATTTAGACCAGTAATCGTTATTGGTCTAGTTTCCCAGACACTTACGGAATGGGCGAAGATGGTACGCCAAGATCTTAGGGGAAAAGATATTCCCCAGGAGACATCTGATTTGATGGAACAGATCATACAAGGGCTACGGTTTATCTGTGACGCAGCCTTGGACACTACTCCCCTATTAGGGCATGCATCTAAGTTAGCAGTGATCCTCAGACGTGTGCTGTGGTTAAAATGCTGGTCAGCTGACCTAGGTTCCAAAAAGACCTTGACCAATCTCCCCTTTCAGGGGAATCGTCTATTTGGAGCCAACCTAGATGAAATCATTAAGGATGCCACTGGGGGCAAGAGCACTTTTTTGCCACAGGCTGCAAAAGCTAAGGGACCTCGCAACAAGCGAGGACCTTTCTTTACCGCCCATAAAGGGCGCCCGGCTGGTACTCCCGGGAAAGGCAAGACTCCTCCAGGAGGGTTCAAGAAGGGCTGGTCGGACAAGCAGAGGACCAACCCAGCCAAACCCGAAGTAAAGGAGTACACAGCCTGAAGGTGCGCCCCCACCCGGTTTCAGGGTGGGGGGACGTTTTCACCGGTATTCAGGACATTAGATCGAGCATCAACCACTACTACCGGTGCGATTCTTCCCTTCCAACATTTAAGTACTACAGGAAGCGGTAGTTACCGTTCCGTGAATAGATCTTTTCCTTTACCTTTTCCTAAGATTAGTCCCTATACCTCACAGGAATCGGATCTGGTTGACCAGATAGGCCAAGCAGCCTCTAGTCGGGTGACTTCGGTCCCTGAGGTTCAACCAGAAAAGATCACTTTTCCTGATAACTATCAGGTATCTGATAAATGTGTGGGAACAGAAAACGACCAGACTTTCTCAGATGGTCGGGGCCAGATAGCTCTAGGGACGCCTGGTTCAGATCCAATCAGCGCCAGTGGTCCTAGAAATTCTAGGCTGGCCTCCTCAAGCCGGCCTGGCCGACTTGGACATGTTAGTCGCAGACGTTCCGTGGGAACTTCGTCTCAGGGAGTGTCTGTGGTCTCAAGGACCAATTTACCTTCGTGCTTTACAGTCGCTGGTTTTAATGGCCTGGCCATTGAGACCCAAGTACTGAAGGACAGAGGTTTGTCTACTTCAGTCATTCCTACCCTTATTAAAGCAAGGATAGCGACTTCCAGCAAAGTCTATTATCACACATGGAAGACTTGTATTGCGTGGTGCGAATCTTTAGGATTTCCTCCACGTACCTATTCGGTGACTCGAATATTGGCTTTTTTGCAACAAGGGGTTGAGCAGAAGCTAGCCTTGAGCACCATCAAGGGTCAAGTTTCAGCATTAGCAATCTTCTTTCAGAAGCCTTTAGCTACCAAATCCTTGGTGCGGAATTTCATCCAGGGGGTGCGGCACCTGGCTCCTCCAGTCCGCGCGCCCTTACCGCCCTGGGATCTTAATTTGGTTTTGTCGGTTCTACAGAAACCTCCTTTTGAAAACAGGGAGATTCCCTTGCTTACTCTATCCCAGAAGGTGGCCTTCTTGGTGGCTATTACTTCTGCTCGCAGGGTGTCAGAACTGGCTGCATTATCATGCCAGTCACCATACCTAGTGATTCATAGGGATAAGGTAGTACTTCATCCTAAGCCATCTTTTCTTCCCAAGGTGGTTTCAGATTTTCATCTGAATGAAGATATTGTACTACCTTCCTTGTGTCCTCAGCCCAAGCATCATCGGGAACATGCGTTGCATTCCTTAGATGTGGTTCGGGCAATCAGGGTATACCTGAAAGCTACGGAATCATTCCGTAAGACGGATTCACTTTTTGTGATCACGGATGGCCCCAGAAAGGGTTTGCCTGCATCTGCCGCGACCATTGCCAAATGGATTAGACAAACGGTGGTACAGGCTTATTCTATTAAGGGTCAGAGTCCTCCGTTCCCTGTTAGGGCGCACTCCACTCGAGCGCTCAGTACTTCCTGGGCCTTTCGCCATCAGGCGTCAGTGGTCCAGGTATGTAAGGCGGCCACCTGGTCGTCGGTACATACCTTTACAAAATTCTATAAAATTGATGTGACGGCATCGGCGGATGCCTCATTTGGCCGCAAGGTTTTGCAGGCCGCAATTTGAGGAGACCGGTGGTCTACCTCGAGGGTTTTTTTCTGTTTGAAAAAAAAAAAAAAAAAATTGTTTTCTCTTTTTTTTGGTTGAGTCTCATCATTAAGGATGAGCATTGTAAACTTCTAGTTGGCACCGGTTGGGCCTTCTAGATTGGGATTTGATTTCCATTTTCCCACCCCTCAGTTGTGATACTGCTCTGGGACGTCCCGAAGGTGGTGTATCACCGAGGACTACGTCTGTCGATGAGCGCTAGAGAAAAATGGATTTTTGTAAAATCTTACCGTAAAATCCTTTTCTCTTAGCTCATCGACAGACGTAGTCCCCGCCCCTCTGTTTTGGAGTTGGGTTGGGTTAAATTCTCTAAGCACTGCTTTTTCACATAACTGATTTGCTGAGGCAGAGAGAGAGAGGATATACCCTCTGGGACTGCCCCTAGGGTGTGGCCAGAGCTTTTTAATTTCCTGTCTAGTCCTGCTCCTGCGGAGGTAACATAACCCGAAGGTGGTGTATCACCGAGGACTACGTCTGTCGATGAGCTAAGAGAAAAGGATTTTACGGTAAGATTTTACAAAAATCCATTTATATACAGTAACCTGTGCAGAGTAGGTAGAAATAGTATGTAGGTCCGAATCTGTAGGTCAACAAGTTTTGCCTAATGTATAGCTTCCTCAGGACCCAAACGTGTGGCGTATCAAACTAGAACGAATAGAGAAACTACTCGAATTCACCTGAATTTGCAAACATTTTTTTAAAAGTACTGGATAAACACATAACATGCTTACATTCAAGATCGCAGGATGTCAGCATGCATAACCAGTCTGTTGGGCGGACATGGGCATCTAAAACCCCCACGAATTTCAACAATATCCCCATATGTGGCAAGGTAGTAAGTGGTGTTCCCTTCCAATGATAAAAAATACAATAAAGGGATTACTGCTAGTATGAGCTAATGGTTAAATAGGGAAAACAAAACGTATATATAGTATTTCCGATTATTAATAGGTCCCCATAATCTGGACAATACCAGGGCTGTACATCAGATAGGTAGAGAGTAATGGCCGTCAATGCAAAATGGCCACCACTAGGTTAACCATAGCAGGCCTAAAATCACAATGCATATATTAAAAAAAAAATTATATAATTATAGTATGTGTGCGTGTGTGTATATTTTATAATGTGTGTGTATGTATATGTGTGTATGTGTGTATATATATATATATATATATATATATATATATATATATATATATATATATATATATATTTTATTTATTTTATACACACTATATTACCAAAGGTATTGGGACACCTGCCTTTCCACGCACATGAACTTAAATGGCATCCCAGTCTTAGTCCGTAGGATTCAAAATTGAGTTGGCCCACCCTTTGCAGCTATAACAGCTTCAACTTTTCTGGGAAGGCTGTCCATGTGGTTTAGGAGCGTGTCTATGGGAATGTTTGACCATTCTTCTAGAAGCACATTTGTGAGGTCAGGCATATGGATGAGAAGGCCTGGCTCTCAGTCTCTGCTCTAATTCATCCCAAAGGTGTTTTATTGGGTTGAGGTTAGGACTCTGTGCAGGCCAGTCAAGTTCCTCCACCCCAAACTCGCTCATCCATGTCTTTATGGTCCTTGTTTGTTGACTGGTGCGCAGTCATGTTGGAACAGGAAGGGGCCATCTCCAAACTGTTCCCACAAAGTTGGGAGCATGCATGAAATTGTCCAAAATGTCTTGGTATGGTGACACCTTAAGAGTTCCTTTAACTGGAACTAAGAGGCTGAACCCAACACTTAAAAAAAAAAAACAACCCCACACCATAATCCCCCTCCTCCACCAAATGGTTTGGACTAGTGCACAAAGCAAGGTCCATTAATACATGGATGAGCGAGTTTGAGGTGGAAGGACTTGACTAGCCTGCACAGAGTCCTGACCTCAACCCGATAGAACATCTTTGGGCTAAATTGGAGCAATAAATGCGAGCCAGGCCCTCTCGTCCACATCAGTGCCTAACCTCACAAATGCGCTTCTGGAAGAATGGTCATACATCCCCTAACACTCCAAAACCTTGTGGACAGCCTTCCCAGAAGAGTTGAAGCTTTTATAGCTGCAAAGGGTGGACCAACTCAATATTGAACCCTATGGACTAAGACTGGGATGCCATTAAAGTTCTACGTGTGTAAAGGCAGGTGTCCCATTAGTTTTGGTAATATAGTGTGTATGTACAGTATATTATAATGAATGTGGTGGTAAATATACTATAACTGTAATGGTGTTGTGGTAATATACTTATAACTAGCAAAAAGGACAAATCAAATCTATAGAATATCTCTTCAGAACAGCAGTGATATACAGCCACCGTATGGGGGACAACATAACGTACATCCACTTATTTTGCCACACATGGGGCGGTTGTGGGAGTTTTAGATTCTCCGGTGTGTCCACCCAAGAGACCATTGTCTAGTGGTTATGCATCTTAACATCCTGCTACCTTGAATGTAAGCGTGTTATGTATTTATCTTATTTACTTATGGATTCAGAACTATATACTACTTACTTCGTATAGGTTACTGTGTGTCTGCATATGAATATGTGTGCGGGTGTGAATCTGCTTTAGTCCACTTGGGATATACTCGGTATCAGGTCCATGTATGGAGCACTGTTGTCTCTATTTTAACAAATGATTGTATATGCACAAATGTTTTTATTATGAAATATTAAGTTCTTCATTATAAGTGGACTGTCTCATGCCAGTGCCGTTAAAGTCCAGCATTGTGTTGGGTTTTTTTTTTTTTTTTTCCTACATACTTTCTATTTAAGGAAGTTAATACATTTTTTTGGTGCTGGATACAAAGTGTGAAAAATCACTGAAGTTGCATGGACTTGGACCACAGGGCAGGATCAAGCATGGTAGACCTCTAGAAGAACTGTTTAACTTTTGATTCGGTATCTGAAAATTGGAAAATTCCAGGGCAGCCTTAGCCTGGACTTGGCCAGTGTAATCTTTGCTGTTTCCTAAATACAGCCAATTTTACAGAAGTATACATTTCAAAGTGTTGAGTGAATGACTAAAACTGTAGCCAAATTGGGAATTTTGGAAAGCAGTGCCAAATAATTGGCTAACCAAAGACTAATATATAAATATACAAATCTGCAAACTTGTTTCCTAGATAGGTGTACCACAATCCATAAAAAACGTTGTTTTGATTTGCCACTGCGTGTCTCGTCTTTCTTTATGTCAAATAGCTCTGCCTGAAAGATGTGGCCATGTACTATCCTGTGCATGCTGGAAAAATTTGTGGTTTACCGCTTGCCGACCGCCGCAAGTACATATACTGCGGCAGTCAGCCCCTCACAGGCAGAGTGACGTATCGGAACGTCACTAACATGTGAGGCTCTGGGGGGTCCCCCCCGCATGCATGTGACCGGCGGACCCCATGTCTGCCGGTCACTCAGCGATCGTCGGGGGAGAAAGGCAGGCGGCTAGTGTAAACAAGCCGCCTGTCATTCTCCCCTGTGTAGAAACAATGATCAATACGGTTCTACTATGTAGGACCGTTGATCATTGTTCCTACAGCTCAAGCCACAGCCAATCACAGTTAGAATCACGCCCCTAGGGACACACACAGCCCCTCCCCCTCATAAAGTTAACCCCTTCACTGCCAGTGTAATTTTACAGTAACAGTGCATATATATAGCACTGATTACTGTAGAAATGTCACTGGTAACCCCAAAAGTGTCAAAAATGTCAGTCAAGGGTCCGATCTGTCCGCCCCAATGTCGCAGTACCGCAAAAAAAATTGCAGATCGCTGCCATTACACGTTAAAAAAAACAAAAATGACAAAAATCTTTCCCTTTGTTATTAAATGCGATAAATTTTGCGCAAACCAATCAAAATACGCTTTTTGCGATTGTTTTATGCTACATATGTTAAAAAAAAAAAAAAAAAACTGGCCGAAAATTTGTTAAATTTAGATTTTTACTTTTTTTTTTGGGTAATTTCATATAAAAAAATTTGAAAAATATTGTTATGTTTGCAAAATTGACGCTCTTTTTTTGTTTATAGCGCATGATCAAAAAATCGCACAGGTGATCAAATACCACCAAAAGAAAGCTCTGTGGGAAAAAAGGACGTCAAATTAGTTTAGGTACAGCGTCGCACGACCGCGCAATTGTCCGTTAAAGTCACGCAGTGCAGAATCGCAAAATACCCCCTGGTCTTTTAGCAGCCAAATCCTCCGGGGCTTAAGTGGTTAAGTACACCTTGTATTACTGCCGTGTCTCTCTAGTGACCATAGGAATGGGTAAAAGCTGACACCATTGCTGTAATGTCAATGAATGAGCTAGATGCTTACAGTACTTATTCTTATATTGGGAAAAACCCCTACATCCAAAAATGTATCTGTTTTTCGTCATTGGAGACTCAGTTCGTCTATTTTAAATCTTTAAACGGGTAAATAAATTAATTCCATTTTCCAAAATCAGTGTCCTTAATTGATTTTGCATTTTCTTAATTGTGCTGTGATCTTTTAAAGCCTCAGACCTCAAGGTTCATTTTCCATCTTTTGGTTTACAGGAAACACGGTTTAAATTTTTCTTTTAAATCAACCTTACTACTTTGTTAGATTTTTTTTTTTTTTTAACACTTAAATGAGTCACCGCAGTGTCACTGAAAGGACACTTTACCACATTTTCTGTACCTTTTTTATTGTGCTGAATTTTTTGAAAATATAGCCTTCATCTCACAAGACCACAGAGCAAAGCTGAGAAAAAATATTAAGTGAGAGGTGATTGTGTGGTCTGCACTTGCTGCTAGAATGTGGTGTGAACTTGTGAATCTAGCCCCTTCTCTCCACACTTAAAGGCAACTGCCAACTTGCACAGCACTGCAGTTTGAATTGGTGTGGGCCATGTTAAGTACTGCAACCAGATCTCAAAAAAATTACATTACAACTTTAGAAGAAACAAAATAAAGGGTATGTTTGCCCAGAGTTGCACTTTGTTTTACCATGTGTTGCTGTAGAGCACCTAGTCAGAGCTCTTCCATCAGAGATGTGTACCATCTGTTCATGGTGGTGAAACATAGTATAAAAATGCTCCAGGTGCATTATAAGTTGCATTGTGTTACTTGAGAAGCCTGTTAAAATAAATAAAATAAGCTGCCAATTTAGCAGACAGGTATGAATTCTGCAAAATTGTCAGCCCTTTTAGAGGTTCCGTGGCCATGGAGACTAATAGGGATCAGGGGTTCTGTAGGCCTAACACAGCTCTTGTCCTACGGTGACAATGCTGTTCCTCCATAGACAGTGCACTGGGTAAGCATTGAAACCCTTGGACAAGTAGTGTTACTCAGCAAGACTACCTGGTAGTTTTTTCAGTAGGACCAAAAAACCCCAGTGCTTAGTGTACATTGCACATAAAGTGTATATGTACACACCATAACCTATATAATAATTTGAATGTTATAATCTTGGATGTTTAGTTGTGCAGCACATTTTGTGTATTAGTCTGTTCCATCTAGGGTGGAGCAATTAATACATATCCTTTTTAGTATTGCTGGACACTCAATTTTAGGTGAAACTATTGATTAATTTTGGACACGAAGGCCAGCCATACAGGGAGCAAATTTCTTTCCTGCAACCCCGAAAATAGGAAAGAAACTCGCTCCATTCCCCATCAACATAGTGTTGATGCGGGAATCCCTCCTGCCAGGCCATAGTCTTCTCCTGGCGGCGAAGTCCATCCCCGCTGGGATAAGACAGTGATTGTTAGCGGCTTTAGCAGCCGCTAGCAATAGTGGCAGGTAAAATCTGGCATGCTGGTTGTACCCAAGTTGATTCCACTTGGTACATTCAGCCTGCCCATACACAGTTCAATTCTGCCAGAGATTCGAACTGGCCTAATTCAGTTTTGGGTGGTGTGTGTATATACACACTTTGCACAGTTATTTACCTTCTGGTTTATGGTGTATACATATGCTCCTTTTTTGTTAATTATTTTCCCCACTGTATAGAATTCATTTGATCCCCTACACATTGTGTAAGTTTGCCCACTTACAAAGAAATGAAGGGTCTGTAATGTTTATCATAAAATAAAAACAGGTTTGGTACTGCTAGTGACACACCTCCTTCCCTAAAAAAAAAAAAATATACAAATAAAGTAAAATTTGCGACTTGGGACTTTGGATGAGGTGAATACAATTGGTCACTGTAATGGTATAGTTTAAAATTTGAGTATAAATATCATCAACCTGTTTGTAGTTAACCACTTTACCACCGGAGGATTTTGCCGTCTTACGTCTGGGTCACTTTTTGCGATTCGGCACTGTGCGACTTTAACTGACAATTGCGCGGTCATGCAACGCCGTACCCAAACAAAATTTGCGTCCTTTTTTTCCCACAAACAGAGCTTTCCTTTGGTATTTGATCACCTGTGCGATTTTTACTTTTTGCTCTATAAACAAAAAAAGAGCGACAATTTTGAAAAATAACAATATTTTTCACATTTTTTTTATATGAAATTCCCCCCAAAAAAATGTAAAAATCAAATTTTTTTTATAATTTTAGGCCAATTTGTTACATATTTTTGGTAAAAAAAAATCGCAATAAGCGTACTGCATTTTGATTGGTTTGCGCAAAAGTTATTGCGTTTACTAAGGGAAAGATTTCTGTCATTTTTTGGTGTTTTTTTTTTTTTAACGAGTAATGGCGGCGATCTGCGATTTTTTTTTTTTTTTTTTTTTTTTTTTTTTTTTTTGCGGGACTGCAACATTGCGGTGGACATATCTGACCCTTGACTGACATTTTTGACACTTTTGGGGTTACCAGTGACATTACTACAGTAATCAGTGCTATAAATTTGCACTGTTACTGTAAAAATGACACTGGCGGGGAAGGGGTTAATTTTTTTGGAGAGGGTGGGGTTAATGTATGCCTGGCGCTTACTGACGTGTGTGTGGGGGGGGGGGGGGTGACTGACACAAGGACAGATCGCAGGTTCATCTATGCTGAATCCTGCACTCTGACCCTGCCTGTCACTTAGAAGATCCGCACGCTTTGTTTACACAAGCGGGCGGATCTCCAGACTCGATTCCCCGACTATCGGGGAAGAGCGGAGGTGATCACCGCCGCTCCTCCCCTGGCCCGACTCCCGCTGTGACTGAATACAGCGGGAGCGAGCCTCTGGCGCCGCCGAGAAGGGGGAGTGTCTGCCGACTTGGGTCTACGTCGTCAGATCTACAAGAGCCACTTTGCCGCAGTAGAGCTCTAGTGAGCAGCGGTAAAGTGCTTAAAAATGCATGTGCCAATACAGACATTGTTACAGTATATTGAAACATGATTAACGGTATGCATGCTTGCACATAGCAATAATAGCATTCAATGATGAACTAGAAGCATCTTTCTAACTCAACGCATTTCGTGAGTCAATTGCTCACTCTTCAGGAGCAGATGCGTATGAATATATCTAATAAATGTCAATTTTAGAGTGTGTATAGTAATGGCCAATATGGTATGGAAACTCATAGAGAGCCCTATGTAGGGGAAAACCATACTTGCCAATTGGCTGAGCCCGGATGGACATGACAAGGCAAACGTACTTACACAGTGACACTCTGATAGGTTCCACTTATGACTCACTATTCACTCATTATTGTAATCTTTCTTTTTATACACCTTTCACGTTTTTTTCTGTTTAATGTTCACTGGGTCACATTATTTTTCTTTCTTCATCTTTTCCTTTATCTTCCCATTCATGACTTTTCTATACTGTAGTATTACATACATTCATCAGGATACAAATTTGTTTTCTGCTATCATTACTATGTGATGCAGTTTTTTTCACTTTTATATTATTTACATATTTACACATTTGTTTCAGCAAGGGATATGGATGTTGAGGGAAATCTATACCTTCACACACTAGTCATATCTATCCCCCATGTGTTCGCCGGTGGGGAATGTTCGGTACTGCTACCTTCAGCTCCCAGGCCAGACCCTTTGGTTGCCACCAGAGGTTTGCCTTGTCCTGTCCATCCTGGCTCAGCCAATTCGTAAGTATGGTTTTCCCCTACATAGGGCTCTCTGAGTTTCCATACCTTATTGGCCATTACTATACATACTCTAAAAATGACATTATGTATTTTATAGATATATTCATACACATCTACTTCTGAAAAGTGAGCAATTGACTCACGAAACGCGTTGAGTTAGAAAAGTGCTTCTAGTTCAACATAGAATGCGATCATTGCTATGCGCAAGCATGTATACCATTAATCATGTTTCAATATCATATACTGTAACAATGTCTGTATTTGCACATGCATTTGTAACTACATACATGTTGATTTTTATACTCAAATTTGCAACTATACCATTACAGTGACCAATTGTGTTCACCTCATCCAAAGTCCCAGGGCACAAATTTTCCATTATTTAATGTTTATCATGTGTATTTTAAATAAGAGACAGAATATTGACCAAAAATCCAGAAAAAATACATAAAAAAAATATAAATTAAGTTGTGGTTCAGTGAGTAAAAAAGGATTTGATCCCCAAGCAAAACATGACTTGGTACTTGGTGGAGAAACCCTTGTTGGCAAGCACAGAAGTAAGACGTTTCTTGTAGTTGGTGACCAGGTTTGCACACACCTCAGGAGGGATTTTAATCCATTCTTCTTTACCGACCTTTACCGAAAATTTTCTCGTTTGTATCTTGGCAAGTTGAAATTTCAGCTTCTCCCATAAATTTTCTATAGGATTAAGGTCTGGAGACTGACTTCATGACCTTAATTTGCTTCTTCTTAAGCCACTCCTCTGTTGCCTTGGCAGTAGGTTTTGAGTCCTTATCATGCTGGAAGACCCATCCACAACCGATCTTCAGTGTTCTGGCTAAGGGAAGAAGGTTCTCATTCAAGATTTTACAATACATGGCCCCAACCCATTGGCCCCTCTGTGTGGAAAATTCAGTTTGTACCTTTAGCAGAGAAACAGCCTCGAAGCACCATGTTTCCAACTCCGTGCTTGACTGTAGGGATGATGTTCCTTTGGGTCATAATCAGCTTTTTTCTTCCGCCAAACACGGCGATTCGAGTTGATGCCAAAGAGCTCAATTTTGGTCTCCTCTGACCACAGCACTTTCTCCCAATCCTTCTCAAATCATTCAGATGTTTATTGGCATGACTGTACTTATGCCTTCTTGAGGGGAGAGACTCACCGTGTTTACCAGAACACTGAAGATGGGTCATGGATGGGTCTTTCAGCATAACAATGACCAAAAACATACTGCCAATGCAATAAAGGTGTGGCTCAAGAAGAAGCACATGTGTAGAGTCTCCAGACCCTAATCCTATAGAAAATGTATGGAGGGAGTTTAACTTCGAGTTGCCAGGTGACAGCCAAGAAACCTTAAGGATTTAGAGAAGATCTGTAAAGAAGAGTGGACCAAAATCCCTCCTGAGATGTGTGCAAACCTGGTCACTACCTACAATAAACGTCTTGTGCTTGCCAACAAGGGTTTCTCCACCAACTACTAAGTCCGGTTTTGCTTAGGGGATCAAAAACGTATTTTCTCTGTCGCTCATTGACAGACGTAGTCCTCGTTGATTAATAACAACTCGGGTTACACTGCCCTCTACAGGAGTAGGACTAGACAGGTAAGAAAAACGTTCTGGCCACACCCTAGGGGCAGTCCCCGAGGGTATATCCTCTCACTTCCTGCTACAGCAAATCAGTTTTTTTTCTGTCTAGTTAGGAGTAAGGACCTAGATGCCTTGCTAGGATCTTCGGTCCTGGCAGGATTTTTTTCTTAGATTTTTTAGACAGCTTTTTTTCTCCAGTGTTCCTGTGAGATCTTCAAGCAAGAAAGCTGGAACTGGGCGACGGGCTGGATGTTGAGATCCAGTGGTCACCCCAGTTCAGCCTACGAGCGCGTGCAGGCCATAGCTCCGCGCTGGGTCGGCCGCGACATAGTCCCACTGGACGGGGACTGACCCTGCGAGTTAAACGTCTCGCTTAAACGCCAATGACCATGAGTCACGGCGTCCGTATTGGTCGACAGCCCTCCCACCCCGGTGGAGAGGGGTACTGTCAGGAGTTGGCGCCCGCCTGGTTCCGGTATGGTGAGTAGTATGTTCCCCCTTTTCCCCCTGACGGGTTTGTGGTGAACGCGGGCCCCTCTCTGAAATGGTAAGGATGAGTCTCCCCTCTATCCTATACATGTCACAGATCCCCCTATTTGAGTGTGATTTTTGTGAACAAGAAACCAGGAGGCTTGGTTTGGGAGCTGACAATCTAATGTAATTTCAAAACTGTAATGACTGAAGTCAGTGGCAGTACTAGAATATTACTGTGGTAGCATAAGGTATCCTACCTGTCAGAGGTGTTCACAGGGCGATGTCTATGCATGTATAACTGCAGTCCAGATCGCATTCCTCCAGCAAGGGCAGGCTGTCTTCCGACGGCCCATGGACCTCATGCGGCCCGCCAGGGTCCGGTACCACCAGCCAGGCTGATCACCATCCAGGGTGAAGTTTGGGGGGCCGATGCACTCCCGCAGGCCGCTAGGCCGAATACAGCATCCCGCAGGCCGCTGCTAAACCGCCGCTATCCTAACAGGCCGCCGCCATTGTCTTGCAGAGCACACGAGGACGCCATATTGGCGTAGCCTTGTGTCTCCAGCATGGGGGCGGCCATGTTTGAGGTGACCAAACACCTCGTGGAGCCAGGGGGAGGCGCCGGAAGGCGTGTTAAGGGGCGGAGCCGCCTCCTTTACCCAGGAAAAAGGGCCAAAGACTTCCTGTCTGTAACAGGACAGCACTGAGCAAGCTGATGAAAACTTCTGTGCATCAGGGATGAGTCTTGGGGTCTCTCTCTCTCTCTGTGGGGTCCAAAAAGGCAGGTAACACCGAGGGGCGCTGTTGCGACTGGGGGATACAAAAAAAAAAAAGTTTACTTTGTAATTTTTTGTCGCTGGTATAATCATTGACCCTGCCGCATAGGTATCCCCACCTGATCCCCTCAAGGTGGCCGCAGGACCCTCCAGTACCCCACTTGTTTTTAAAGCATTATCGGCAGTTTTGGAGTCTTTGGTATCCCGGGTGGAGGTGGCCTGTCAGGGACGGGGGTCAAGAAGTGACCCCCGCCTACCCCTATTTTTTATCTGATACTTCAGATACGGATTCGGAGCTGGTCTATGCAGCTGCAGGTCCCTCTTATGGGGCTGTTGTCTCAGGTAATGTCTCCTCAGCAGTGAGGAGAACGTTTCTGCCTCCGCCATAGCACAAGAGTGGTGGATACACTAGTTGTGTCCGTCCGGGAAACCTTTAGTCTTGAGGTTACACCGACAGAGCTAGCTGAGACTGAAATTCCTTTTTGGTACTTGTTAGCCTACCAAAAGGGCGAAGGATTTTCCTTTACCCAAATGGGGTCGTTTTGAAACTAACCCCTGTTATTTCCTAACGCAGGGCTAGGCGCTATCCGTTTGAGGAATCCCTCTTTAAAGGATAGACGGTACCACCTGCTGTCTTGCCACAGACTGTTAGGATAAAGAGGACCTCGTAACCAACGAGGACCTTCCCTTTCTGCTCATAAAGAGGTTGTTCGTTCCGCGAGGGCGGGCGATAAGGCGAAACCCTCCAAAGCCCCTTCAGAGGGTTTTTCAAATGGCGCTGGTCGGCTAAACAAAGAGTCCGGCTCAGCCAAGCCTGAAGAATACAGCCTGATGCGCCCCTACCCATCTCTGGGGTGGGGGGGATGTCTTCACCGGTTTCCCGATCCATGGCTTGCCAGAACCCCGGACTAAGGGGTTCGCGAGGTCATACGGTCAGGATACAGGATCGAGTTTCGATCACTTCCACCGGTATGATTCTTCCCTTCTAACATTGAACGGTTTCAGGGGTTCTATTCGAACCTGTTCACAATTCCCAGGAAAGAGGGCAAGGTGCGTCCAATTCTGGACTTGGAATGTTGGATACATCCTGGGCAAGAAAGTTTGTTCCTTGGTTCCTTGGGTTCCTTGGGTTCAGTCAATGATTCGGATGTTGCTGTCCGTCAATTGGCTGGGACGGATGGTGGCCTTCTTAGAGGCAGTACCGTATACCCAGTCTCATACCCGAATTCTCCTGAAGGAGATTCTTTTCTTATGGAATCAGAATTCCGATTTCCTGGACAATCGGATCCGGTTGAGCGAGCGGACCAGGGAGCCTCCGATGCTCAACCAGGGGAAGTCATTCCTTCTGATAGTATCCAGGTTACCAATAGGGTATCGGAACTGAGAGCGATCAGATTTTGTCTGATTTACTGGACCGAGCAGCCCGACCACGGTCGTGACTTAGGTCAAGAAAGGGGCACTTAGAGTGTCCTGGTGGCCATCGAAACGACTAGCATCTTTCGTTGGACGGAACGGTTTGTTCCGGATCTCCCCGCAGTGTTCACTCCGGGGGTGGGAAATCGGAAGGCAGATTATTTCAGCCGTCAGATTCTGGATCAAGGGGTATGGCCTCTTCATCCAGAGGGTTTTCACTAGCTGTCCCTTCATTGGGGCACCCCGATGTGGATCTGTTGGCACCTTGGCTCAACAGGAAGGTGCGGAGGTTTGTAGCTCGCACCCGCGATCCTCTAGCGGACGCAGCAGAAACGCTGATCGCCCCGTGGGGGCAGTATCAGCTACGGCATGCCTTCCATCCTCTCAAGTTACTGCGGGAACTTCTTCGCAGGATAGAGGTGGAGGGAATTCCAATTTTTCTGGAAATTCCGGACTGACCTCGTCGAGCCTGGTACGCCGACTTGGTGAGGCTAGTCGCGGACGCTTCTTGGAGACTTCCTCTCAGGGAGGATTTGCGGTCTCAGGGACCGATCTTCCATCTTGCTTTACAATCGCTGGCTTAATGGCCTGGCCATTGAGACCCAGGTACTGAAGGACAAGGGAGTGTCCGCTTCAGTTATTCCTACCTCTAGTTAAAGCAAGGAAAGCGACTTCCAGCACATGGAAGTCTTATATTGCGTGGTGTGAATCTTTTGGATTTCCCCCACATACCTATTCGGTGACCCGAATCTTGGTCTGTCTGCAACAAGGGGTTGAGCAGAAACTGTCCTTGAGCACTATCAAGGGTCAGGTTTCAGCGTTAGCAATCTTCTTTCAGAAACCTTTGGCTAATCATTCCTTGGTGCGGAATTTCATCCAGGGGGTGCGACATCTGGCTCCGCCAGTGTGCTCACCCTTACCGCCTGGGGTCTTAATTTAGTGTGGTCGGTTCTTCAGAAACTTCTCTTTGAAGATATTAGGGAGATTCCCTTGCTTACATTATCCCAGAAGGTGGCCTTCTTGGTGGCCATTACTTCTGCACGCAGGGTGTCAGAACTGGCCGCATTATCTTGACGTTCCCCATATCTGGTGGTTCATAGGGATTAGGTGGTTCTTCTTCCAAATCCATCCTTCCTTCCTAAAGTGGTTTTCAGAGTTTTCATCTGAATAAAAATATTGTGTTACCTTCCCCGTGTCCTAAGACTAGCCATCCTTGGGAGTTTGCATTACACTCCTTGGATGGGGTTCAGAAGGATGCACTTGACTACTACGAACTTGTTTTCGTAAGACGGACTCACTTTTTGTGATCACGGATAGCCCTTGAAGGGGGTTGCCTGTGTCTGCCGCGACCATATCTAGATGGACCAGTCAGACGGTGGTACAGGCTTATTCTATTAAGGGTAGGAATCCTCCGTTCCCTGTTAAGGCGCACTCTACTCGGGCGCCTAGTGTCTCCTGGGTCTTCCGCCAGCAGGCGTCAGCGATCCAGGTTTTCAAGGCGATGACTTGATCGTCGGTTTATACCTTTACAACATTTTTATAAAGTTGATGTGATGGCATCGTCGGATGCCTCTTTTGGCCACAAGGTTCTGCAGGCCGCAATCTGAGGAGACTGTTGGTCTACCTCAAGGGTTTGTTGGGTGTTTCACTTAGGTCTCATCTTTTTGCTCGATGAGTCCTTGATGCTTCTGGTTGGCTCCGGTTGGGCCTTCTGGATTTTGATTTCTGTTATCCCACCCCTCATTTGTGGTACTGCTTTGGGACGTCCCGAGTTGTTATTAATCAACGAGGACTACGTCTGTCAATGAGCGACAGAGAAAAATGGATTTTTGTAAAATCTTACCGTAAAATCCTTTTCTCTTAAGCTCATTGACAGACGTAGTACCCGCCCCTCTGTTTTTGAGTTGGGTTGGGTTAAATTCTCTAAACACTGCTTTGTGACATAACTGATTTGCTGTAGCAGGAAGTGAGAGGATATACCCTTTGGGACTGCCCCTAGGGTGTGGCCAGAACGTTTTTCTTTCCTGTCTAGTCCTACTCCTGTAGAGGGCAGTATAAGCCGAGTTGTTATAAATCAACGAGGACTATGTCTGTCAATGAGCTTAAGAGAAAAGGATTTTACGGTAAGATTTTACAAAAATCCATTTTTACTCACTGAACTACAACTTAATGTATCACATTTGTATCCCATTTTTTTTCTTAATTGTTGGTTGATATTCTGTTTCTATCATTTAAAATACACCTATGATAAAAATTATAGACCCTTTATTTCTTTGCTTCTCCTCCCTCAGCTTTCTAAGCTCCTTATGTAAGGTTTTATGATTCCTTATCAAAAAAGAAAAGGGTGGGGGGGTTATTTATAAAGGGTTTTTTTTATTTTATTTTTTTTTTTATATGTATACACGTTTTGCCTTTTCATTTCCGTATTAAACTGGGTTGTTTTACATTACATTTCTTCGGTGTAAAGTATAGCTGCTTATGATATTTAGAATTTGTAAATAATTACTTTGTGCATGGGCTGTTGCTTGTGTGGGGATTGGCGTTCATATGGTATTTTCAATATAATGCTAAGATCAAGAACATGAAACATGACCTCAAAATAGTGGGAGGAACATTCAAAACGAACTACCAAAAGAGTAGATTGCACTTGAAGAAAACTTCAGCAAAGGCCGTGAGTACGTCAACAGTAAGTGAATTTAACCTCTTCCCACCACTGCCTCCCGGCCCTTTAGGAGCTTCTAGATGCCGGACAGTGGGCATTTGGGGCATGTGATTGGCTGGCACAGCGGTCACATGATTGTAAAGTTCCCGATCACAAGTATGCATCAGGAGCTTATGCGGCCCAGCCGGTGCCTCTGCAGGGAGCAGGCAAGGTATGTGCTCTCAGAAGTGTTTACATAGATCTGCATATATGCTACCTCTCATTGTTAAAACCCACCCACTGAGAGCCGCATATATGTGTACAGCCGGCGAGAAGAGGTTAAACATGCTCGGGGAAAATCCTAGATCTATATTTAAGCTAGAAGGTTAAAACAATAAACTTGATGGACCACTTGATATTTTTTTGCTTTATCTCCTATGTTTCAATGTGAAAATAAAGTACTGAAAATAAAGTACCTAAATTGAACTAATTTAGCAACCACATCTAAGAACTAGTAAGTTGCACTACATTTGTTAGTATAAAAATACACTTTAATGTCAAGAAACCACAATACTGACATGACAGTGGTCAAAGCAGCTTTTTTTTTTTTGGTCCATGGCAAAGGAAGAGGTGCTTTGTCTTCCTCAGGATTAAAATGTGGTTTGATAATGCTGACATGTTGAGTCATGTGAAGTGACTTTGATATGTCTTCCTGAAGTTTTTTTTTTTTTTTATTTCAACCACTTGAGGACATTGGGTGTAGGGGGTACCCAAAAAACAAAATAAAAATAGTTATTAGGGCATATATTTTATGCCCCTCCTTTTTATATTACTAATGGCAGCCGAGACTTGCTATATGTATCATAGAATAATTAGCTGTAAAAATGTAGCTGCTCTTGTGTGAAATGACACTTGCTGATCGTCTGCAAGTTACAATAAGTAAGACAATTATACAATTGTTGCATTGAGTGTTCAAAGTCCTATGTTGATCAAATAGTTGACCTTTGATCTGCATATGACAGTGGTGTCCAAACTTTTTTCAAAGGGGGCCAGATTTGATGAAGTGAACATGCGTGAGGGCCGACCATTTTGCCTGACATTTGAACCAATAAAATTAAATAATAAACACACACACATATATGTATTTATGTATGTATGTATGAAATAATAAGCATCAGTACTTTATGAATAAAATCACACTTACTGAAACAGGCAGTAGGATTGTAGAAGTGACGCCTCGGTCAGCTCCATACATACAAACATACATGCCTACACACACACACATATCATACTTGCAGAAGCAGGCAGTAGGATTGTAGAAGTGACATTTCCTCGGTCGGCTCCTACAGGTGGCTGTGTGCGGTGAAGGAGAGAAGGCATTCTGCACTCCCGCGCAGTCGTGGGCGGCGCCCGGCAGATAGAGCCGAGCGGGGGGCGGAGTGGGACTCGGGAGCAGCCGAGGGAGGCCAGAGGCCCCGTCCCTGCCCCCGAGCCATCGCATCGGGGCGGGGATGTGAGGAGGCATTGACAAAAGTCAGCAGTGTCTCAGGGGGCCGCATAAAACTAAAGGACGGGCCGCAACTGGCCCGCGGGCCGGACTTTGGACATGACTGGCATATGACATCCTTTAAAGAAATCTTACAAGTGAATAAGGATACATTATTCCTTTTTATCTCAGTTTTAACCTAGTCGGCAATAATTGGCTCATTCATTCTCTTTTTGTAGATTTATTTTTTACCAATAATATTTATTATATATTTTTTGTTTTAAATCCTTGTTTTTCAGCATTGCTAAAAAAAAAAAAATGAAAATTCACTTGCAGATAATTTTTATGCTTTGCTTTTAGTGTAATTTGAAATGGAACACATTAGGCAAAAAAAGTGTACTTATCTACAGTAATATTACTTACAATAAAACAAAACTGGTCAATCTAGTAAAAAAAGTGCCTCAAATCTAAAAGGGATATAAAAAAAATGTGCAGTAGTTTCCATTCACAAACACAGCTGTGGCTCGGCCCAGCCCCCCTCTTTATTGGCTTACTGTGACAGCAGGCTCCCCCTGCTGTCTCAGCCAATGAGGAGGTAGAGTCCCTGGAGAGCCAAGGCTCTTGTGCACATTGCTGGATGACGATCGGGCCAGGTAAGTATTGTGTGTGGTTGGGGGGGAGGCTGCAGCAAAAGGTTTTTTTGTTGTTTTGCATGAAAGTAAAAACCTTAAGCCTTTACAATCATATTCAGGAGGATGGGAGTAGAAAAAATGCCTTGGCTTCACTTGAATGTATGGAATAATGCCCCATCACTTGTATTAGGGGGTGGAATAGTTTTCCACCATTGGGAAGGATAGTGCCCTTTTTGGAATGTGCTACCAAATGCTCTCCAACCGACCGACTGTGGGACCTGTTGTGCTTTTGCCAACATAATACTAATACTTTGCTCCACAGAAAACCAGCACAAACAATGGGGTTGATTTACTAAAACTTAGGAGTGCAAAATCTGGTGCAGCTGTGCATGGTAGCCAGTCCTCCTCTAGCTTTATCCTGTTCAGTTAAGCTTTGACAAATAAACCTGAAAGCTGATTGGTTTCAGTGCAGAGTTGTACCAGATTTTGTACTCTCTAGTTTTAGTTAACCACTTGCTGACCAGTGACGTACCTGTACGTCGCTGGAATTCAAGTAGTTTTATCAGGAACAGTACGGTTTATTTTTAGTGCCGCTGGATGGCTCTTTTGTAAAAACAATTCTAATGGCAAAATGGCCGCAGCATTGCTTTTACAATCGGAGAGTGGGGACCTATGCACCCCACTTCCTTCCACTGCAATAACAGAATCCCTGATCAGCCGCTTCTGCTGGCTAATCGTGGAGCTCAATTGGGTTTGTTCGGCTCTATGATATAGTAACCCAGAAGCGATGAGCTTGCATCACTTGCAGTTTACCCGGATGTAAACCGCACCATTTTTAAAAATGAAAAGCATTTGATCACACCGATCTTGATGTGACCAATTCCTTTTAGAGTAGAGTAGGAATTCAGGGTCTAATAGACCCCAGATCTCTCCATAAAGAGTACCTGTCACATGCTTTTTGCTTTCATTGATGTTTACATGCATTAAAATTGTGTGTGTGTGTGTATGTGTGTGTATGTATATGTATGTATATATATGTATATATATGTATATATATATATATATATATATATATATATATATATATATATATATATATATATATATATGTATATGTATGCTAAACCCACCAATTTTTTTCTGGGGCCTCGGCTTTAAAATAAATAAATAATAAATACATATATACATATATATATATATATATATATATATAATGCTTGGGGGTTCGAAGACGCTTTCTAGCAAAAAATACTGATTGTCACATGTAAACGAAAAGTGCCAGAAAAGGCTTGCGGGGGGGGGGGGGGGGTGGTCAATTGGTTAATCAACCCCAATGTGCATTACCATCATGCAGTGATGTTAATGGTTCTTATAGATTAACACAAGCGGTTTTCCCTGATTTAACAAATTAATAAAAAGTAGCAGGCCTGGCAGACACACAACTATGCCTTCTTTAAAGAAAAACAAAAGATAGGTTAGTTAGGATGTGTCAATTTTAAGAATCATTTTCACTTGTGTGCAGCTTCCTTTGTGACTGCCCAAAATTGTCAAAGGCAAGCTCTTTCTTGCAAATTACAAACATGCGTTAATGCAGAAATAAAAAAAGTTAACTGTTTAATATATTACTTAGGAAATAGAACTCTGTTGTTCCTCGATAGTGTCTGGCCTTGTATAACATTTTCCCAACATGTGTAAAGAGCATGTTTTGACAAGGTTACCGCAGTGAATGCATGGTGTTTTCGGCACTATATAGTCTTCTGTGCACCTGTTCTAGGAATTGTAGAAAGTCTTCGAAGACTGGTTTTCATATTGTGGCTGCAGCCCCCCAAACACCTGTATTGCCTACAGCATTGTGCATAAGGAACTGATTACTTTCATGTGCTGCCAGCTCAGAGAAGCACAGTGGTTGAAAACCTCTTAAGAAATCTCTAGAACTCTTAAGCATAGCAGCATGCAAGATTTTCACCACATTTTGCTCTGAATGACTGTTTGCAGAGTTACATAATTTGTGTGGTCCTTTGCAATTGCTTAAGCTTCATGCTTTAAAGCAAAGCAATGTTTATTTGCGTGTATCTCTTATGACCATTCGTTTATTGCCATGTTGATAAAGAATATGTTGGTTAGTTCAGAGATCTTTGCAACCTAATGATAAGGACTTCTTGCACTGTTTATAGAGCATATTCTCTCCATTCTGCTGTTGGTTTTCCTGTATGCAAAGCACAAGCATTAAATATTGCATTTACCAATGATCTAGATGAAGTCACTTATATAGCACTTTAGAAAAGAGTATTTTACTTACCCATGAAAATGTCAGCTGGGTAATGGTTGACTGTACTTCACATGGCCCTTTAGGAGATTGTCCCTATCCTGGCCATCCTAAATCATGGGTTTATTTTTTTTTAACCTTGTTGGATGGCTAGGCCAGGCTATAGACCTATTGGTACCCTATAATATTGTTAAAGCAGACCTACTTACAACTTGTTCAGGTTGGGTACATACATGATAATGAACATGCAAGTGCTTCTCCCGACTATGCCATACGGTCATTTGGTCCATCATCCAGGGTCCTCATCTGCTTTCTGGGCTTGGATTCTGGCCTTTGGACTACCTAGTCATACACATCAAAGACTGTACAATGGCATTATTGCCCCTTGCTGTGTGTAAGGACATTTCTTATATCTGCTCTCTGCTCCTGTTGTACAACTTGTGAACAGAAACAAGTGTTGCAAAAGTACCAGTGAGTGATCATTTGGCAAAGTTTAGGTGGGTCCAGACCATACTTTCCAGAATTATATGGGTAAAGAAAGATATGCTTGACTTATGGTTTCAGCAGCACAGCATAGAAAATACACATTCCTGTTTTTCAACTAAAGTTTGACACCTGGCAGAATCTGTCCTGTAATCAATGTTCTGTAATCTTCTGTACAGCGGCATTTCAGCAGAGGAAGGGGCATTGCTGGAAGCCAGTTGGGCTCCAAAGGAGTCCTCTCTGGTGCTCCTTTGTTGTCAAGCTATAGGCTAGGTTGACTTCTAGAGCAGACTTTTTTTCCTCATCTGCAAAGTAGTCTCAAAAGGGCTTGAAGGAGTGCATGATCTGGATCTGGCAGGGTTGACTGGCAGGTATGCCAGGTTTACAAGACTAGTTGTACAGAGTTACAAACCCTGTCCTGACTGTAGAAATGGGTATTTAGTGGTTTGTCAGTGTCTCACTTAGTATAATGCCATAGTTTGTCTGACCTAACCCTAAAACTGTTTTTTTTTTTTTTTTTTGTTATGCATTTGTGCTTAGATTTATAGTCCAGCACACATTTTCCACTTATCTGAAACCGTATGAAATATTCAATATGTAGCACACCATTATAGCTTTGGTTTTGATGTTTAAAAAAAGCTACCAACTACCACGGCATATGATACTTTTCTAAATTTGTGCTTTCAGTAGATTTGGCTTTCCTTAAAGTGAACCTGTGCTTTGCTCATACAGGGTGTAGCAACAGGTGCACTTTAACCTATCCCTCCCCAGTGGCACCCACCATACTTCCTTTGCACCTCCATTACTTTTGCCAAGGTATGCCCTTTTGTAAGCTACAAGTCACCTTCATCGTAAATTACATGAGGCTGTGGACTCCTGATTGTCCTGCTCCCTCGCTCCTTTTATACTTGGAAGTATTTTAATCAGGTTTCCAGTGAACGCGTGCATTGTCAGAGAAGCAAATGAAAGTATAAGATGGTAGGGATTAAATCAGAGACATGCCTGCCATTTGCATATAAAGGAAGCATGGATACAGAGCTTGTAGGACAACAGGGTTTTGTGATTGTCTAGTCAGCACTGATTTTTGCAATATGTTAACATACAGTATTTTAAATCCAATAGCACACTTGCGATCCTGTCCCTGACACCAGTATTGCTATGCATGAAATAACAGAGCAGATACATTTGCTCTGGTTGCTGGCTAGATGAGTAAGGTGGCCAAAGGTGGTCTTTTTATCCGCAAGGGAGTAATGGCACTCTCGTCTAGACAGCATCTGGATAAAACCTATGTAAACAAGTGCATATTTTTCCATGTCTTCGTAGTGAGTTAGGATCACAAGGCATTTGCCTAAGGAACATATTTTGGTTAGGATACCAATGTCCCTGGTAATGCAAATGGAACCTTATCTTGATGCTGATGGGAATGACTGCCAGGACCTCCACATTCTGGCAGTTTGCCTGTGCCAAGATGGCAAGCAAAGTGGTACATGTGTAGTGCACAAACTGTGATTGTCACAAACTGGGGGGTTGATTAAGGGAAGAGCATGCAAATTTTCACTTGACTTTGTGAATGAGGTGAAGAGAAATGAGGGTTGAAGGAAAGAAAATTGCTCAAATCGCACTGAATGTGTTGAATCCCTATCGCTGCCTTGTATTCTGACAGCAAGAGGTTTCCCCACTGTCAGAATACAAGGATTACTGCTGCTATAGCCGTCAGCAGTAACCTACGAAAAAAAAAAGCTGACAGGCTTGTTGTATGGAAGATGATCAATAGACCAGAAAAAATAAATAAAAAACTGAGTAGCTAGGGTGGTATTCTCAAGCCAGACTGAGTAGGTCGGCGAGAATACAGTCGGGTACGTACCACACGGTCAATAGGGACCGGGAACCCAGCGCAACCTGAGATATAGGGACAAAAAAGGTTTAGGGGATGGAGGGACAAGAATTTCCCTCCGTGAATGGTTGCAATGAGGGGCTCACAGGGATATAGGTGCAGACAAAAAAGCTTTATTGGTGAAGATATACACACATGAAAAAAATTTAATATATATAAACAAGTAATGCTTGTCAGTAAAAGAGGTGTGGAAGCTCATCAGGTGAACTGATTGACTCCGTGGACCCCTGGGGGGTCAGGATGGTACAGACAGCAGTAAAACACATTGAGGTCCCCACCCACCCAGTCCCATAATGCACTGTTGTTAACGGGCTTAGAGTGATTAGTCGAGAATACACGACCTAGAAATCACTCTGAAAGCCTGAGCAACAGTGCTGTGGCCAGGAGGGAACTGTGGTAAGCCCGTGGAGAGAAAGTACATAGGGATGCCGATTGAATGTGGAATGGCAACTGAAAAAAATACTAAATGTATTAATATGACGTAATGTCATAAAGTATGGTCAGTGCATCACAGAAATAGAACAAAATTCAGGCATCATAGTCTGATGTTGTGACAAACAACACGGGCCTGCTCCCTAAGAAGTAAGTCTCATTTCCTGGCTGTGAGCCTCCAAGGAAACCTTGCCCCGCGGGGCTGTGCACGGAATGGTTGTGCTTGGAGGGATTATGGCTTAACCAGCCGTTTTGCTTAATCAGCAAATTTCAATAAGGTGGAATGTGTTGAGGGAGTCCGGGCTGAACCAGCCGATTTGCTAAAACAGTAGTATGGGTGAATATTTGTCTCCTGAAAGGGATCTCCCGTGTAAGTTGAGGAAGGACTAAAATTTAGTCCCAAATAGTGGCTGATCGCCAGAGATACTTGTACGCTGGCTGGCTGATCCAAAACTTAGCAGTACTGGGACGGCTCAATAGTCTAAAGTCTGCATGAGAAAAGTCCCGGTCAGACCATTGGCTGGAGCTGCTAAACGTATCGGGGATGAGGTGTAGCGACCGTGCTTAACTGGTGATCCAGAATTGGATATGTATTATAAGAAGTGTTGGTCTTACCAAATATCACCCGTACTCATCCGAAATTGCAGGGATGGAGGTAGCGTGCTCCGCACTTAGGTTGCAGTCTGGGTTGGCAAACGCAGATAAAGGATACTTCGGCTGTCCAATGGGTTTGTTACTGCCGGTGGCGTTGTAGCCTCTACCATCAAGGAAGCTGCAGGTGCAGACTCAGTTCCGTGTCCGGGTGCAGTCCCAGTGCTGTTTCCGGGTCGCGGTGGATGTGTTCAGCCAGTCGGGTGCGATCTCCTACGGGGACGAAGGGTGGGCGGGGCGTCAACGTGTGATGTCGACGCGTTTCGCGTGCTTACGCACGCTTCCTCAGGACGTCATCACGTTCTCCGGGGTTAGTTTATATAGGCTGTAGCCATAGTGACAGCAATCAACAATTAGATGTTCCCGGGAATGTTTAGACTGAGGCCATCTGGTGGTAAAAATGTGGTACAACCACCACGTTACCACAGCGGTACAATCTGGTTTTTGTTCCCGATGTCGGTCAGGTATGACCATATAAAAGACCTGGCGGTGAAGGGTAATAGAGATCCAGTGCAGGGGAGGGGGCAGGAGGGACAAGTCCATCTCATAAAACACAGTGCCGGGGTATATGTAGCTTATACTATTGCTTAGCAATCACCAAGTTAATAAATAACCATATAGTGTATAAAATAAGTAGAAACATAAATAAGTAGAAACATAAATAGACACTTAGGTAGATACATATTCCCACTTAGAATTGGCATAGGCTGGGGTACAACTCTAATGCAGAGCATGGTCATCATGGCAGAAAGTAGTATACTGGATACAGCCTGATGGCCTAAACCGTGCTAATAGTGGAGTAAAGGGTGTACTGTCCTACAGTGAGTATACTCAAGATGGCGGAAAAAATATACAAATGTTGAGAATAATAATGATACGATTTAGAACACGGCCCCTGACTAACGGGGGACAGGGGGTAAACAATTCCTGAAGAGGAGGAGATTTAAACATAGCTATTAGAGGTCCTAAAACCTAATAATGAGGATAAAGAGGGTAGGGGCTATGTTTAGGGGTCCAGGAAGACCTTAAGGCTTAGTTCCTTGTTGAGCCCATACGGTGTAAGTGTGGAAAGCCGGAAAATCCAGGCTTTTTCAGCCCGAAGGAGTGCTTTGTCAAAGTCAAAATGTGTTTTACTGCTGTCTGTACCATCCTGACCCCCCAGGGGTCCACGGAGTCAATCAGTTCACCTGATGAGCTTCCACACCTCTTTTACTGACAAGCATTACTTGTTTATATATATTAAATTTTTTTCATGTGTGTATATCTTCACCAATAAAGCTTTTTTGTCTGCACCTATATCCCTGTGAGCCCCTCATTGCAACCATTCACGGAGGGAAATTCTTGTCCCTCCATCCCCTAAACCTTTTTTGATCAATAGACCAGCCTGCCAATAGATAATTTAAAATTTGATCCGTCTTTGGCTGGCTTTAGTGGATATTCACGTTGCACAGCATAACTTATGTGCTAGAAAACATTCTTTACCACTTACGGACCGACCACCATGTATTTACATCGGGTTATGGCAGCAGATAGCGGTATTTTTTAGAAACGGTGGACGAGCCGCTTTAACATAAAGATGTGCCATGGGATCACCCTTACGGGCGGCAGCAGAGGTGGTGTGTCGTCGTCCCCAACCCTTGCCATCGCTTCCTGGTTGTTTCACCACTTACTGGACCCATCGGTAGCGGGGATAACAATCTTATCCGCTCTCCCCTCAGGCAGGAAGTCGAGTGATGGTCCTCATTCGACTCTATGGCCTTGCAGGACCGGAGCGACGTCATACGTCGCTTCCTAGCAACTGATTTAAAGAGCCCCTTTTCATCATGAAAAAATGCTTTTTTTTCTTACTTTCTTTTAGTGTAGATGTGAGATCAGGGGTCAAAAAGAATTCAGATCTCACATTAAAGAGGCCTTGTCATGCTTATTTAGATTAGAAGGGATGTTTACATTCCTTGTAATAGGAATAAAAGTGATCAAAAAAATTTTTTTTTTTTTTTAAAAAAAGTGTAAAAATAAAAGATAAAATAGGAAAAAAAAAAATTAAAGCGCCCTGTCCCCGTTAGCTCGTGTGCAGAAGCGAACGCATACGCAAGTCGCGTCCACATATGTAAACGGTGTTCAAACCATACGTGAGGTATCGCCGTGATCGTTTGAGTGAGAGCAATAATTAGAGTCCTAGACCTCCTTTGTAACTCTAAACTGGCAACCTGTAGAAATTTTTAAAGTGTCGCCTATGGGGATTTTTAGGTATCGATGTTTGACGCCATTCCGCGAGCATGTGCAATTTTGAAGCATGACGTGTATCTATTTACTCGGCGTAACATTATCTTTCACATAGGAAAAAATTGGGCTAACTTACTGTTTCTTTTTTTTTTTTTTTTTAGTTTAAAATAAGTGATTTTTTTTCAAACAAAGAGCGTTTGTAAGACCGCTGCGCAAATACGGTGTGATAAAAAATATTACAATGATCTTCATTTTACACTCTAGGGTCTCTGCTAATAAATAAATAAAAAAAAAATTAAAAAAAAAATATATATATATATATATATATATATATATATATATATTAGGGGGTTCTAAGTCATTTTCTAAGTAAAAAAAAAAATGATTTTAACTTGTATACAAGTGTCAGAAAAAGGCCTGGTCGATAAGTGGTTAAAAAGAATGTATGCTGCTTCTACATGATTGGATGCTCCTTTAGTAAATCAATCCCCAATATCACAAGTCGGTATACAAGTAGCATTTTTATTTCTAAAGATTATGTTGCCTAAAGTTCCATTTTTACTGAATAAGTTAGAGGTGAACAAGAGCCACCAACCGTTCCCAAGGATATCGGACAAATTGGAGCAATTATATAGACATCATTTTTGTTTTATTGGTATTTTCAGTACCTTCAAATTTACTAGTTTATTTTTGCAGTCTGCCAAAAACAAACTAAAGTCTTTCATGTTAAGTTCTCCAACCGTATTTTAACATTTACCAAGTGGGTTCAACAGCTGCTACTGTCTTTGCCCCTTGTTATGCCAGGTGGATGCTCTGATGAATATGCCACAGCATCGAAGGATTTGTTTGCTGTAAAGGAACTTGGTTACCTACTAGATTCCTTTTGACTTTCACACATCTGTTGTCTTTGTGAAGGAAGTCTGTTAACTGACAGCCTTTGATAAAGCCTAGTTTATGTATTGGTTCTTGGAAAACGTGTTTGTGGCAAAAATTTCCCATGAAAATATAAAAAAAATTATAAATAGTACAATGAACAAAAATCGTCAGCGCTATATTTTTGCTTTTAAAAGAAAAAAAAAAAAAACACTCTGCAAGTAAAGTGCATAGGAATTCCACTAAAGCATCCAGTAATATTTATAAAAACGCTTTTATACATGCTGTCTGATGGAAGTCTTAAAAAAAAAAAAAACATCGTGCTATAGACTTGAGATGAGTGTCATTTAGAGGGTTGCTGTGTATGAAACGCCAGTCTACAGTTTCTCATTGACTTCGAAGTAGTGTAGATGATCATTTAGTTTTAATGCGTTTCTTCAAGTACAATATGCCCCATAAGGGGTGTTAAAATATCAGGGAAAATACAGCCTTTTCTTGCAAAACGCTGTCTTTTGAATTTGAGCGTATATGTTTTAGTAGCACTGGGTTAGAATGGAAGAGGCTGCCTATAGCAAGAATGCTCCTATACATGAGCTGTATCCTTTGAAACCACAATGTGTGCATACGAAAAAAGTACAGGCGTGAATGGACAAGCCTAATGGCCTTTTATTGCTTCAAAAAACCACTGTGTAGCGTTACAGCACTTCTGTGTTGGAGGTGTTGTGTGATTCGAGTGGTCTGCTCAAAGTATAGAAATAGAAGACTGCTGAATGTAATGTATGTATTTTTTGGAGATGCTAAAGCCGTATCAAATATTATTTTTTATTTTTTTTTATTGCTCCCAGTACATTTAACCTCATAATAAAGCAACTTAACACATAGGGCACTGCAAACCTATTTGTGGCATCTGTGTGTACCTAATTAACGTATTTGTCTTAAGCTGGCTATAGATGACCTGTTTTTGTAAAAAAAAAAAATCTGTCTGCGCCACTGGTAAGAATAATTTTCTCCAAAGTGCAGCAGCTGTTTTTAAGTATCAATACTTTCAAAAGTAATGGGACATAAGATGTCTTTAAGATGAAACGCATAAGTAAAGGTTATTGGACATGACAACCTCCTGTTTGGCAGTGCTCACTCGAAGTCAGTGTGCAGCTTAAGCCAGCTTAAAAAGATATGCACCATTTGATCCTAGTGTTGGAAGGACACTTTTTCCATGTGTTTTGTAATACATTGTGTGTATTCCCTTCTGGACCGGAAGATTTTCCCCCTGAATGACCAGGCCATATTTTGCAATGGGAAATTGCGCGTTCGTGCGACGCGGTACCCAAATAAAATTGTCCTCCCCACAAATAGAGCTTTCTTTTGGTGGTATTTGATCACCTCTGCGATTTTTTTTTTTTTTTTTTGCGCTATAAACAAAAGAGCGACAATTTGGAAAAAGAAAAAACATAATAATTTTCACTTTCTGCTATATAACATTTCCAAAAAATCTAAATTTTTTTAACATTTCAGGCCAATGTGTTTTCTGCTACATATTTTTGGTAAAAGAAAATTGCAATAAGCATATTTTGATTGGTTTGCACAAAAGTTATCGCGTCTACTAAATACGGGAAAGATTTTTTTTTTTTTTTACTAGTAATGGCGGTGATCTGCAATTTTTAGCGGGACTGCGACATTGCGGTGGACAGATTGGACCCCCTAACTGACATTTTTGACACTTTTGGGGGGACCAGTGACATTACTACAGTAATCAGTGCTAAAAATATGCACTGTTACTGTAATAACACTGGCAGGGAAGGGGTTAACACTGTGGGTAATGAAGGGGTTAACTGTGAGCCTAGGGGAATGATTCTAACTGTGGGGGATGGGCTTGTGAAATGATCAGAGACCTGTGATCCTATATAGAAGGATCACAGGCGCTCTGTGATCATTCCAGAGAGCACAATGGTCAGCTGTGTTTACAACAGCTGACCGTTCTTCTCTCTCAGCGGGGAGCGATCACGGGTGGCAGACGGCAATTCGAGCTGCCAGCCCTGTGTATCGGAGTTCCCGCTGCCGAGTGCGCAACCAATGTAGCCCTACGTCGGTTTGCGGAGGAGGGCCAGCCTGCGGCAGGTATATAGGTGTTGGGCGGTCTGGAACCGGTTAAGTGGATTTTAATAAAGATGGTTTAACAAAATGGAGATCTGCTCTTTGTCTTCCACTGATCTTTCCTGAATGTTGGAGTCCTTGGAGTGTAATGGGGGGAGCAGAGGGAAGCATGAACTGCTCTAGAATTTCCTGGTAGAGGGCTGCGCTAACTTTGGACTTGATAAAACACAGTGGACTAACGCTAGACATGGCTCCCTAAATCATCACGGACTGTGGAAAATTTAGCATTTCATTTGGGAATCAAGGTCCCAGAGTCTGGAGGAAGAAGCACAGAATCCAAGTTGCATGAGATCCAGTGTGAAGTTTCCGCAGTCAGTGATGATTTGGGGAGCCAGGTCATCTGCTGGTGTTTGTCCACTGTGTTTTATCAAGTCCAGAGTCAGCAGAGCCCTCTACCAGAAAATTCTAGAGTACTTCATGCTTCCCTCTGCTGATCAGCTTTATGGAAATGCTGATTTCCTTTTCCAGCAGGTTTTGGCATCTGCCCACACTGCCAAAAATACCAATACCTAGTTTAATGATCATGATATCACTGTGCTTGATTGGCCAGCAACTTGCCTGACCTAAACCCCATAGAGAATCTGTGGGGTATTGTCAAGAGGAAGATGCAAGACACTAGACCCAACAATGCAGACAAGCTAAAGGCCGCTTTCAAAGCAACCTGGGCTTCCATAACACCTAAGCAGTGCCACAGGCTGATGGCCTCCATGCCACGCCAGATTGATGCACTAATGATGCACTCATGCAAATGGAGCCCCAACCAGAATTGGGTGCATACTATACTGTACATGGACATACTTTTCAGTAAGTCAACATTTCTATATTAAAAACCCTTTTTAATGGCACACCGCATTGGTGCAGTAATTCACGCAAAAGGAGCTCCAAACAAGTATTAAATGCATACTATACTGTAGTGTACTGTACATGGACATAAACTTTTCAGTAAGCTGACATTTCTGTAATCTTTTATTGGTCTTGTGTAATAATCCAATTTTCTGAGATACTGAATTTAGGGTTTTCACTAGCAGTAAGCCATAATCCTCTAAATTAAAAGAAAAATACCAGGACACTGTGTATAACAATTCTATATAAAACTTTTTTGAATTGAATTACTGAAATAAATTACCTTTTTGATAATTGTATGGGATGCGCCTGTATATACAGTTAGGTCCATATATATTTGGACACAGGCACAATTTTCATACATTTGGCTCTGTATGCCACCAAAATAAAATTAACCACTTAAGCCCCGGAGGATTTTCCTGCTAAACGACCAGGGGGTATTTTGCGATTCGGCACTGCGTGACTTTAACAGACAATTGCGCGGTCGTGCGACGCTGTATCTAAACAAATTTGGCGTCCTTTTTTTCCCACAAACAGAGCTTTCTTTTGGTGGTATTTGATCACCTGTGCGATTTTTACTTTTTGCGCTATAAACAAAAAAAGTGCGTACATTTTGCAAAAATAACAATATTTTTCACATTTTTTTATATGAAATTCCCCAAAAAAAAAATGTAAAAATCAAAATTTTTTAAAATTTTCGGCCAATTTGTTTTATGCTACCTATGTTTGGTAAAAAAAATCGCAAAAAGCGTATTTTGATTGGTTTGCGCAAAAGTTATCACGTTTACTAACAAAGGGAAAGATTTCTGTAATTTTTGGTGTTTTTTTTTAACGTGTAATGGCGGCGATCTGCGATTTTTTTTTTTTTTTGCGGTACTGCGACATTGGGGCGGACAGATCGGACCCTTGACTGACATTTTTGACACTTTTGGGGTTACCAGTGACATTTCTACAGTAATCAGTGCTATATATATGCACTGTTACTGTAAAAATACACTGGTAGTGAAGGGGTTAACTTTATTTGGGAGGGAGGGGCTGTGTGTGTCCCTAGGGGCGTGATTCTTACTGTGATTGGCTGTGACTCTAGCTGTAAGGACACTGATCAACGGATCTACATACTAGATCCGAGTGATCAGTGTTTTTACAGCGAGGAGAATGACAGGTGGCTTGTTTACACAAGCTGCCTGACATTCTCCTTCTCCCCCGCCGATCGCCGAGTGACCGGCGGACATCGGGTCCGCTGGTCACACGCGCGGGGGGGTCCGTGACCGCGCGGGAGCGCGCCTCCGCGGGCGCGCGCTCGCTCCCCAGAGCCTCACAGGCGAGCGACGTAGACCTACGTCACTCTGCCTGTGAGGGGCCGACTGCCGCAGTAAATATACTGTGAGCAGTCGGCAAGCGGTTAAACAACCTAAATGAATTTGAAGTGCAGACTTTCAGTGTTCAGCAAAAACTTTAAGTTTTTGAACATAAATGTCCAGTACATATTTTATAGGAACTGCAACCATTTTGTTTTTTTTTTATGTTATATACAGTCCCCCCCCCCCCCATTTCCAGGTGCTCAAATGTAATTGGACAAATATAATCATAAATAAAATGTTTATTTTTAATCTTTTGTTGAGAATCCTTTACTGGAAATGACTGCCAGTCACTGGAACCCATTGGCATTACCACAGACTGGGTTTCCTCCTTTCTGATGCTTTGCCAGGCTCTAACTGCAGCTGTCTTAGTTGTTCTTTGTTTGTGGGTCTTTCTGCCTTTAGTTTTGCCTTCAAGTAAAATCCATGCTCAAATGGGTTGAGATCAGGTGATTGACTCAGCCATTGCAGAATATTCCACTTCTTTTCTTTCAAAAGCTCCTGGGTTTCTTTTGCAGTGTGTTTTTGGATCATTGTCCATCTGTGCTGTGAAGCGCCGTCCAATCAACTTCGCTGCATTTGTCTAAATCTGGGCTGACAGTATATCTCTAAACTGTGCAGAATTCATCCGGCTGCTTCTGTCACCTCATCAATAAACATCAATGACCCAGTGCCACTGGAAGCCATGCATGTCCATGCCATCACACTGCCTCCACCGGGGTTTACAGATGTGTGCTTTGGAGCCTTCTCCACACTTTTATTCTTCCCGTCATTCTGGTACAGATTAATATTAGTTTTCTGTCTAAAGAATGCTTTTCCAGAACTGGTCTGGCTTTATTAGATGTTTTTTGGCAAAGTCTAATCTGGCTTTTGTATTCTTCAGGCTTATAAATGGTTTGCACATTGTGGTGAAGTCTTCTGTTGATTGTAGACTTTCACAATGATACGCCCACCTCCTGGAGAGTGTCCTTCACTTGTCTGGATGTTGTGAATGGATTTTTCTTTACCATAGAGAGGATCCTGCGATCATCCACTACTGTTGTCTTCCATGGACGTTCAAGCCTTTTTATGTTGCTTGGCTTCCTCAGAATGTACTAAACCCTTGTACTAAACCCTTGTACTAAACCCTTGATTTGGCCACTCCTAATGCTGCTGCCGTCTCTGATGGATTTGTTTCATTTTTGAAGACTTGCAATAACCTGTTTCACTTGCATTGACAGCTCCTTTGAACACATTATGTAGGTGCACTGCAATAGATTCCAAATGCAAATACCACACTTAGAATCAACTCCAGATCTTTTACCTGCTTCACCACTTAAGCCCCGGAGGATTTGGCTGCTAAACGACCAGGGGGTATTTTGTGATTCGGCACTGCGTGACTTTAACGGACAATTGCGCGGTCGTGCAATGCTGTACCTGAACGAATTTGACGTCCTTTTTTTCCCACAAACAGAGCTTTCTTTTGGTGGTATTTGATCACCTGTGCGATTTTTTGATCACGCGCTATAAACAAAAAAAAGAGCATCAATTTTGCAAAAATAACAATATTTTTCACATTTTATATGAAATTCCCCCCAAAAAAAATGTAAAAATCAAAATTTTTTAACATTTTCGGCCAATTTGTTTTATGCTACCTGTTTGGTAAAAAAAAATCACAAAAAGCGTATTTTTATTGGTTTGCGCAAAAGTTATCGCGTTTACGAACAAAGGGAAAGATTTTTGTCATTTTTGTTTTTTTTTTTAACGCGTAATGGCGGCGATCTGCGATTTTTTTTTTTTTTTTTTCTTCTTTTTTTTTTTTTTTTTTTTGTTGCACTGCGACATTGCGGCGGACAGATCGGACCCTTGACTGACATTTTTGACACTTTTGGGGTTACCAGTGACATTTCTACAGTAATCAGTGCTATACATATGCACTGTTACTGTAAAAATACACTGGTAGTGAAGGGGTTAACTTTATTTGAGGGAGGGGCTGTGTGTGTCCCTAGGGGCGTGATTCTTACTGTGATTGGCTGTGGCTTGAGCTGTAGGGACACTGATCAACGGTTCTTCCATGTAGAACCGTGTGATCAGTGTTTTTACACCGAGGAGAATGACAGGTAGCTTGTTTACTCAAGCCGTCTGACTTTCTCCCTCTTCCCCGACGATCGCCGAGTGATCGGCGGACATCGGGTCCGCCGGTCACACACGCGGGAGGGTCCGTGACCGCGCGGGAGCTCGCTCCCCAGAGCCTCACAGGCTAGCGACGTAGACCTACGTCACTCTGCCTGTAAGGGGCTGACTGCCGCAGTAAATATACTGTGAGCAGTCGGCAAGCGGTTAATTGATGAAGAAATAATGGAGTAGCCCACACCTGGGCTCTGGAGTAGCCCACACTCTGATTTGTATGTACACATACCCTCAAATTATATGTGCACTTTCAGCCCATAGCCTTTGTACAACTATAGCTTGAATATATTTTAGGTAAATACCTGAAAAGCTAAAATTGTGTCTGTGTCCAAATATATATGGACCTAACTGTATGTAATATCTCCGCATTGGACAATATTTTAGATTATATATTTGATTGTTTTGAACAGATTTTTGCTTATATGTTTACTTTTTGCAAGTGTTATATTGATTGCTTTAGTTTATTTATAGCACAGTTATAGGTCTATTAAAAAAAAAAAAAAAAAAAAAAAAATCAACAGATTCCTCAATCTATACAAGTGAGGTGGATGGAGAATCTTCCCCACTGGGACATTGTATTCAAACTGTGGTACTCTACAGCAGCCACTGATGAACAATGTTCCTGTTTGACAACAAGGACAACCACATGTGCATCGACATTCAGCTGGTGCCTGCTGAACTGGCCAAATTTTCAATTTATCCATGGTCAGATTTACTCTGTGAAGTCTACTACAGGTATTCAAAAAGGGGGCTTTTTTTGTGATGTTTTTTTTTTTTTACCACGGGACTGCTTCCTTTGGGGTTTTCTCCTTTTATATGTAGGTGGTAGCAAGGCTCGCTGATGATCTCGTATCTTTGCACACTACTTGGTTCGTTTATTCTACCATACTGGCTTCATTGATTTACTAAAAGATTGGCTGTTTAGACCCCATTCACACTAGCGCGACTTGGTCACCTGACAAGTCGCGGTGGGTCGCTCGCCATTGAATAGTACAGGACCCGTTCTAATAGGAGCGACACAAGTCGCTCCGACTTAGAAAAAGGGTCCTGTACTACTTTGGGGCGACCTGGAGGCGACTTGCATTGACTTCACCGCGACTTTACAGGTCGCCCCACCAAGTCGTGTCGCCGCAGTCTGAACGGGGTCTTAGTCCCAACTAATTCTGAGATGTTCTGAAATGTTTTCAAAATATTCAATATTTAAGGTGTCAGAATTCATGTGGTCATTAGACCAGACTGCGTTCATGGTTTCTAGTAATGCCATTTGTGTACAAAGGACCTAACATTTACATAACATGAGAGAGATTAATGCAGCATAATCATTTTTACCAGGACATGATACAAAATCTGAAGTGCTTTTGTTTTTAATGCTTGTTACTTGGACCTTGACCAGGATCGTAAATTTGCAGGTGGTTTACTTTGTGACATATTTGCTTTATAGACCACTTGGCCATCTTTTTCCTGTCTCTATTTCATTGTTTTGCTTTTCTTCTTTATATAGAAAGAAGAAGGAAAATTTCAAGGACAGCTCGACAACTCTGACTCGAGCCAGTACATCAGAGAATTAAAGGACCAAATTGTAGAACTGAAACATGAGGTAAGAATGAGGTGAAACCGGCAGCTGTATTATCCTTGAAATCCATGCATGCTGTTTAGCATTGAAGAGTGTTTGCGTGTTTCGGGTATACTTTCCTGCTTGCTTTTGTCCCACAGTACTTTATAATCTGTTTCCTGTTAAACCTTTAGTCATTTTTATGCCATTAGGTGAAGCTGCTTTCTCTCCTCTTTTGCTGATCATGTAAACATATCCTAATGCAAATTAGGCTGCACATTTTTCATACAGCAGAGCTACAATTTTGGCGAAGCCTAGTGTTGCTGAAATAAATAATCTACACTAAATGTGCATTTTTTTTTTTTTTTGCACAACTTTGCCTAAATCATAGCCAATCCTTTCAAAGTGATCTGAAATATGTAGGCTTATAGCTGCATAGACTAGTGGTTTTGAGTTTGTGGTCAGCCTTATGTTAACTTCTTCCAACTTTGGACTTGGGTTGTCATATCCTTTAAGTAAGTTGGCATTTTTTGACAAAAGCAGCATGATGTCCCTGATCATGATCATTACGAATTGTGGGGTTTCATGCAAAGATTTGTGATTTGCGCTGTTACAAACTCGTAAAACCCTTCTTATCAAAGCTCTGACGTGACATAGGTTGATCCAAAACCAGGTCAATTTAAGCTTTATTTTAGCATCATGTTTACTGGCTCTGCAATATTGAAACAGTTTTATCTGCCTCAAGAAGCCACTGCTGAACAGCACTGCCTTTTCTCTACTGCAGGTAAGCAATAACCCTTGCTCACTTCCCAGCCCTAAGGACTGTGAAGGACTAGCAGCCGACAGACGAGTCTTCACTTTGCTCTCTTCTGTGGTGTCACCATGTTCTTATGTGTATGAAGCACAGCTGATTGGTGGCTCCTAGAGCTGTTCTCACTCCTTTTTATCATATCAATTTTATTTTTTATTCCATTTGTTTTTTTTTCTTTTTTTATGTATTTAACAAAACAGTCCCCCCCCCCCACAAGAGGGAAAAGTAGACTGACACTTGAGAACAGATTCACTTCATGAGGTAACCAATATAGCAAAGACAAAGCATTCAATTAGGGTAAAAAAGAGAAATATCGTTTACATCTCAACACTTTCTAGAACAGTAGGCATTCTCACCTACATTATTAACTTGCACCAAATGTTTAAACAGAAACAAGTTACCGTGAAATAGAAATACAACTTGGTTAAAGCCCAAAAAGGTCAATTTACATCTAGGGGGGCGGACACGGGACAATTTGCCAATAGGGCTCAACTGGAGTTTCTTTCCCTCTTATGGCTGTATAGAACAATTGATATAAAGGCCTGCCTCACAATTCATTAGCCATATATTAGAATTGTCTACCTGACACCATTATGTCATATTACCGTAAATAAACACATATAAACATGGGCCCAAATTTTAGCTATATATACAAACAAGCCTACAGGGGTATTACCTTTTATTGGCACAGGTAAGTAGTAGATATTAGTCACTGGGAGGGGTACATGGAAGTGTGGGGAGGTGGTGCGTAATGTTGATAATAGTGTCTTCTATCTGTATATAAGCAAAAGTTATCGTATCACAAGTTATCAGTATTATTGAACATGCAGATGCCTGGCTAAATCTAACCACACACTACATACCGTATCCGATATTGCTCATGGCTTGATCTTTGCCTTTATATATGGACTGTGTGTATGTCCATAGGTTCCAAGATACTGCCACTGGCCATCCTCTGTGTGTTGTTCCTATTAAATCAAAAATAACACTATATTTATAAGAGAATGGATGCTCCTGCGCTTGAGGGGTTATGCGACTTGGATAGCTGGAAACTGACTTCAGCTGGTATTGTCGTCGTCCTGCTGTGCTGCCACTCTTAGAGGGTCGGGGAAACCCAAAGAAACTGAAAAGAGAGAATGCAGAGGGCGCACCAGCCAGCTCTGAGGAAGGGGGGGGGGACACCCCTGAAACGCGTAATTTGTATTTAGAGGTCTACATCCTATCACGGTCCGTACCAGCGAAATACGCCCAGTGGACATTCTCGGTGGACTAATTGTTCTATTTTGCGCCTGTTTTTAATTCATTTTTGTGAGTATGATGTACATACAATTTTAAACAAATTGTTTTAAAGGTAATGCGCTAGGCTGGTGCGCCCTCTGCATTCTTTCTTTTCAATGTCACTATATTTATTGCACCATAAAATATTAAGTCCTCCTGTATATGTATGCCATGCTGCCCTTACCTTTGAGTGTCCACCTGGTCCTCAGCCCGATTGGTGCTAGCGCAAGCGGATCCATTCGGTCCGGTGCTTTTATGTCCCCCCACGATAATCACAGATGCCGCCCAGCAGACGCTGGTAAGTGACGTTGTGGTATCGTGTGCACCCCATCACTGCGCATGCGCGATAAACGTCAGATGCGGTGGGGCCATGACAGCCGTGTGAGTGCCTTATCTCGGATAAACTCAGGGTGGAAGGAAGGGGTAAAACCGTTGCCATCAGGATGTTTTAAAGTGACAGCCAACACTTCCATTAAGGTCTGTGTTTAACAGTTACAAACTGGATGGTATTTTAAAGGCTTGCTGAAAGCTCTGCAAATACTTTGTAAAGCCTACTGTTCACACTACTCATATACAAGTTGAAGTCTATGTGAAAAAGACCTAATAAAGATCTAGCTCTAAAGTTAAACTATTTACTATATGGAGTTATACCAGCCCTAGAGCTCCTCTTAGCCTTGAGAATCCATGCCATGCAGAGATAACAAGTCTGGCTATAGAGAAATACATTCAGCACTTGTGTACTTTTCGCTCTGTGAGCTTGGCACTTACTGTTATTTCTGGCCTGGCTTGTCGGTTGTATGGCTCATACCTTGGATTCTTAAGACTGAAAAATAAACTGTGCTGGCCTTTAGGAACGGAATAGAGCTTTTATATCCTTTTAATACAAGGTATTTAATTCCGAGCAAACACAATACAAAATGCCAAGCACCCTTACCAGCTAGCAAGCAAACAATTTACATGGTTTAGCAATATGCTTTATAAACAGGTTTTGGGTTGCTCACATTTGCCATTATATTTGTAAGCTACACTGAACTCTGAAGTGTAGTCCCTAACTCAAATCTTGGAATCCCTTTGTGAAATTTGTGTAGCAGTGAATAAATTGGGGACAGGTATGTCCTATTTTTAATTCAATGGATTTAGATGTGAAGCTCTGCCTTGGAGTATCTTATGGAACCATGTCTTCTGAGTTTTTCTGCGAACAAGAGGAAAGCGCTGCCTTGGGAGCCCATTTAAAAAAAGAACACGGCCTACCAGTGTCCAGACTACAGTTTTGCAAATAAAATCTCAATCATTCATAGAGGGTCAGCACTGTAGATTTTATTTCATGGGCTATGCCATCTGCAGGTATAGAATTTACAGTGCTGCACCCTTCAATAAATATAGGAGAAAGTGTTTTTACAGCGAGTAGAAAAAGAAAAAAGTGAATTTATACATCTAAATGCAAAAGTAAATCTATGGGATTAAACCATTGCTCTATTAAGTAAACAAAATGGAAGCATATACTCTTTCACAAATTAATCTATTTTTTGTCTTGGACTCTAAATTTGGCTTTTAATTAGACTTTAATGGGAAAAATTATGTAACCCTGCTGTCAGTATGTGAAACTGACTTTGAAACAGCGGCTTTTGTTTAGCAAGAATCCCTGATCATTTACTGTTTTTACACATGAATATTACATTTCACATGGATTTCTTTCTGTAGAAACATTGCAGAAGTATTTTTAAGCAGTAACCTGTATTTTCAATCCCTGTGTGTAAATGGTTGAGGTTTTTTGTGAAACTAGCATGCTGTTTTTGCCTGAAGCACATGTGCTGATTTGTGGTCTCTTACCGTTGTGGGGAAAGTATGTGCCTGTGTGTCGGTATGGCAGAGATTGCAAAAAAAAAGGATACTTGCCTAATGTCAGTTACTATGTGAACACTGAATTAAAAAGTGAATTTATGCAGAAATTGGCCCAGGTCATCTTTAACCCCTTTTGCTTTACAAAAAAAGAAAAAAAACTATACAAGCTCTCGTTACAGACTTGTTCTTGAAGCAAATCTTTCCTTCTTGCAGTGGTTATATAAACTGTGCAATATAAACTTGCTTACTTAATAAACACCATCCCTTTCTCTAGTCTCTATCTACATGGTCCTGCCATATTGCCCCCTCATATGCCATAGAGAAGGTAAAAGGCTGGCTGCTAGTCATTGCCCGCGTGGCCTTTCTGTGACAGGCTATTGTCCTGGGGCAGTAGGTATGTATCGGACAGAGATGGCGACCAGGGCTTCACCTTTGACTTGGCACGCTCAAAGGGTGCTTTCAGTGATTTGCACTGTACAGCTTTAAGTTGCACATTTAAGCAAAGGAGCATGTCAAAAACCGCTGATGGTGCAGATTATGGTTTCATTATGTTTATATATTTGGGGAATGAAAAAGTTTACTTCAATATGAATAGCAATGGCAGCTAGCACATTTCTATCCCCACAGGTTAACTTTAATGTTTATTTGTAATTAAAGTGAAATTAAAGCTTCCAATTTTTTATTTAAAATAACAAACATGTCATACTTACCTGCTGCAAAACGATTGCACAGTACAGCCCTGATCCTCCCCTTTACAGGTCCATCACTGGCATTCCCTGTTAACCCCACCGGCCCGTCCCCCGCTCTTTTGTCATAGGATTTGATTGATGGGAGCGGGAACCAATGGCTCCTGCTGCCATCAATCTACTCTAGTGAGAAGGGACAGAGGCGGTGGAACCACTGCTCTAGTTTACAGGGAAGTTTGAAGGAAGTATCCTCTGCAACAGAAGTTTGTTACGTTTTTTTTTTTGTTTTTTTTTTCCTTAACCACTTTAGTTCCATGCTGTAGCTGAAAGATGGTACAATGCAGCGCTCTAGTTCCTCCTAGAACCCTGCCCCATGGGGTGTGCATCGGGCGTGCTTTGTGACTTTTGGACAAAGCTGATCGTGTTAAAGGGCCAATCACAGTGGCCCTTTACCATGTAATCAGCTGTATCCAATCACAGCTGATCACCTGTAAGCAGACATGCCCCTTATCGGCAGTCCTTTCCTCACACTGTGTCTGTGTGCGGAAGGGCGAGCCAATAACCTGCAAGGCTCTCAGTACATTCTTTACACTGATAATCAGTGCAGCCTCATCAGCGCACATCAGTGAAGAAGAAAAATGTATTTGCAAAATGTTTTAACAGAAACCAAGAAAAACCTATTTATTTTTTTCCTTTGTCAAAATGTACTGCCTTTTTTACAAAAAAAAAATTAAAAACCTAGTGGTGATTAAATACTACCAAAAGAAAAATTAGAGCTGTCTCAAAAAAATAAAAATTTCATAAGGGTACGGTGTTACCGCGCAATAGTCATTCAAAGTGTGACAGCTTAAAAAGCTGAAAATTGGCCTGGGCAGGAAGGAGGTGAAAATGCCCAGAATTTAAGTGGTTATTGCATTTGGTAAAAAACATTAATGCTTTAGAATCCTATTTAAGTAGGTAAAAAGTTGCAATACATATATGGAAAATGCCAAAGGATTAGTAGTTCTATGCACTCAGTTTTGTGGTTCAGCCACCCGCACATGACATATCCATATCTTTAGCCCCCACTGTAACAGCAGTACAGTTTTGGCTAAAACCCTGTGTCAGAATCAACCCCTTTGCTGATTGGGCAGCAACATATTGAGGTCATCCAAATGCTCTTCCGTTCTTTACTCCTGTCGTCATGTTCTGTTTCAACAATTGTGCACTGGGACATTGTCTAATTTTTTTCTCCTGGAGCTACCACTGCCTTTTCCAGTCTGAGCGATTCTGTACAGGGGATCCTGGGATGCTGCTATGAAGATGTATTCCGGTACTTAATTTGGATGCATTCCTTTTATTTAAAGGTATTCGTTTTTTTGCCTGGAGTTCTGCTTAAGCTGTCAAGATAGCTTGCCAGGTGTGCCTATTACCATGACATTAGTGGAAATAGTATGCATGTGTAAAAATGAGCATGCCTTCCCCATGTGACCAGCTGGTGATCTGTAGTTTAACTGGAGCATTATCAGCTAGGTCACCAGTGCTTCCGACATTCCGATACATAACACCTATGTTGTAATGCCGTTGATTATTATTTTTTCTTTTACATGAACTCCCTAACCTGCTTAGCTATATATAGTAGATAAGATTTGTGATGCACTGGTGTTTCAGAAAGTTTCTCCAGTGTATGTAGTCAGTGAAAATCCAGAAATGGAAAAAAAGGGATGTTCTACATATTCTTTAAAAAATAAAAAATTACCAAGAAAAGTGAAAAACTCCTTTAAGTACAATAAAGCTAGCCATTCACATTAAGGCCCTGTTCACACCTGACCGATTTTCAGCATAAAGCTTGTAGCTCGAAAATGCTCAACAAGCCAAATCCTGTTTATTTCATTGGTCCCTGTTCACATATGAGTGTTTTGTCTCCTGAAGCAAAATTCCTGTCACTCAAAAAAGAAAAATGAGCTGTTTTTGGCCCCGTAGACTTCAATAGAAACGCGCATGCCTTAAGCGTTTTACAAGTGTTTTGTCGCGCAAACAGCAGCACTCCACTCCTGATTTCCTCTCCCTCTCATCCCCCCATTTCTAAATGCTACTGCTACTTTTTTTTTTTTTTTTTCTTCATGTATTGAAAAAATGCTAATACTCCTAACAGCTACTAGCTGACACAAAAATCAGCATTTTTCCTCTAGCTTTTTTTGAGCTTATGAAAAACGCTAGTGTGCATGGAGCCTAAAAGTCGCTTTGCTAAGGTGTGAATGAAGCCTTTGGCCCCTTTCACACTGGCAGCTCCGTCTCCGCTCTGTGTGCTGTAGGGTCCCGCTGTCCTCTATGGGGGAATCGGATGAGAACTGACAGCCTGTCCGTTCTCATCCAATCCTATCCGCTGGACGGATAGATAATAGGGTTTCCATCCGTCCGCATTTGACGGACAGGATCGGATCGGATGTCAACGGACATGTCTCCGCTGACATCCGATGCCCCATAGAGATGCATGGGGCATCCGTTCAGATCCGCCTAAAAAACTGACAGGCAGATCTGAACAGTCCACTAGTGTGAAAGGGACCTAAAAGTTCTCTCATTCAGCCCCATGGGCTGAACAAGAGAGCACTTGATTGCCCCATCAGATTAGATGCAGTCAGTGTTCCACTGACAATTTTTCACTCAGTTTATCAAGCCAGATGATGTCGACACAGCCATCCACAGGACACATTTCATCAGGAATCTGCTAAAATGCAAGGTGACCAAGGGATTCATATTGGTAATGCCTGCTGACTTTTGTGGTAGTAGCAGATCTCCTGCCTGAGTGTCATTTAGTGATGATGACCCTAACCACCTACTGTATCCTTGGTAAATTAGAAGGTCATCTAATACTGTCAGGGGTTGCAAGGACATTTTTTCTTAAACAGGACACATTTTTAGAGCAAGAAACTGCGGTTGCAGTGCTGTGTAAGGGTAGTAGTGGTGGTTCTGCTGGGGCGATTGAAGCTTGTCACCTTGACACATGCTTTTTTTTAAGGGTCAGCCTACATTACTTTTCAAAAGGAAAACCCTTTAAACTGTCAGGTTATTCTTGCCGACTGTTTTCTCTCTGATTTGATAGTGTTAGATGTGTTTGCAGTTCATGGTAAGAAGATCTCTGTCCTTACCAGAAGCAAAGCAATATAAGCCCCTTGCCATAAATTATGCAGTCATTTCCTTCTATGAATGTTCTAGGCCAGAGCTTGTAAACTAGAAGTTCATCTCTAGGTGTATTCCTGTCTGCGCAGGAAACCCTGAACACATTTTTTGTAAATTAATATATGGGAAACCATCTTTGTAGAAATAACCAAGTGTTTGAAGTGCAGTCTGTCTCTGCTTCCACGCTCCCTCTGTGCACATTTTATAACAGTTAAAGAACACACCATAGTGCTTGGTGATTGTAAAGCGTTTATAAAGAAATTCCAAGATATTGGTAGAAGTACATCAAAGCAAATATTTGTTAAAAATCCACATTCAATTTTTACTGGTTGCTGTGGGAAAAAATCTAATCAGAATTTGAAAGTGAAGCCATGGGTGGCCCTGTAAGCACCCCCCATGACAAGAACGATCTAATCAATTTACTAAACCAGATGGAAAATTAGGCCCCGTTCATATCTAAGCGTTCTATTGCTCAAAGGTCTAAAATGCTGGAGAGAGAAAAAAAAACAAAATCGGTTATTCTTTAGAGATGGTTCACATGTCCACCACAAGTCGCCTGAAGCTCAAAGTTCTGAAGCGGTATTGCGTTTTAAAAAATATATACATTTCATAGAAATGCTTGATTTGTGTATTTTGTCGCACGTTTTGTGAGCAGTTTTCTGCTTAAATGCACTAAATGAAAATAAAAATACATAAAATAAAATAAAAAAACCCTACCCCCAACCCTTAACCCTATTACCTCCTTTTAACCCTCTAATCCTAAACCCTAACCCAAATATTAACCCCTAACCTAACAAAATAATTACATTTTAGGACGTAAAAAATAAATTGTCCCCCTAATCCTTAACCTCTTACAAAAAAGTAATAAAGGCAGATGAAAAAGCAGAAAAAAATGATGAAACCACTGATTTTCTCTATTGGCTAATTAAAAAAAAAAAAAAGGCAAAGCTCAAAAACGAACTTAAAAATGCTCAAGTGTGAATGCAGCCATATTGGCTGAACAGTGACTGCATCCAGTTAGATGCAGGCAATGTTTGGGCATTCAGGCATCTGCAGGTGCTGTGGCTGCCTGAATGCAATACTGGCATTGGAAATTTCTCCATCAGCACGGGTGTGTGAATCAATTATTTTTCTCTAGTTCAGCCTCCAGGCTAAATGAGGAATCTAGCCATGTACGGCCTGCTTTGATTCTAGGATGAATATCTCTTTCTGGCTATTGTATTCAGGCAGCGACAATATTTGCAGCTGCCTGAATGCCTAAACAGAAACTGTATCAGGTAAAATAAAGGTTAAGATTACTTTTAGACAAATAATAAAACCTGCGCAGTGTTAAATTGCAGCTTAACACATGTGGTATACCTAACCAGCATAAAACGTATATAAAACAAAGTTTTTAGCGCATTAATAGGCAAAAAAGTCTGTAAACAAGTCTCATAAATATAGAAGTCCAAAAAAAATTTCACAACCGCTGGATCCATAAATGTAGGTTAAACAATAGATCACTTGTGAAACACCTCCACCACCAGAAAGATTGGACACTCACCAGATGATCCTGCTACCATCACAGTAGCTCAAGAGCCGTAATTAACTCTGGATGCCAACAGAAAGAATGAACCTCAGATGAACCACCACACCAGTATCCAACTGGAAGTAAATAGCTCAAAAAGAGCCCAGAAGCAGAATAATCGTGTAGTATATTTATTAAGGCATAATATGTGACACAAAAAAGGGTTAAAACAGCAAATGTTCCATAGCGACCCGGAATCGCACAGCAGCAGGGACGTCAAATGCCAAAAGAGAGCCCTCTGGTGAGTGTCCAACCTTTCTGGTGGTGGTGGTGTTTCACGAGTGATCTATTGTTGCACCTTCATTCACAGATCCAACGTTTATGAACAGATTTTTTGGACTTCTATATTTGAGACTTGTTTACAGACTTTTAATGCGCTACACACTTGGTATTAAAATGACTTTTGTTATGCTGGATGTGCATTCAGAAAACTCTTGATGTACGAAATAACATGCTGAGTCATTTTAAAACAACCTGTCACCCATTATTGCTTTATATCTAGTTAATAGTGTAAATTATAGATGCTGTAACTCCAGACTAATTTCACTGGTTGCATGCTTGTTCCTAGGTTGTAAGTTATAGATTATTGAAGACTGAGATGGGCAACTAGCATTTTTAAGAGCAGTCCCTGACTCCCTTCACTCTGTGCAGCACAGGGCAGCAATGCGAATTGCGGTCACATAACCCAAGTCAAGTCGCTGAAGTGTATTGTACCGCATTTTCTGGATGCTGTACGTACAGAAGGTGTGAAATGTTTTTACAAATTGCACCATTTTGTTAAAAGATCTAACTCTACAGTACTTTGTAAAACAAAACCAAGACCTTTGCAGCTCTAGAAGACTTTGTCTTTATTCCACTTTAACCACGACTGAGGAAACTGTTCTGAGCACGGCTGTGAAAAAGCAATGAGGGAGGGGATTTCCCATGCTGAGCTCTATGAAGTTACTTGCCTTTGTTTAGGCCGGACTAGACGATCACCTTTTGTGCCCCAGATGGACACAGACTTTTTTTCTGTATGCAGTGCTGGGCAGAACTGTGCACAGATTATATGACTGTAATAAGAATAATAAAACACATTTATGGTTCTGGGGTGTTACTCTTTGTTAATCTGGCTGTAATACATTTAGACGTTTTATTTATTATTAAAGTGTGAATGCTTGTATCGCTACAGCTAAAACTGGAAACTAAATTTAAACCATAACTGGATGATATTTAGTTTGCTAAACCCACTATGTGTTGGAAAAAAACCTGAAAACCATAATATATATATATATATATATATATATATATATATATATATATATATATATATATATATAGGTGTGTGTTTGTGTGTGTATATATATGTGTGTGTGTGTGTATATATGTGTGTGTGTTTACGTGTATATATATATATATATATATATATATATATATATATATGTATATATATATATATATATATGTATATATATATATATATATATGTATATATATATATATATATATATATATAATTATAAAAAAAATTTTTTTTTTTTTTTAAGCAATTTTTTTACTTCTCAGTGCTACCAATCTTTTCCAGCCACTTCCGGTCTGCATATACTCCAACATAGGCTATAAATCCTTGCTTTTAACTGGTTTACTGTAGATGGAGAAAACAGTAGACCGTGCTTGTGCAATGGGATTTTTGGCATGACTGCTTGTAGTCTCAAGTGTGCATATGGCAGGATGACCATGCAGGAGCACAATCGGAAGACCCCCACATAACTGGAACTGAATAAACAACCTCTATAGCAGGGCTACCAGACCCTTTTTGATGAGATTTGGTATATTTAAAATAACTTGATATTAGTGTTAATGTTAAAATATTAGAATATGTACTTTAAAATACTGTATGACTTGGGGGTTAGGCGGATCCTAGCTTCCTAATGCTCTAAACTACTATTACTAAAAAAAAAGAAGTACAGTACCTTTTTTACTACATCATTTTTCTGTGCTTTACTTGCAGTCATTCTTATATTTTTTGGCCTGCTATTTACTTGGTGTAATGTAATTTTTAGTTTGGAGCAGAGGAATATTTGGCTCAAAGTTGATACTATAAAATGTTGAACCAATAAAAATGATTTGATTACCAAAAAAAAAGTAGTTGTAGTAAACTTTATGCAAAAAAATTTGAAAAAATATGAAACTCTACACTACTGCTGTAGTGTGCAGATAGATACTAAAAGTAAAAAGGTTTTACCAGTGTCAGCATGGCTTATAGTGTCCACTAGGTGGCATTGTTCTCCACCTAGGATTTTAAATGACCATACTATACTGCTACTGTAGAAACCGGCAAAGTCTGATGGAGTGATGCTAAAAATCAACTGTACATATACAGTGTGGGGCATATTTATAAAGCAGTGAATGAGACTTTCATAAACAATTCATTGTAGGTAAATCAATCACTGTCATGTAAAACGCATGCACCTGAAAGACTCGCCTGCGGTGAGTGTGATTTACCTCCTTATAAAGATGCTTCTATATGTATTTTCCAGCAGGGTATTTAATCTAGTTTTTGTTCTACTTTAATATATGCCCTGGTGGTTTAGGATTATGTATAAGAAATTGATTTTATTGAAGTATAAATGTGTTGTTTTTTTTTTTTGTTTCAGTAGAAAGGGATTAGAGTGCCTGTTGGGTTTTTTTGCTGTCTCTGTCCCTGTTAAGGAGATTCGCCCCCTCTATTTGTCCTGTTTACTGTTTTTTTTTTTTTAAAGTGAAAGTAAGAAAAAATCCCAAATTTTGGGTTGACACCAGCACAGTAATAAAGGGAAATGGGGACACAAGTTCTGATGACCCTGGTGACATCCTGCAATTCCCTCACTTTTAGGGATTTCCCCTTACTGCTTTTTTGGTTACGGGACTGGAAGTTAAGGGAAATCTCCCCAATGAGTGACAGATAGGAAAAAAAACTGCCGGGCTATAACCCCCCCCCCCCCCCCTCTCTTTACTCTAAAAAAAAAAAAAAAAAAAAAAAGTATTGCCTTTACTTCTACTTTATGCTATACTTACATGTGTAGAGCTCAGCAAGATGCAAAAGCTCAGCCACTGGTATAATATTCTCACAATCTACAGGTAAACGGATGAGTCATGTTTTCAGGTCTCATGTTAGTCTACTTCTCATTTTTCACCTGGAGCGGTCTGTATGTGAATTAGCTTTGGGATGTAGTTATAGATGTGGTCTGTCTGTTCACTACATGTCTCTTGAGTTCAGTCTGCCAGTGTACAGCCCTGGCCAAAAGTTTTGAGAATGACACAAATAATTTTTACAAAGTCTGCTGCTTCAGTGTTTTTAGATCTTTTTGTCAGATGTTACTATGGTACAGTATCTCCCAAAAGGGAGTACACCCTCACATTTTTGTAAATGTGTTATATCTTTTTTCATGTGACAACACTGAAGAAATGACACTTTGCTACAATGTAAAGTAGTGAGTGTACAGCTTGTATAACAGTGTAAATTTGCTGTCCCCTCAAAATAACTCAACACACAGCCATTAATGTCTAAACCACTGGCAACAAAAGTGAGTACACCCCTAAGTGAAAATGTCCAATATGGGCCCAAAATGTGAATATTTTGTGTGGCCCCCATTATTTTCCAGGACTGCCTTAACCCTCTTGGGCATGGAGTTCACCAGAGCTTCACAGGTTGTCACTGAAGTCCTCTTCCACTCCTCCATGACGACATCACAGGGCTGGTGGATGTTAGAGACCTTGTGCTCTTCCACCTTCCATTTGAAGATGCCCCACAGATACTCAATAGGGTTTAGGTCTGGAGACATGCTCGGCCAGTCCGTCACCTTTACCCTCAGCTTCTTTAGCAAAGCAGTGGTTGCCTTGAAGGTGTTTGGGGTCGTTATCATGTTGGGATACTGCCCTGCGGCCTTGTCTCTGAATTGAAGGGATTATGCTCTGCTTCATTATGTCACAGTACATCTTGGCATTCATGGTTACCTCAATGAACGACAGCTCCCCAGGGTCGCCAGCACCATGGAAAATAGGGTTTCCATCCGTCCAGATTTGACGGATCGGATCGGGTGTCAACAGACATGTCTCCGCTGACATCCAATCCCCCATAGAGATGCATGGGGGGACCATTCAGATCCGCCAAAAAAACGGACATCCGGATCTGAACGGGTCCGCCTGTGTGAAAGGGGCCTTAACGAGAGAATCACTGACATGTCAGCTGGTCCTTTTGTGTCAGAGCTGAAATGCAGTGGAAATGTGTTTTGGGGGAATTAAGTTAATGTTCATGGCAAAGAGGGACTTCGCAAATAATTGCAATTCATCTGATCGCTCTTCATAACTTCTGGGTTATAAACAAATTGATAAAAACTGAGGCAGCAGACTTTGTAAAAAAATAAATTTGTGTGTCATTCTCAACTTTTGGCCAGGGCTGTAAGTGCATGGCCACACTAGAATTATTGTCCAAGTTGCTGGGTAGAATGTCTTCAAAATACACTGCTGATGAGTGCAGGTGGTGTACTGGAATTAGAATCCCATAAATATAGAGAAGCTAAATATAATAATCTGGATTTCTGAAATCAGATAAAATAGAAGAAAGAAAGAAGAAGATAGTGGGAACTGTAACATTTTAAGCGGTACAATAACTAATTTATGCTGTTTATGAATTTTTTGAATCCCAGGAACGCCTAAAACACACGATAACCCTGAAAAAGCAATGTATAGGGCAATTGGTAATTTACTGAGCAACTGTTATGAAAACAAATGTTCAAGAGTAAATCAAGTCATTCAAAGAATGCAGTAAACCTTAAAGTTGGATTTTAATTACTTGAAAGTATATAGTTTGGTTACATACTGCAGATAGTTATGTACTTGGAGCAGTTTGTATTGTCTTACTATACATTTGGCCTATCTCTGGTGCATGTCAACAACACACATAAGCATAAATATAGTGCACATAACAAAGCAGACTATCATTATTGGTACTTGTATAGCACCGTCAATTTACGGAGTGCTTTACATTTTATACATCCACAACAGTCCCTGCCCTGAAGGCCCTAACAATCTAAGGTCCCTAATTCACATTCATACATGCGGAGACCAACTTAGACAGGAGCCAATTAACTTACCAGCCTCTCTTTGGAGTGTGGGAGGACCCAGAGGAAACGCACGCAGACACAGGGAGAACATGCAAACTCCGAGCAGGTAGTTTTGTGGTTGGGATTCAAACCTATAACCCTAGTGCTGCCAAGAAGAAGCACTAACCACTTAGCCACTGTGATGCAGAAAAGTACATGTTAGTCAGGCTGCATGCATTTCTTACATTAAAATATGAAAGTGCCACCAAGGCAAAATACATAGAAGCAGGCTTTTATTGAAAGTCACCCTAATATGCTTTCAGATATACTAAAAGCAGTCTACTTAATGCACCCACAAATGCATTTGTGTTTTCTTTGGGCTTACTTTCACACTGCTTTGTTGGAAAAAAAAAAAAAAATGTATATGCGTTTTCAGTGCATTTTCTGGATGACTGACTCCCAGCATGCACCTGTGAAACGTGGACATCTGACTCAAAAAATGCAATGGTTTATGTTTTTTATATTTTTATCAATGGGAAACTGCGCTTTTGGTGCAGGTTTTAAAAGCGCACCAGAGATGCAGCAGCATGCTGGACTTTAAAAACGCACCACCTTTGCGACGCAGTGGTGTGAAGAGTCCCATAGGATTTGAAGGTAAATATTTTGTATTGGAATTTTTTCTTGCGTTTCTAGCAAGGTAAAAACGCATCAGTGTGAAAGCAGTCAAATATGTAAAACTGAGACGTAATAAATCTCTTTCCTCCATCTCGCTTTCCTGTACCCTGCAAACCATTGAACTCCAATGATTTATCAGCAAGCGTCTCGTCCTGTTTTCAAAGTTCTCAGTGGTTGTTTTGCATCTGCCATTGTTTCCTGTTAGATGTTGCAAGACCTGCCTGCTTTACCTAGATTACCGGAGTGCTACAAGAGATTACAAGAGACTAGTACAGCCCATATGTATCCTGGGAGACCACAAAACTGCTTTGGCATGTTTAACTAGGATTTTGGAATGTATTTTCTGGATGACTACAAACCCATCTTCCTCTTCTGAATAAAAATATCTAGTAGGACACTAAAAATTTAGTTTCCTGACAGATATTTTAAGGGTTTGTTCACCTAAATCAAAGTCCTATCCTTTCATAACTCAAATGCTATTGCCTTTTCCAATACCAACAGGCTGAAAAAACAATCTTTCTTGACCAAGGCCCCTCCAGAGGTCGTTGGGTGTTTCTTAAGCAATGTCTACCTCTTGGATAAGTTCCCACTGACATCCATTGTCTTTTTAGTTAACTGTAAGGAGGGATTCTTCCACTCCACTCATTTTAGGAACATTCTTCCCACTATCACACCAATGTACAATAATAAGCAGGGGTTGACTGAGAATTTAGTGTCATTTCAAGGGTTCCTCCATGTTAGGTTGATAAATGAACCTTACATTAACTACTTTACAACAGATTGCAATTGCTGTACTACTGAAACCCAGCACAATTTCCTTCCCATTGGTGTACATTATAAAGCTCATTTCCTTTTTATTCAGGAACAGTAATAAACTTTGTGTAAAATCTGTACTGAGAGCAGAACTGAACCCATACTTGCCTTACACAATGGCTTTATGACATTTTAGAAGGGATAGAACGTCTTGATAGGCTTTTATTGTTCCCACTAGGAAGATTCAGCCTTCTTTTTATCCTAATAATGAATTTAACCAGAGCTGAGAGAGATCTAAGATTGGAAGTGGAATACAGGGCCAACGAGGACACTGGTTCTGGCGATAGTCGTTCCTTTTGAGGGATCTCCCTTTATTTCCTGTTGAGTCTCCACAAAACAAAAATTGGAGGCATTGTAGCCTTTAAATACTCTGTCGGAAACTGAGTGCTTTTTTGAATACTTTAGGTGATAATGGTTTTGATTTGCAAATTTCAATAACACATTTTATTTACAATGGAAAATAGAAAACCTATCAAATGTTTCAACTGAGATTATTTTGAGAGAGGAATGTTGTATCATTCTTGCCTGAAATCGGATTCTAACTGCTCTACAGTTTTGTCATATTTTTTTTTTTTCCAAGATGCGCCAAATATTTTCAATTGGTGAATTTTACTTTACTGTAGGCAGGCCAGCTAAGCACCTGGATCATTCTACTGCGAAGCCATGCTGTTGTCATAGATGCAATATGGGAATTCGCATTGTCCTGCGGAAATATGCAAGGCCTTCCCTGAAAAAGATGTCGCCTGATTGGGAGCATATGCTTCTCTAAAACCTGGATTTAGCTTTCTGCATTGATGGTTCCTTTCCAGATGTGCAACCTGCCCATTCCAAACGCACTAATGCACCCCTGGCTGATAACGAGCCAGAATGTTTCTCTCCTCTTTAGTTCGGAGGACGTGGCACCCGTGGTTGCCAAAAATGACAAATTTAGATTTGTCTGAACACAGAACAGTTTTCCACTTTCCAATGAGCTTTGGCCCAGAGAGGATGGCAGTGTTTTTGGATCAGGTTTTGATATGGCAGCTTCTCTGCATTATAGAGCTTTATCTTGTGGTTTTGGATGGCACAGCGAACTGTGTTCAGACAGTGATTTTTGGAAGTTTTCCTGAGCCCTTGCAGTGATGTCCATCACAGAATCATGCCCATTTTGAATGCAATGCCATCTGAGGGCCCCAAGATCACTGGCATCCAATAGAGCGTTTGGGTCTTGTCTCTTGTGCACAGAGATTTCACCAGATATTTTAATTTTCAATATTATGTACCGTATTATGTACCGTAAATTGTATATTAAAAGTCTTTTCAATTTTATGTTGAAATTATTCGAACAATTTTTAGACGCAGCTTTTCTTAGATTTACTTCTGAGAGACACTGTTTCTCGAAGATGCTCATTTTATACCCAATCAGGTTACTGACTTGTTGGCAGTTACCCTAATTAGTTGCAAAATGTTCATCCAGCTCCTCCTTGTTAGTACCACATTGTCAGCTTTTTGTTGAACTGTCACAACTTTTTTGAGAAATTACTTTTTGTTCTTAACCACTTCTGGACCGGACGGATTTTCCCCTTAATCACCAGGCCATTTTTTGCTATTCGCCACTGCGTTACTTTAATGGACCATTGTGCGGTCGTGCGACGCTGTACCTAAAAAAAAAAAATTGATGTCCTTTTTTTCCCACAAATAGATCTTTCTTTTGGTGGTATTTGATCACCTCTGCAAATTTTTTTTTTTTTTTTTTTTTTGCACTATAAACAAAAATAGAGCAACAATTCTGAGAATTTTTTTTTTTTCACATTTTGCTATATCATCCAAAAAAAAAAAAAACAAACAAATTTGCCTAAAATGTTATAAAATGTAGATTTTTAGTCTGCTACATATTTTTGGTAAAAAAATAGCAAGGGTATTTTGATTAGTTATCGCGTCTACTAACTATGGAAAAGATTTTTTTTTTTTTACTAGTATTGGCGGCGATCTGCGATTTTTAGCGGGACTGGGACATTGCGGTGGACTGATCGGACCCCTAACTGACATTTTTTGACACTTTTGGGGGGGGGGGGGGGTCAGTGAAAATTACTACAGTAATCAATGCTAAAAAATATGCACTGTTACTGTAATAATGACACTGGCAGGGAATGGGGTTAACACAGTGGGTGATCAAGGGGTTACATGTGTACCTAGGGGAGTGTTTCTAACTGTATGGGGGGTTGGGCTTTTGAAATGATCAGAGACCTGTGATCCTATATAGGATCAAAGACTCTCTGTGATCATTCCAGAAAGAACAGTCAGCTGTGTTCTCTCAGCGAGGAGCGATTGCGGGTGGCAGGCGGCAATCAGAGCTGCCTGTCCCATGCAACGGTGTCCCCGCTGCCTAATGGGGGTGGCAGCTCGCCCCCTAGCTGCAGGCGTGTGACTGACGTAGAGCTAAATCGGTTCGCGCAGGAGAGGCTGCCTGCTGCAGTAAAACTGCAGCGGGCAGTCAGGAAGTAGTTAAAATGGTAAATTTTTTCAGTTTAAACATTTGATGTTTTTTATTGTGAATAAAATATTGACCTTTGTTGAGCTGGGTGGTGCTGCCAGGGTCATCCACAGCTAAACTTTCACCAATTTGGCAGAAACTGCCTAAAATTCAAGTCTGAATTCATACTTCTCCCAAAAAACATTGAGCCACTGGGGGCGAACAAAGGAGAGATCACACCCTACCGGACTAATCGGAGCAGAGATGTCATCCGCCTTGAAACCTATCGCCAAAATCTTGTCCACAACTAACCTGATTTGGAGACAAGTGGGTGGCGTAGAGCATAATTCCTTCTGATAACAAAAACTGTGTGGGTTAATGAGTACAAACCCAATTCCATAAAAGTTGGGATTTGCAAATCTCAAACCCATTTTTCAATAGACACTTATAAATAAGGTGGGTGGAAATTGTCAGCCAAACAGTACCTGCATCCAGTCAGGCAAGTGAGAAGAATCGCATGGCTGGAGGAATCGATTACATTTTTCTTGTTCAACCCCTGGACTGAAAGAGAAATCTATACAGTGGGTACGGAAAGTATTCAGACCCCCTTAAATTTTTCACTCTTTGTTAGATTGCAGCCATTTGCTAAAATCATTTAGGTTCATTCTTCTTCCTGATGAATGTACACATAGCACCCCATACTGACAGAAAAACACAGAATTGTTGACATTGTTGCAGATTTATTAAAAAAGAAAAACTGAAATATCACATGGTCCTAAGTATTCAGACCCTTTGCTCAGTATTTAGTAGAAGCCCCCTTTTGATCTAATACAGCCAGGAGTCTTTTTGGGAAAGATGCAACAAGTCTTTCACACCTGGATTTGGGGATCCTCTGCCATTCCTCCTTGCAGATCCTCTCCAGTTCTGTCGGGTTGGATGGTAAACGTTGGTGGACAGCCATTTTTAGGTCTCTCCAGAGATGCTCAATTGGGTTTAAGTCAGGGCTCTGGCTGGGCCATTCAAGAACAGTCACGGAGTTGTTGTGAAGCCACTCCTTCGTTATTTTAGCTGTGTGCTTAGGGTCATTGTCTTGTTGGAAGGTAAACCTTCGGCCCAGTCTGAGGTCCAGGTACATGGCCGCATTCATCTTTCCCTCGATTGCAACCAGTCGTCCTGTCCCTGCAGCTGAAAAACACCCCCACAGCATGATGCTGCCACCACCATGCTTCACTGTTGGGACTGTATTGGACAGGTGATGAGCAGTGCCTGGTTTTCTCCACACATACCGCTTAGAATTAAGGCCAAAAAGTTCTATTTTGGTCTCATCAGACCAGAGAATCTTATTTCTCCCCATCTTGGAGTCCTTCAGGTGTTTTTTAGCAAACTCCATGCGGGCTTTCATGTGTCTTACACTGAGGAGAGGCTTCCGTCGGGCCACTCTGCCATAAAGCCCCGACTGGTGGAGGGCTGCAGTGATGGTTGACTTTCTACAACTTTCTCCCATCTCCTGACTGCATCTCTGGAGCTCAGCCACAGTGATCTTTGGGTTCTTCTTTACCTCTCTCACCAAGGCTCTTCTCCCCCGATAGCTCAGTTTGGCCGGACGGCCAGCTCTAGGAAGGGTTCTGGTCGTCCCAAACGTCTTCCATTTGAGGATTATGGAGGCCACTGTGCTCTTAGGAACCTTAAGTGCAGCAGAAATCTTTTTGTAACCTTGGCCAGATCTGTGCCTTGCCACAATTCTGTCTCTGAGCTCTTCAGGCAGTTCCTTTGACCTCATGATTCTCATTTGCTCTGACATGCATTGTGATCTGGAAGGTCTTATATAGACAGGTGTGTGGCTTTCCTAATCAAGTCCAATCAGTATAATCAAACACAGCTGGACTCAAATGAAGGTGTAGAACCATCTCAAGGATGATCAGAAGAAATGGAAAGCACCTGAGTTAAATATATGAGTGTCACAGCAAAGGGTCTGAATACTTAGGACCATGTGATATTTCAGTTTTTCTTTTTTAATAAATCTGCAACAATGTCAACAATTCTGTGTTTTTCTGTCAGTATGGGGTGCTATGTGTACATTCATGAGGAAGAAGAATGAACCTAAATGATTTTAGCAAATGGCTGCAATATAACAGAGTGAAAAATTTAAGGGGGTCTGAATACTTTCCGTACCCACTGTATGTGTATGGCTTTTAAAATCTCCCTGAATCAAGCCATAGATGATGCGGAAAATCAAGCGATTTTCATTGCATAAACACTGAGTGTGTTGTGTTGTGATCACTCCTGCCTGCCTCCAGCTATCAGAATGCAATGATCATTGCTGGCATCTATAGCTACTGGCAGTAATCCTACTCAAATCGAACAGTCTGGTTGTAGGTAAATAGATAAATATCCGTACAGCCAACTTGTTCATACATGGATCGAAATTTGAGCAGCTTGAGAATGCTGGGTGGTGAGACGTCAACCGGTCATGTTCCTCTGTGCAGCTTGGCCAACATTTTAAAACCGTGCACATGCTGATACCATCTTGACACTCTTGGCTAACACAAACTTGTATGTTTGCCACAACTGACCCAAAAAAGTGTTCCATTTTTGGATCTTCTGGTCTCCATTTTGAGTTTCTGAATAATTTTAAATGTCAGCATTCAGTTGTGTAGGGCAAGACAGATTTTTACATTGCTTCTTTCTTCATACCTTTCTTAATAGCTGATTTAAGTTCTTCCCCCTCTGCTCATGTCAGACTGCTGTGTGTTGGCGGAGTCTGATTTGTAAGTGGTTGTGGTCAGTCAGAGGAACCTGTGATATGATTAGATAGTGTTCTTGGCCTAGTGTTTGTTTTTAGACAGCCGAGTTGTGCACATACCACAATCAGAAGGCTGTACTGAGCTGAAAATAAATTGCTTTCAGCTTTTCTTTTTGCATTTTTGTTTTCAGGGCTAATGCACACAAACTGAAAAAATGCATTCAGATCCGTAAATCTTAAAATATTTTTTTATGGATCTGAAAGCAGCTATCGTTTGTTTTTCTGGGCCCTTGTACACTGCTGAGTTTACATTGGTGAAATTGCACTGCATAGAGATTGGTAAAACAAAACGGGAAAAATCTGCCTGGGTCTGTATATATACAGTGCCTTGCGAAAGTATTCAGCCCCCCTTGAACTTTGCGACCTGTTGCCACATTTCAGACTTCAAACCTAAAGATATAAAACTGTAATTATTTTGTGAAGAATCAACAAGTGGGACACAATCATGAAGTGGAACGAAATTTATTGGATATTTCAAACTTTTTTAACAAATAAAAAACTGAAAAATTGGGCGTACAAAATTATTCAGCCCCCTTACGTTAATACTTTGTAGCGCCACCTTTTGCTGCGATTACAGCTGTAAGTCGCTTGGGGTATGTCTCTATCAGTTTTGCACATCGAGAGACTGACATTTTTGCCCATTCCTCCTTGCAAAACAGCTCGAGCTCAGTGAGGTTGGATGGAGAGCGTTTGTGAACAGCAGTTTTCAGTTCTTTCCACTGATTCTCCATTATATTCAGGTCTGGACTTTGACTTGGCCATTCTAACATCTGGATATGTTTATTTGTGACCCATTCCATTGTAGATTTTGCTTTATGTTTTGGATCATTGGCTTGTTGGAAGACAAATCTCCATCCCAGTCTCAGGTCTTTTGCAGACTCCATCAGGTTTTCTCCCAGAATGGTCTTGTATTTGGCTCCATCCATCTTCCCATCAATTTTAACCATCTTCCCTGTTCCTGCTGAAGAAAAGAAGGCCCAAACCATGATGCTGCCACCACCATGTTTGACAGTGGGGATGGTGTGTTCAGGGTGATGAGCTGTGTTGCTTTTATGCCTAACATAACGTTTTGCATTGTTGCCAAAAAGTTCGATTTTGGTTTCATCTGACCAGAGCACCTTCTTCCACATGTTTGGTGTGTCTGCCAGGTGGCTTGTGGCAAACTTTAAACGACACTTTTTATGGATATCTTTAGGAAATGGCTTTCTTCTTGCCACTCTTCCATAAAGGCCAGATTTGTGCAGTGTACGACTGATTGTTGTCCTATGGACAGAGTCTCCCACCTCAGCTGTAGATCTCTGCAGTTCATCCAGAGTGATCATGGGCCTCTTGGCTGCATCTCTGATTAGTCTTCTCCTTTGTATGAGCTGAAAGTTTAGAGGGACGGCCAGGTCTTCGTAGATTTGCAGTGGTCTGATACTCCTTCCATTTCTATATTATCGCTTGCACAGTGCTCCCCTGTCAGCCCGCCATTTTGTTGTATCCTGTGTGCTCGATGCACGGTGTCCATGTTTGTGTAGTCCGGTGGCCATTTTGCGGTGGTTACAGCTGTTGAATGCCAGGTGCTGATGGGTAAAAGTTTGTCAGCATCAGTGATTCCAGCGCTGTTAAAAGCTAGGAAATCTACTTCTAGGAAGATCTACCATCGTACGTGGAAGTCGTACATTGCATGGTGTGAATCTCTTGGGGTTCATCCTCGATCTTTCTCGGTGGCTCGTATCTTGACCTTCCTTGAATGGGGGGTTGAGCAGAAATTGGCCTAGAGTACCATCAAGGGTCAGGTGTCGGCCTTAGCGGTCTTCTTTCAACGGCCCTTGAACACACTCCCTGGTGTTTTACTTTTTTCAGGGAGTTAGGCACTTGGCCCCTCCAGTGCAGTCTCCATTGCCACCTTAGGACTTCAATTTGGTGCTCTGTCCTTTTTAGATGCCTTCTTTTGAGAATCTTCAGGAGATTCCCCTGCTTACGCTGTCCCAGAAGGTGGTCTTGGTGGCTATCCCTTCTGTGCGCAGGGTGTCCGAATTGGCGGTGTTATCCTGTCGTTCACCTCACTTGGTGGTTCACAGAGATAAGGTGGTTCTTCGTCCATGTCAGTCGTTCCTTCCAAAGGTTGTCTCTGATTTTCACTTTAATGAAGATATTGTGTTGCCTTCCCTGTGCCCCAAGCCAAAACATCCGATGCAAATTGCTTTGCATGCCTTGGCAGTGGTCCGGGCAATTACGGTGTACCTGGCAGCTATGGAGTCTTTTATGAACTCAGACTCACTATTTGTGCTTATGGATGGTCCTCGGAAAGGGTTGTCCGTTTCCTCTGTGACCATTCCAGATGGATCAGACAGACGGTGATTCAGGCCTATTCCATCAAGGGTCAGGTTCCTACTTTCCCTGTAAAGGTGCATTCTACTCGGGCGCTCAGTGCCTCACGAGCCTTACGTCATCAGATGTCAGTGACGCAGGTTTGCAAGGCGGCCATCTGGTTGTCGGTGCACACCTTCACAAAGTTCTATAAAGTGGATGTGTTGGCATCTGCGGATGCTTCCTTTGGCCGCAAAATTTTGCAGGCTGCGGTTTTAGGGGACCTGGTGCTCTTTGAGGGTGTATTTTTTTTCAGGTGAGCTTCAGTTGTTTTGGTTGAGCTCCTGTTTACCTGGTTGGCTATAGTTATCCTTGGGAATTTCTTTTTCGCTGTTCCTACCCCTCATGTTGATTACTGCTTTGGAATGTCCCAATGGTTAAGATGATTAGAAGCTGTGTCCGTCAATGGAAGAAGAGAAAATGGGATTTTTGATTTACCGTAAAATCCATTTCTCTGATGATCATTGATGTACACAGCACCCACCCCTTCTTTTTTTTTTTTTTTCTTTCTTTTTACATTTTTATTGAGCGCAACAAAAGTTGCACATGGTCAGTGCATGCTCTGACAGTATAAGCCGGGGGGGAAAAAAAGGCATGGAGGAGAAGTCTTAAGGAAAGAAGTATATTTATCTAACAGCGTGCACAAATGATGCACAGTGAGGCTTTCAAATTGCTACATTGTCCGGGTGTAAACCAATAAAAAGCACAAGTCTTTCTTAACCACTTAAGCCCCGGAAGATTTTACCCCTTTCCTGACCAGGGGGGTTTTTGCGATTTTTTTTTTTTTTTTTTTTTTTTTTTTTTTTTTTTTGTGAATTTAACGGACAATTGCGTGGTCGTGCGACGCTGTACCTAAACTAATTTTACGTCCTTTTTTTCCCACAAACAGAGCTTTCTTTTGGTGGTATTTGATCACCTGTGCGATTTAGTTTTTTTGATCATGCGCTATAAACAAAAAAGAGCGTAAATTTTGCTAAAATAACAATATTTTTCAAATTTTTTTTTTATATGAAATTCCCAAAAAAATGTAAAAATCAAAATTTTTTTAACATTTTTGGCCAATTTGTTTTATGCTACATATGGTAGAAAAACCATTGGTAAAAAAAATTGCAAAAAGCGTATTTTGATTGGTTTGCGCAAAAGTTATCGCGTTTACTAACAAAGGGAAAGATTTTTGACATTTTTGGTGTTTTTTTTTTTAACGAGCAATGGCGATCTGCGTTTTTTTTTTTTTTTGTTTTTTTTTTTTTGCGGGACTGCGACATTGCGGCGGACAGATCGGACGCTTGACTGACCTTTTTGACACTTTTGGGGTTACCAGTGACATTACTGCAGTAATCAGTGCTATACATATGCACTGTTACTGCTAAAATGACACTGGCAGGGAAGGGGTTAACTGTATTGGAGAGGGAGGGGTTAAGTGTGTCCTAGGGGCGTGTTTCTAACTGTGATTGGACATGGCTACCAGTGTAAAAACAGAGATCAACGGTCCTACATAGTAGAACCGTCTGATCTCCATTTTTACACAGGGGAGAATGACAGGCGGCTTGTTTACATTAGCCGCCTGCCTTTCTCCCTTCCCGGCGAACGATCCCGAGTGACCGGCGGACATCGGGTCCGCCGGTCACACGCACTGACTTGTTAGGGAACGAGCCGGGGCGGGCGCGCGCCTCAACGGGCGCGCGCTTGCCCGCTATTGGCTCACAAGCCAGTGACAGGCTAGTGACGTACCGGTACGTCACTTTGCCTGGCCGGCGCTGACCGCCGCAGTATATGTACTTGCGGCGGTTGGCAACCGGTTAAAGTGGGAGTAAACTCCCAAACATGACTTTTACTTATAGGTAAGTCTATAATGAGGCTTACCTATAGGTACTGTAAATATCTCCTTAACGTGCACCGTTAAGGAGATATTTACTGTACATGCAGCCAGTGACCTCACCGGCGCATGCATTTTGAAGGAATGGCCACCTGGGCCGTTCATTCAGAGTCATTTGCCGAAAAGGAGGAGACGTCATTGCGGCTCTAGCCAGTCACACAGTCTGTGAACCTGGAAAGACGACAGGTGAAGATGGGCTTCTTTCTAAGTTAAGTTTCACATAATGTGCTTGTGTTTCACATAATGTGCTTGTATGTGATGCATACTAGCACATTATGGATTTACCTTGCAGGTTAAAAAAAAAATCATCACCGGTTTTCTACTACTTTAAAGTGGAACTTTGGTCAGAAAATTAGGTCTTGTTCTCTTCAGGCTGACCACTTTTGGCGGTATAGCTATGTAAAACATTAAAAATAAGTGTCTACTGTTTAAAATCCAGTAAATACACTGTCTCACTCTGCTCTGCACATGCTCAGTTGCGCTCTTTTGGCCAATCAGCTGACAGCCTAAAGATTAAAGAGGAACTAAACCCTTCGATTTTAATGGTTTCAAAAAACTGGTACAGCAGGCCAGGATTGCTGTCACAATTGCTTGTGTTCTCAAACTGTCTAAACCATCAAATGGCCGGTGTCATAACTGATCACATGTGCAGCACCATGGCAGCTGCAGATCAAACAGATGGCAGCTTCCTTGGCTGAAAAGGATAGGAGGGTTTAGATCTGCTTTAACTGCTCTGGGCTTTAACAAAATGGCAGCCTTCGGCAAGAAAAGACAGGAGCAATGCTGGAGGCAATTTACAGCACACACTCATTTTGGTAACACAAATGTGAAATGTATGTTCTTTGCTAAAGTATAATATTTTTTATTAATGGTTATGAGTAAAGTTCCACTTTAAAGAGGGAGTTTACCCACTTGGTGCTCTCGCGATAACCAAAAGACTGCTACAGCACAGGCTTGAAATTCAGAGAAGGGCATAGACGACGTCCCATTCTCGTGCTGTCCACACTCCCCCCTGGGGCGCACGGAAGGCGCACTCGTTGATTGGGTAAATGGCCAATCGCAGCGGGCCCTTTACCACATGATCAGCTGTCAACCAATGACGGCTGATCACGGAAGTAAACAGAAGCCGGATATCTGCTTTATTCTTTCCTCACACTGTCAGCGTGAAAAAAGAAGAGAACTGTTAACTGGCTTCTCTTAGAGGGACATTGGTCCCACACAGTGCACATCAGTGCTACTAATCGGTGCCCTGCAGTGCTGCTAATCAGTGCCCATCATCCTGCTAATCAGTGTCTCCTGATCAGTCCTGCTTCATCAGCGCACAGCAGTGGAGAAAAATTACCGCTTTTCAAAATTTTATAGCAAAATATGAAAAACCTAATTTATTTTCAATATTTTCGATCCTTTTTGTTTAGCATTCCAGTGGTGATTAAATACCACAAAAATAAAGCTCATTTGTGAGGAAAAAAGTGATACGTTTCCTATGGGTACAATGTTGCATGACCGCGCAATTGTCATTCAAAATGTGACAGCGCTGAAAGCTGAATATTGGCCTGGGCATAAAGAGGGTAAATGTGCCCAGTAAGCAAGTGGTTAAAGTACAAGCTCTCAAGACTGGAAAGACACTTGGACTGTATCTCTCATTAAGTAGATTTCAGCCACTAATGTTGGCCATACACACACAGAATATCGTCCGTTTGCAGACTAAACGATTACTCTTCCTTGAAAGGCATTGTCCACTAACTGAGGGAATAAACTCTTCTATATGATCGTTTCCATGTTCGTAGTGATCGTTCGATAACAATAAAACCATTTAAGACAGAGTATTTTTGTTTCGATTACAACATGCATGTATACACTTTCGTTGAAACAGTGAAAGTTTTCGCTTCAGATAACTTAGCCAGGCCCAAGGTTGAAATTGTCAGTAAGGTTGGGTTCACTAACGGCACAAATGTCAAAGGATCTTTCCAAAAACGACCAGTTTTGGCCAAATTTCTGTGCGTGTATGGCCAGCATAAGGAGAGTGTAAATTTTGGTGTATCAACCTAAATAAAATGTTATCTGTTGCTACTTACCAGTCTTTAGATGTGATGGTTGCTTTTTCTCTTTTCACTTGGTACTCCAACACCCTTCCTGTGTCGGAGTGGATATGCTCACTCTACTACTCTATACATGAAGTGAAAACAGATTTAACTCTATGCATCTCCTTTTCTTAGGAGTTGGGGGGGATTTGTGGTTTACTCTATGCATCTCCTTTTCTTGGGGGTTGGGGAAGTTTGTGGTTTACTCTTTGCATCTCCTTTTCTTGGGGATTGGGGAAATTTGGGGTTTACTCTATGCATCTCCTTTTTATGGGGGATTTGTGGTTTTCTCTATGCATCTCCTTTTCATAAGGGTTGGGGGAATTTGTGGTTTACTCTATGCATCTCCTTTTTTATGGGGTTTGGGGGAATTTGTGGTTTACTCTATGCATCTCCTTTTTTATGGGGGTTGGGGGAATTTGTGGTTTACTCTATGCATCTCCTTTTTTATGGGGGTTGGGGGAATTTGTGGTTTACTCTATGCATCTCCTTTTCATGGGGGTTGGGGGAATTTGTGGTCTACTCCTATGCATCTCCTTTTCATGTTGGTTGGGGGAATTTGTGATTTACTCTATGCATCTCCTTTTTTATGGGGGTTGGGGGAATTTGTGGTTTACTCTATGCATCTCTTTTTTTATGGGGGCTGGGGGAATTTGTGGTTTACTCTATGCATCTCCTTTTTTATGGGGGTTGGGGGAATTTGTGGTTTACTCTATGCATCTCCTTTTTTATGGGGGTTGGGGGAATTTGTGGTTTACGCCTATGCATCATCTTTTCATGGGGGTTGGGGGAATTTGTGGTCTACTCCTATGCATCTCCTTTTCATGGGGGTTGGGGGAATTTTGTGGTTTACAAAAGATGTCTTGGAAGGAAGATAAGATTGTTTGATTTTAGTTTATATCATGAGTGACAATATGTGACATGATCAAACGCATATTTCTGTACTTGCTGAGAACATTCTTAGCCTGAAAAATAACTAATGCAGCCAACACATCTAAGGACTGGTAAGCTGCAATGTATTACATTTTATTCTTGGGTTTATTATCCTTAAAAGCAACTGAATACAGCTTTGATTGGTGTTCAAGGCACTCACGGTGACGTTCTATTTGTTCTGTTCAACCAGTTTTGCCAAAGCAGGACCATTGTTTAGGGTGATAAAATATAAAATGTCTTTATTGAATTCACGAGTGGAAATGTTTTATGCATGACCATTCTTTTCCTTTTCTGTGTTAGTGGTTCAGCATTTGTTTGAATAGTTTACTCCATATTATGATATGAATTGTGTTATGTGCTGGTTTAATTGCTGTAAGCTGTATAGATTTTAAATTGCCCTCTTTTTCACACAAGCCTGGCTCAGTGGAACAGTCAGCTTCAGGTAAGGGACAGTATATTGCTTTGGGGTAGATCACCTCTCTCTGCCTATTCATGGCTTGTTCATAAACAGAGCATGTGTTCCTATAGTACACATCATCCCACACTGTGTCATTGCATAACTTCCCGCATCTCTCCCCACTAGACATCTACCTGTGCAGTGTGCCTTTGGGTTGATGGGAACCTAACCAAATGTCCTGTGTGCTTGTCCTTAGTGGGGGCTTCAGTAAATATGAACCGAGTTTAGTTTTCTGACCTCTGCTGATAAACCCACACAGTGCATGCAAGTTTGCTAACATTTTCAGAGTGTGCATGTCTGTGTACTCCATTTTGCTTTGGTTATTGAAATCTTATTCCACAGTTGAACCGTTATTGGGCAATGACCGGTATATTTAAAGAGATCTACTTTTCCCTATGGTTACACAGAGTCTGAAAGGGAGAAAAAGCATGACTTTCTTCAGCCTATCAGCCTGTTATTGCTCGGTTATGTACTTTGTAACGGGGTATGCATTTTTGTGGCAAACGCATAATTTAGGCTTTCTACTTATAATCTGCTTGAAATACAGCAGACATGTAGTAATCTTCCACTGTGCACCGAGGCAGAACCAAAAAGGATGCTGTTGAACAATTCCATAGTGTATTTTGTTAGAAACTCTGCAGAAAATAGCAGTCTGCTCTTGCTCTGAAGCGGTGTGGCTCTGTAATAGCTGCAGCAGAGTATGGACCTTTTATCCGGCCATAGACGGGGGAACCATGTGATTTTTGTTTCCTGCAACTTGTGGTTGCAGGAAAGAAAATTGCTCCATCAACAGTCAGTCCTGTGAAGCCATTGTGTTCTCCCAGCAGGGAAAGCTGTCCCCGCTGGGAGAACACAGTGGTATTTGCTAGGGGCCGAAACGGCCGCTGACAATAATCCCATGTTAAATCTAAAAGTCTGGTTGTACAAAAGTTGATCGATTTGATTAACTTGGGTACATTCAGCCTGCTTCAAGTTGTGAATGAACAGGAAGCCGCTCAGTACAGAGCATTTCCCATTCATTCACTGTCCAGTGCAGCTGACGCTTCAGAGAAAGGGGCTGGGGAATCTCTGTCCTCAGCCCCTTTCTCTATCGCAAAAGTGAGACATCAGGGGTCATATTTCACCAGAGCCCCCTAGTGGGGCTCGTAAAAGAATTGTAAATAAAAAAAATACTGTGAAAGACAAAACCTAATTCTATTTTTTTTTTTAAACTACTGACACTGCTCAACTGACACCAATATTTGCCCTAATGACATCATCCACTGCCCTGCTGACTCCGTCCACATTTTAAAACATTTTTTGTGTGCACTCGCACACATTCGCGCGCACACACACGTGCACGTATGTAATAGTCTGTGCAAACTAATGCTGGGAGTTCTAGAACAATGCCCAACAAACTACATGTTGAGTGTTCCCCTCCCAGCAAGGTAGCAATGCTCCCCAGACCAGTTCTCCGCCGTGTGCACTCCCTCACTCTAATTTATTTCCCCCATCCCACTACATGTTAAAATTTTATTTCAGAAGAAATTCTAGAGAAATGCATTACAATTTAACTGAACCCATTAGATTTTAGTCAACTAAAAACTAAAACCACTCCGATGACTCAAATACGACTAAAATGATGAGGAGCTCTACCTAAACCCCCGAGCCCATAAGAATCCCTGCTGCAGCTATGTTTTTGGATTCGTAGCTATATTTTTTTATTTTTTTTTTGCACCTGGAGGGTTGATACTGTAGGTCAGGGTCTCCAAACTTTTCAAACCAAGGGCCAGTCTACTATCCTTCAGACTTTAGGAGGGCCTGACTGTGGCCAGCAGGGCTAAAGAAAAATGTCCCAGGCCCATCAGTGAAAATAAATATGACCTCTGAGTTGGTCGTCAGTAGGAGTAGTGCCCCATTATTGGTATTAGTAGGAGGAATAGTATCCCATCAGTGGTACCAGTGAGAGGAATAGTGCCCCATCATTGATATCGGTGGAAGGAATGGTGCCCAATTGCTGGTGTCAGTGGGAGGAATAGTGCCCCAAGGGATAAAGGCTAGCAAAGGGCCACAATTGGTCCTCAGGCCGCAGTTTGGAGATCCCTGCTGTAGGTCATCTTTAGGGATTTATAGACCTGACTGGACATTGCACTGTAGCATGATGACCCCATTTATCACCTCACTTACATGTTTAATGTACAGTATCTATTTTCTAATTTCATTCTCTACTTTATTTTTAGATGTTTGTATTCAGGTCAAACACTTGTCAGCATTTGTATTTTGCATTATTTATGGGAAGAGCCTTGAATAGTTACACTAACACTAAAAGGACCATGTGCCAATATAAGCAGTCATTGAAGGCCGATTATTCTAGCCATTTTGATTTTAGTCAGTGTCTAAAATTATTGATGCAAGAGTCAGCCTGGCAGGAAACTAGCGTCTTCAGGAGAGGTCATCATACGTTCACCCTAAAGGGAACCTGTCAGGACACCTATAACTTGCTGATTCAGAACAAACGTGCATCCACTGAAGTCAGGTTTGTGGCCTGTGAAGTAGTTTGCTTGCTCACAAACAAATTCCCATTGGCAGATGCCAATTTTTAGGTTCCTTTTGAATCATACGGCCAAGTTTTGTAAGGCTCTAATCAGTATGCCGTTGCTGTGGTGTAACCTTAACAGTGAATTGTAGTCATGAATCATTCCTTAAGTAGAGTATACAATTATTAGATCTTGGAGCCAAATGTAATTTTAGGTAAAATTTTGTATCTAGTCATTAATTTTTTTTTTTTTTTTTTCTTGTGCAACAGATTCTTTGTTTAAAAAGTCAGAAGGGCTTATCAGACCCACCCACTTTTGATGGCGTCCATATCGTCAATCACATGATTGGAGATGACGTGTCATTCCATTCGTCTGATGAAGACTTCGCCACTGGCTCACTAGGACGAGGAGATGGTCATTACAGCCTGGCCAAAAAGCATGCAAAGTTGATGTTGGTTGCTTCTGACTTGGATAGCAGTGATAGCGACAATGAAGAACTAGGCATCCTTGCAGATTCAGATTTAGTGGTCCAAAAACCAGTGGCTAAAAGAACAGAATCTTACTCCACGACGGTCTGATCATCACTGTGACTCTTCATCAAATTGATGGAAATGGACACTCATCAATATTGTTACGGTATGTCCTGGACTATTTACAAACCTGACTTGACCCAGCATGTAAAGAACTTCTACTTGCCTTCATACTTTGCCAAACTGTCACCATTGCCATACACTAGACAAGAACGTTCACTGGACACTTTTTTTGTGCTAACAGTATTAACAAAAAATGTTTTTCTTGCAATGTTTTAGTTCTCCATCAATGCATACATTAATTTGATGAGCAAATATCATAGGAAGACGTGTTTTGCAGTTTACCACACTGGTAAAGCAAATTTTTGACGTTCTCTAAAACAAAGGAGAAACCTGTGCAATATTTAATGCCTGTTGAACAAAGCATATGCTCTTTTTATATATGTAAATATTTTGTGTAGTGTCTACTACGGTCTTCAAATCCACCGTCTAATGCCATAATGCTGTCACATGTTCAGAGGAGGATACATACAATGTTTCAGTGATAGAAATACAAAGATATAAATGGAAAAACTCAGACAGACATTAAGGCACTTGTATGCAAGCTGTAGGAAGGAGTGTCTAGCTGTTGCCTATAGCATCTGATCAGTTTCTGCCTTTTAATTTTCTATTCTGAGTGTTAACCTGTGAGAGAATCTGCCTATAGGCATTGCCTTCACTTTTTGTGTTTTGAGGCTCACGGTCTGTCACTGTATATGGCATCATGTCCGTTGTTTAAATGTAAGTATTTTATGTATTCTTTGTTGTAAATCTTTAATAACACTAATTTTTATACAAGACTAAAGACACTCCAATAATATAATAAAAAGGCAGTAATATTTATAGGGAACAATCAACCTGAATGGACCTTGAAGTGTGGGATTGAGGTTTTACTTTGATAGCAGTCCATACATATTCAAGATTTTGACATTTTAGAGCAGTGAAATCAACATCATCAAAAATTCCGCTTTCATCTAAGGGGCGGTTTATTACTTCAAGGAGCGCATTTCGGTTTGAGTCATTCCATGTTCTATGAAGAGCAAGAATATAATGCATATCTTTGGTTGAAGTTTGTTTAGCCATCTTGCTCATTCTAGTGGTCATATCTGTGTCCTCCATTTGTTCTTGCTGGTTATAGTTCTCTTGGTACATAAAGGGATTTTATTTTTTTTAACCTGTGCTGCTGCATAGCCATGTGTCTTTATCAAAAGCATGGATCTTCTAATCTGCTGAAGATTATTTTTAATATGAACTTTGTTCTGAATCATCTTTCAGGATCACTGTGCAGTGGCGGAAAAGCAGCTTCAGGGCTGCTAAATGAGACCAAATGTTTTCAGTGATTTTCTTTTCTTTTTTTTTTTTAAGCATCTTTTTCTTGTGTGTTTTTTTTAATTAGTTTTGCGTCTTCTGAGTACGCTATTGCCTAAAAGGTCAAATAATGTTACTTGTGAGAGATTTTATTTTGTAAATAAATATACATATATTTCATGCAAGAGGTGCTTGAAGTGCATCATCATTTTATACAAAGAATGTAAATGTAGAAATGTAATTTGGTTCCTGTATCTTAACAGGAAAAATGAATTTTGTTTTTGTAAATAGTTTAAGAATCATTATTGACAATGCAGAACACTAACCATATCTTTGTGAAATAGGTGAAGCTCCCTGCATTGCATTTCACATTAAAAATGTCATCACAACAACTGCTCAGTAAAACACTATTGATGGAAATCTTTTAACATTATATATAAATATATGTAACGAAAATAAATTTTTTCATGATTTACGCTTTTGTGTTGTTATTTGACTTAGTTTACTATCGTCCTACAATAATTAAAACATCGAACATTATAGAAGGTAACGATCTCCTAACTCTAGAAGATGGCAAGCGAAGGTAAAGAATTTAGTCATTATTTTAAAGAACTGGAATGGATTGCCTCAACATCTACAGAGAATGAACAGGTAAGGGAAAGAGGTGACAAATTCTTGCAGTGTATATTATAGTATTTGTTTTCCTTTTTATTTTTTTTCAATACAACAGGGTTTCAATTGAAAGGGAATTTGTCATACAGTGGCATCTGCCTCTGAAATTTAGATAAAACCTGCCATTCTCTGATTCCTGAACTGCACATTAAATCCAGGCCAGTGGACAGAAGAAGTCTTCGAACCGGCCAAAGATGGTTCGAATCATGTATGGGCAAGCTGAATGTGCCAAGTTGATCGATCAACTTGGGGTACAACCAGCCTGCAGGATCGTGCATGCGATTATTGCTAGTGGCTGGTATAGCCGCAAGCAATAATCACTGTCTTCTCCCCACAGGGGCAGCTTCCCCCTGCCTGGAGAACACAATGGCTCTGCAGGACGGATTCCCCTGTCAGCTCGGTCTGTAGATGGGGAAATCGAGCAAATTTCTTTTCTGCAACCCGTGGTTTCAGGAAGCAAACTTGCACCGTGTATGGTCGGCTTCAAAGCTCAGGAATATAGTTCTATAGAAAACAAAATTTAGTTCCCTGGATAAGGCTGGTACCAGGAGCATCAGAACAATACAGAACACGCATGCTTGGGCAATACGCTTTGTATCATTTGAAAAAAATGTTTAATGGGTCAGAATTTAGAAAAGACTGCCACTAGCCATAGCCATTATATGAATTCAAGAGCTCTGTTATGCCTTTATTAGTTCAACACTTAGCAGTTTGTTAAGCTAGCCATGTACAGTATTGAAAAAGTATTCATACCACTTGAAATGTTTCATTTTTTGTCATGTTACAACCAAAAATGTAAATATATTTTATTGGAACTTTACGTGATAGCCCAAAATAAGTGGCACATAATTGTGAAGTGGAACGAAATGTTAAATGGTTTTCAAAAATATCTGAGAAGGGGGGTATGCATTTGTATTCAGCCCCCTTTACTCTGATACCCCTAACTAAAATCTAGTTGAACCAGTTGCCTTCAGAAGTCACCTACTTGGTAAATATTCCACCTGTGTGTAATTTATTCTCCGTATAAATACAGCTGTTCTGTGAAGCCCTCAGAGGTTTGTTAGAGAACCTTAGTGAACAAACAGCATCATAAAGGCCAAGGAACACACCAGACAGGTTAGAGATAAAGTTGTGGAGAAGTTTAAAGCAGGGTTAGATTATAAACAAAAAATCTCAATCTTTGAGCATAGCATGGAGCACTGTTCAATCTATAATCCGAAAATGGAAAGAGTATGGCACAACTGCAAACTTACCAAGACATGGCCGTTCACCTAACCTGACAGGCTGGGCAAGGAGAGCATTAATTAGAGAAGCAGCCAAGAGGCCTCATGGTAACTCTGGAGGAGCTGCAGAGATCCACAGCTCAGGTGGGAGAATCTGTCCACAGGAAAACTATTAGTCGTGCACTCCACAAATCTGGCCTTTATTGGAAGAGTGGCAAGAAGCAAGCCATTGTTGAAAGAAAGCCATCAGATGTCCTGTTTGCTGTGTCCCCCCACATGGCTTCTCACAAACTGCAAACGTGGAATAAGGTGCACTGGTAAGATGAGACCAAAACTGAACTTTTTGGCTTAAAGGCAAAACGCTATGTGTGGCAGAAAACTAACACTGCACATCACCCTGAACACACCATCCCCACCGCGAAACATGGTGGTGGCAGCATTATGTTGTGGGGATGCTTTCCTCAGCAGCGACAGGGAAGCTGTTGGAGTTAATGGGAAGATGGATGGAGCCAAATACAGGGCAATCTTAGAATAAACCTGTTAGTCTGCAAAAGACGTGAGACTGGGGCGGAGGTTCACCTTCCAGCAGAACAACGACCCTAAACTTACAGCCAGAGCTACAATGGAATGGTTTAGATCAAAGCATATTCATGTGTTAGAATGACCCATTCAAAGCCTAAATCCAATTGAGAATCTGTGGCAAGAGGTAAAAATTTCTGTACGGATGCTCTCTATCCAATCTAACAGAGCTTGAGCTATTTTGCAAAGAATGGGCAAAAATGTCACTCTAGATGTGCAAAGCTGGTAGAGACATATCCAAAAAGACTTGCAGCTGTAAGTGCATCGAAAGGTGGTTCTACAAAGTATTGACTCAGGGGGCTGAATACAAATGCACGCACACTTTTCACATCTATTTATTTGTAAAAAAAAATGTGAAAACCGTTAATCATTTTCCTTTCACTTAACAATTATGTGCCACTTTGTGTTGGTCTATCACATAAAATCCCAATAAAATACATTTATGTGTTTGGTTGTAACATGACAAAATTTGGAAAATTTCAAGGGGTATGAAAGCATTTTCAAGGCACTGAACTGGTAGTTATCCCACTAGTAAATTTGTAATAATTGTATGGAAATTCAGTATGATGATTTAATGTCATTCAAAAGCACTTAAAAATTTTGCTTGCTGTTAAGTTTCGATTTTGGAATGAATAGACTTTCCCAAACCAATACCACGTGAACTGTTGAAAATGAATTTGTTCGAGAAAAATCTCATCTTGCTCCTTTGAGTTTTTACAAACAATCACAAAAAAAAAACAAAAACAAAAAAATCAAACTTCTACTAGTGTATGGCCAACTTTAAGAACACAAAGGTAATCGGAGTTCTGGCTGGTTTTAGGGTCTCCTGTGTGTTTCGTGTTTATCCTTCAGAGATGGGAGAGAAGCTGGAAGACTTCAGGAGCTAGCTTATACAAGGAACAGTAGCAATTGAGCAATATTTTTAAACCCAAGTGATCAATAGCCTTCTTCCCCAGGACCCATTGTTGGGGGGTGGATGCCTATTGCTGCCATAGATGTAAGAATGTCATGAGGCAACCTTCATCTCCATGTGTAGATTACATTGAAAAGTGGATTTAGTCTTTTGCTAGAAAGCTATCTGTAGTAATAACTTCATTAGTGAGGTTTGTTCAAACAGATTAATCCAATTGCCTTTAATGGAGTGTTTGCCAATCCTGATAAATTGCCTTTCGTCCCTTTGGGGGTTGTCTTTCTACTGCTGAGGACTGCCATATAGCTCTTGTTACACACTCAACCTCCCTGTCTATACCTGCTAAATGAAGCGCCCTACAGTGTCCTTCATTACATTACTAAGAGGAAATTATCTCCCCCCCCCCCCCCCCCTTATCCAAAAGTTTCTCTATCCTAAGATTCTGGCTTTTGAAAACAATGCATAAAACGTTACTTCAAATCCTCTGTGGATGTAATTTTATTAGCAGAGGTCAAATGACACACAAACCAGAAAAAAACTTCATTTGAAACTGGTCAAACTCCATTTCATTGTGGACCACAGCGGCATAATGGTTGCCCTCAAAGGGCTGATTGTATCTGTAAATGTATCTGCTCTTTCTCATATTTGTTTCCTCTGAATTTAAATATTATTCGTTTTAGTAATAACTTAAGACTTAGCCTCGGTTCACACTAGGGCGACCTGTGAGGCGACCTGCTAGTGTGAACCGGCGCTTAAGCTGTAAAGGGCAGGTGCCGACCGGCATGGAGCCCCTCTCGCACTCCTGTAGCAGATGAAGTCTGAAAAGGAGAGTGACACACTGCTGGTATCCACAAGAACATTTTTTGGAGATAATTGCTCAGACAGAACATGGTTCTGCCAGCATTCTCCAATAAAGTTTCTTACAGATGATACCAGCGGTTTGCAATCCTCCTTTCAACTGGCACAGAATTGTAGTATTCTCATAATATGTCCAGAGCACCCCCCCCCCCTGTTTAAATTGGATGTCAAGAGCTTCCCCACCCTCCCTTGCATCACAATGCACCTCCTTTACCATGTGCTGCTGCCGGGAAGAATCTGGGGGCTGAGCTGGGCAACAGAAAGTGAAGGGTCAGGAGGAGGGCTGGAGTCTGCTGAATACTGAGATCAGGGGAGTTGGAGTGGAGGTTGTGCATTGGCTGCACAGGTGCAGAATCTGTAGTTCAGTCCTCCTCTGCTGTCGACTGCTGAGACAGAGGGCAGAGACCTGCCTCTCAGCGACTGCACCGAGAAGTGCAAGATCTTGAGGACGAGTTCTGTTCTCTCTGCTGAGTAAAGGTGGGGGCAGGGATGTGGGGGGTGCTGCAGCTGCAGGAGATGTGCAAGGACCACATGAAATGGCCTGGATGCCCAGATTCAGTCCTGGAACCTTGTGTTTGACATGTGGTCTGAAGGGTATTTGCCAAGTAAAAGTTCCAAACTGTTCTATGAACCCTCCCGCACCAGCAGTCGACTTGGAACAACCACAGCCTTTACTGGAAACGGCAGAAGCTTTGTTTACACCCTGAGTGTCTCCAGTCTCAAAAGACAGCACTTTAAGGTCTTGTGCATGGGGTCTTTAGCATGTGGAAAAGCAATGTGTACCCCAAATTTCAAATTGAAGACTTACCGCAAACTTCAGTTCCACCAAGAGGTTGCTAAACCAATCCTAATGTGAGCATGGATTGTAGTTTTATGCAAGATGCTAACAACTTCAAGTAGTGCTGAGGCTTTCTGTAACCAGTTAGCATCTTATTTAAAGTGGCAGTCAGCCATCCCCTTAAGATCTGTGTTTAAAGTGACCTTGCCATCACAGGTCCCTTTTGGTCTAGAGGTCCCTTGTAAAAGAAGTAGTTGTATACTTATCTTTCTGGTGGCCTGTCTATTGAAAAGCTGCTGCATTTCTGCTCCCCAGCTGCTGAAATAATCAGACTGTTGGATTAGTAGACTATTTTCGCCTCCCACTTTGGTTCCTCTCAACATCTTGTATAGTCTGTAGTAAACTAATGGCCAGAGGGAGAGCAAGTATTCCATATACTCAGAAGTGTAAAATACCTTCAGCAGCTGGGGAATTGACATTGCTTCTTGGCCTTTAGGATAAGATCAAGTGTAGTATCTGTTCTTATCAGTTGGTATAGTACCGGCTTGATCGAAATCCGGAGGGCCTGGACATCACTGGGTTATGGAAAGTAGGTAATGTCCAAGAAAGCCGGGGGGGGGGGGTCCGCCGCCTCCTCCTCCTCCTCCTCCTCCTGATTTGAATGGGATAATCTGTTCTTGCCAGTTTGAAGGAAGCAAGAAAGCCGGTCTGTCCTACAGGCCGGCTAGTATTGCTCCTGGATGTAATTGGCTGAGGAACGAGGATGGTGATGGGAGGGCCTTTCCTCCTGGGTTGAATCTGGCCTTGCAAAAGGCTTGTCCCCAGTTGAAGGTAGGCTCTCCCTAAGCCGTCCAAGTTCCGATGCCTGCTGGTAGGGATAGGCTACGCTGGTCTGGCCGAAGGCCGGTACTGAAAAAGCCTGTGGTGTACGTGCCCCTGGGGTGGCAGCCCAGGGGTGCCGTAATTCTCACTGGTGAGGTGCAGTTCACCTTGAGTTTTTTGGCACCTTGGTCACTGCACCACAGACACACTTTTCGCACCTGCCTCTTGGGACGGGCCTTTTGGCTGGGACCAGAGGAATTTTTTATTCCTGGCTGAGGGGCCTGTCAAGGTCCTGCACCTTGACACCACCTGCACTTGTCCACCTTCCCTTTCCCCACTCCTTTTTGTGTTGTGTTCACGTTTTTGTCTTTTTTTTTTTTTTTTTGTGGCGGTATACTTTATCACAGCACAACTAGTAGGGCGTAGGTTCTCGGGTCTGCCCTGAAAGTCTTGGGAGGGGGTGGATATGGCCTTCTGGCTTAGTTCGCCCTCTCTCATAGGGTCTCCCTTCGGGGGAGCCCCACCTAGTACTTGGCATGGGCTGTTTCGGCAATCCTCCCAGAGAACGGGGTCTGCCGGGTTTCAGCCAGGTAAGACCAAGTGAGTACCTCAGTCCCTGTCAGGAGCCTTGCGCCTCGGGGGATCATGGTTAGGGCCTTTCCTTTTCGGAGAAGGGCCATGTGTACGCCCTGTGCACTTTTTGTGTTTCTCACGTTTGCGTGTGCACTTTTTTATGCACTGGTTGTAGCTTGAGTGTGTTTCACACACCACAGGCTTTAAAAAAATAAATAAATAAATTGACGTCCCTAAGGGGAAAAAAAACTTGGTTTCGGCAAGGTAATGTCATAATGTGCTAGTATGTATTGCACAGAGACCAGCGTGCCCCCTTTCAATGCAGAGTGACCAGTGTAAGCGTGTCCCCCCCCCCCCCACCCCTGCGCGAGACCAGTGCACTTACCTCAATGTACCCCTATCTATGCGCTGTATACATTATATATACCCAGTGTATAGCTATGGGTAGAGTGTACCCCGATCTATGTGCTGTATACTTTCTATATACCCAGTGTATAGCTATGGGCAGAGTGTACCCCTATCTGTGCGCTGTATACTTTCTATATACCCAGTGTATAGCTTTGGGTAGAGTGTACACAGGCTCCCCATCCTGCCACAAGAGTGTGCTTGTGAGATGTTTGCACACATTGTTCATCTTTTTTCCTCTCTTGAACCAGAATTAGCCGGTATGGCAATGGAGTGTGGAGATGTCAGGTCTGAGTAGGAGCCGAGGCTCCGGGAATGAGGGCGGACAAGGATGGAGTAAGGCGGTGGTGTCGGCTCTCCAGCCCCCTGCACACTATGGACTCTCATAGAAGGAGTGGGGCAGCCGGGGCTGTGGCCGGGAAGATGCCAGGGACCGGAGCAGACTGTCGACGAGTACCTGAGGAGCGCAGAGCGGAGCGTGCATGGGGGAGCAGGTACAGCTATCACACGGGGGGCAGCCAGGTAGGGGCAGGAGGTGGAAGGGATCAAAGTGGACACAATGCCTGGATCTGTGTGTGTCTGGGACTGACATCCATGACATGTACCTGGGGAGTTGATGATGTACCTGGGGAAGGGACACACACACACCTCTATGGAGATTTTCAGCGGCGGCTTCTCTTCAGTGGCATCTCCTCCGTCTTCAGCCCTCCCACCTCCTCCCCAGCCAATGGCATGGGGTTTGCCTTCCAGCTAATCAGGAAGCGTGTATCGGACCCGCTTCCTGATTGGCCAGGAGGAGGATCAGTGTGACAATAGCGAATTTTCATTCGCTGTTGTCACACAATGGGTGGGCTTGGGGCGCACTGCTCTGCGCCCCGGGTCCACCCTTTCCTGAAGACTATTAGAGCCTCTGGCTCTAATCAGGTGATGCAAAAAAAAAAAAAGTCCATTGAACTCCATGCGTCCGGCGCCCCGCATGTAGATTAGGGGGCTGGACGCATGGATAGGGGGGCGGCGCCCCCAACACACCGGCCGCCACTGGTCATTTGGGTAGTTTCTGTTGTCATTATGATTTAAAAAAAAGTAAACACAATTGATTGATAATAAATGGCTTCAGCCAAACACTAACCATGAGTGAAAGAAAAGTTTTTGTGGTGTTATTCATATTCTCTGAAAAATGGTCAAGAAATCATTAATTCTGCCAGGGTATGTAAACTTATGAGCACAACTGTATGTTAGTCATTGATATTGATTTTATTCACATGTATTATTTCCTATTTTTTGGGCAGCACTATTGCATATTATTTACTTTTTTTTTTTTTTTTTTTATAGCTCTAATCATAGCGCTATGATTAAGGCTACAAACCGAAATGTGTAAGCCCTGTATTATTTTGTACTACATCTGGATTAATAAACTCATTCATTACAAAAGATCTAGATGCTAGCTTTATTTTACCTATAGGTAGGGCCGTGGTTGGGATTCGAACTGGCTACCCTAGTGCTTCTAGGTGGAAGTGCTAACGAGTCCACTTTTGATAACATATTTAATGTTGCACCCATTTTAGGGTGGAACATATGTAACACATCCCCACTTCTGCAGCCCCCCCAGCCCAATTGTAACAGCTGGCTAAGGTTCTCCTTGAACCTGCTGTCACACAGCCGCATCATTCATTCAAAGGGATCTGTGAATGAATAAACTACAAGTACCAACATCCTTTGTGGCTGACAACTTGTAGTTCTCAATAAGCTACCAGGGTGCCAGTAAACGCTGTAGGTAGTTTGAGTCTTCCTGTCATTGTGTAACTGTCTGCTCGTTCGACGTATGAGCAGACAGATACACTCAAGTCTTCAGGCACCCTGCATTGCACCCACGATCTGCTGTTCACTGCTTTACAGGCTCCTAAAAAAATAAAAAATTATAATGCACATTTTTTTTTACCTGCAAAAAAAGTGCATTTATTTTATTTATTTTTTTAAAGAAAGGTGAGCTTATCCTTTAAACTGCTGAGGAAACAGTGATATGTAAACAGCCTGGGGTCCTTGGTATTCTTAGGTTAGCCATAAAATGGCCTGAAGCCCGATACTACACTGACTTTCAGGTGAGTAGCCTTGCAGATACACTCACCGACCACTTTATAAGGTACACTTTGCTAGTACCGGGTTGGACCCTTTTTTTTTTTTTCCTTCAGAACTGCATTAATTATTTGTGGCATTGGTTCATAAGGTGTTGGAAACATTCCTCGAGATTTTAGTCCATATTAACATGATCACATCACACCGTTTCTGCAGATTTATCGGCTGCACATCCATGATGTGAATCTCCCGTTCCACCACATTTCAAAGGTGCTCTATTGGATTGGGATCTGGTGACTGTGGAGGCCATTTGAGTACAGTGAACGCATTCATGTCCAAGAAACCGGTGGTGAGATGATCTGAGTTTTGTGACATGGTGCATTATCCTGCTGGAAGGAGCCATCAGAAGATGGGTACACTGTAGTTTAAAGGGATGGACATAGTCAGCAACAATATTCAGGTAGGCTGTGGCGTTTAAATGATGCTCAGTTGGTACTAAGGGGCCAAAAGTGTGCCAAGAAAATATCCCCCACACCATTACACCACCAGCCTGAACCATTGATATAAGGCAGGATGGATCCATGCTTTCATGTTTACGTCAAATTCTGACCCTACCATCTGAATGTCTCAGCTGAAATTGAGATTCATCAGACCAGGTAACGTTTTTTGAATCTTCTATTGTCTAATTTTGGTGAGTTTGAGCTACTGTTGCCTTTCTATCATCTTGAACTAGTCTGCCCATTCTCCTCTGACATCAACAAGGCATTTTTTGTCCACACAATAGCCACTCACTGGATATTTTCTCTTTTTCAGACCATTCTCTGTAAACCTTAGAAATGGTTGTGTGTAAAATTCCCAGTGGATCAGCATTTTTTTAAATACTCAGACCGGCCCGTCTGGCACCAACAACCAGGCCACATTCAAAGTCAATTAAATCCCCTTTCTGATCCTCAGTTTGAACCTCAGCAAGTCATCTTCACCACGTCTAGATGCCTAAATGCATTGAGATGCTGCCATGTGATTGGCTGATTAGCAATTTGTGTTACCAAGCAATTGAACAGGTGTACCTAATGAAGTGGCCGGTGAATGTACATATGAGGGGCATTCATGTCAAGCCAGGACTTTAATTTTAGAGGTATAAAAAGGGGTGCTAGCATGGTGGTACTTCATGCAGTAGTAAGTGGCAAGTGTGTCCTATTACTGATAGGTGGCACACATGTCGTAGGCCAGTCCAGAGACCTTTAATCAAGATGGCAGACAAGAGTGTTAGTGCAGTGGAAGTGTAAAGCAGTGAAACCAAGCAGACTTCCCACCACCAAGAAAAACTTTAAACAATTGTGTCTGCAAGTAAAGCTATGGCAAGTGTTTTCTGGGACAAACGTGGCATTATGTGGACTTTCTACCCCATGGTGCCACTATTAACAGTGATGTGCACACGCGTCTGCGGAAAAAAATGGCCTGGTTTGATCATTAAGGGCACCCTGTTTCTCCAGGACAACGCACAAGCTCATACCAATCACAAGCACTACATGGACATTACAGCAAATAGGCTGGGGGGCATTGCCACATCCCTCTTACAGCCTGGACCTACCTCCAAGTGATTCCACCTGGTTGGGACCCCTAAAAGAGTTCCTAGGAGGTCATCATGTCAGCGCTGATGACGAACTGAAGCAGGCTGTTCTAGGATGGTTATGATGTTATAGGTGTTGACAATTCTTTCTATGCTGAAGCTTTCTAGGCATTAGTTAACCACTTCTGGACCGGAAGATTTTCCCATTTAATGACCAGGCCATATTTTGTGATTCGGCACTGCTTTACTTTATTGGACAATTGCATGGTCCAGCGATGTTGTACTTAACTAAAATTCATGTCCTTTTTTCCCCACAAATAGAGCTTTCTTTTGATGGTATTTAATCACCTGTGCGGTTTTTATTTTTTGTGCTATAAACAAAAAAATAGAGACAATTCTGAAATAAAAAAAATATATATTTTTCACATTCTGCTATATAACATTCTCAGTAATCAGTGCTAACAATATGCATTGTTACTGTAATAATGATACTGGTAGGGAAGGGGTTAACATTGTGGGTTATCAAGGGGTTAAATGTGACCCTAGGGGAGTGATTCTAACTGTGGGGGTGTGGCTTCTGAAATGACCATAAAGACCTGTGATCCTATATAGAATGATCATAGGGGCCCTGTGATCATTCCAGGGAGAAGAACGGTCAGCTGTGTTTACAACAGCTGACCATTCTTCTCTTTCAGCGGGGAACGATCGCGGGTGTCAAGCGGCAATCGGAGCCGCCTGACCTGTGCATCGGCTTCCCTGCTGCCGACTGGGGGCGAGAGCGCGCCGCCGGAGGTGCGCACTCGCCTCTTAGCTCTCTGCTCGCGACCGACGTATACCTACGTCGGTTTGCCTGGGGGAGCCACACTGCCACAGTAAATACACGGCGTGTGGTCGTCAACCGGTTCAACTCTGGGATAAATGTGTATAAATGTAGCAGGGGAGTATGGCGAAATGCAGTTTCCACTCCTTGAAATGTGTTCTTTTATTAAATGAACTCAAAAGTCCTAGTTTGGCTTGAACGCCCCTTGTTTATACTGTATATGTAATATACATTCACTTCTAATGTTAGAAGCTATCATATTTATTTAAAAAACTTTTTTTCACCTTGTTGGATAGTCTTTGTGCTTTCCAACCATCAATTCTTGCTTTCAGGAAAAGAAAATAGTAAAATATATATATATATATATATATATATATATATATATATATATATACACTGCTTCACTATGGGCGTAAATCACTGGGTCCTGGTGCATTTAGGAAGGGCGACAATCTAACCTTTAATAATGAAAAGAAATGGCTGCACTCAGATGTGGTCAAAATCCAGGTTTATTGGACATCCCAATGTGGCAAAAAAATGGCAAGGTGGACGAGTTTCACACACTAATATGTGTGCTTAAAGAGGAAGTAAAGTCGAAAAAAAAAAACGAGAAAAAAAAAAAGCCCTGTAAAGAGAAAGGCATAATGAGCTAGTATGCGACATGTCCTGCCGTCCTGCTTCCGGGTTCGCGTCCTCCGGCCATCTGATTGGCCGGAGGCGCGATTACATCACTCCCGCGCCTGCGCGCGGGAGCCGCCGTTCACGGCACTGAGCTCTGAAGGAACGGCACGGGTGGCCGTTCCCTCAGAGCACCTGCGCCGATGACGTCATCGGCAGTTTGCACTGTAAATATCTCCTAAACGGTGCAAGTTTGGGAGATATTTATAGCACCTATAGGTAAGCCTTAATATAGGCTTACCTATAGGTAAAAGTTATACAAGTGGGTTTACAACCTCTTTAATACTTTGGTAATCACTTTTTTGCCACATTGGGATGTCCAATAAACCTGGATTTTGACCACATCTGAGTGCAGCCATTTCTTTTCATTATTGACTGTCCACGGGGGTGAGCACCGCTGTTGGTCATCAAGCTTCCCATTACCTTGAGCAGTGTATCTCTTTCCTTTGTAATCTAACCTTTAGTCATTCTCAGGAGTATGCATAGTCCATAAATGGAGACACTGTGAATGTCCAATATGGGTACTTCATGATTATTGTACAGATATGTAAGTTCATAGGATATGACTGCTTGGAGCAACAATCCGGCAGCACTCAGCTCATCTCAATTGGAAAAATCCACCCAACTCTTCCTCTTCCCAAATGGGCTCATCTTGGAGACATTCCTAAGGATTTGCAGACCTATAATATTCCAAGATTTCTCCATACACAGTCAAATCAGGCCAATCTCTCTGTCTGTAGGTCCTTTATGGGTAGTGCCCAAGTTTGTGCAGAAGAGCTCTCATCAACATGTACTTTGTTGTGATACAATTATCTTTTAGGCAGCAGGCAGACAAGATATCAGCTTGTAGATAGGAACAAGTACTTTGAAACAGCTTTGTCTTACTTGTACACATGTAATTACCTATCTGTGGTGGCTACTGTGCTTATTCTGCTACTGTGTGTGTAAAATCAGCAGGAACTCTTATCAGTGAGGCAATAACTGTTCTGTAATGCTGAGGTGTTAAACACGGTGAAGGGAAGCAGGATGGAGGATCTGCGACTCTTTTTGAAGCCAGTCTGGAAGGATTTGGTAAGCAAAATGGAGCCGTCTGGGTAGAAGGAGTTAAAGTCGATAGAGCGGGCAAGTTGAACTCAAATGACCCACTGAGCCATATTGCATGGCCCAAATTTGTGATAGGCCATATTAGTTCTCCGCAATGTTCTGTGAAATCACATACCAATTATCCTAAAAAAAATTGTTTTTAAATAATTGCAATTCTCAAAGCTTTTAAACCTGATAATGATGCAACCAGACATTTTGTCTCGGTTCACACTACGCCGATCCGACTTCGGGGGCGACCTGTGAAGTTGCGTGCACTGCGACTTGCACGGATTTCATAAAATGAATGTCTATGCAAGTCGCTCCGAGGTCGCCCCGAAGTAGTACAGGACCCTTTTTCTAAGTCGGAGCGACTTGTGTCGCTCCTATTAGAACCGTTCCTGTACTACTCAATGGACCCCACGGTGCGTGACTTGTCAGGCTGACCAAGTCGCCTGGCAAGTCGTAATAGTGTGAATGGAGACTTTCTGATCAACAGCAAATTTGTGTAAATAAAAAGGTTAGAGGAAACATGTGATGAGAACAATAAGGATTGACCTCTTTAGCCCTTCTCCTCACAGTGCTAGTTAGTTGGTGTTCTCTTGTTTCAGTACTTCTTTACTGACCTGAAACATGTATGCAGAAAGTGAAGTCAGAGCTCTTGGATGATATACTTGATCCAGGCCAGTGACCTTGAGGCTGGGTTTACATATGTGTAGCTGCGGGTTTGTGCCTGGGGTCCGGTGTTTGTCTGTTTACCAGTTCATGTGCGATTCAGGTCTGAATTTTTGCCTGAATTTGCACCTGAATTGGACGCAAAGATGCACAGGGCCCTTTTTGAATTCGGATTGCGGCAGCCCCGGACCTGTGTGGACCGGCTCTATTGACACACTTGCCTGTCATGCAAACTGGATGCCGTGGAACCCATATCCAATTCATATGTATGTGAACCCAGCCTGATAGTACTGAAGCTGTATCAGGAGTTGGGACTTTACTTGCTAGAGCAACATAACGACTAACCAAATAGGATTTTCAGAAGGAGGTCCCATATTTTTCTCATGACAGGTTCCCTTTTGTAAACCGCAATTTCAGGCCACTCATTCGGTTTAAAATCCATAACTTAATGAAGGCCATTTAAGGAACTTGTGATACATATAGAACAGACTTGCTACAAAGTAACCTTGACATCTTCAGGCATAACCTTTCGATCTCCATCAGTAACTGGGTTCTGTAGGGTTAGTACCGTATTTTCTGGCGTATAAGACGACTGGGCGTATAAGACGACCCCCCTAATTTTCATCTACCGGTAATACTTAGGTTACCTTGGAGATATTATACTCGGCGTATAAGACGACCCCCCATTTTTGGGGGATTTTTTTGAGGTTCAAAAGTAGTCTTATACGCCAGAAAATACAGTATATCAATATGTGTGAGCAAGCTAATATTCCATTACCATATAAGTGATAAAGGCCTGTTGGAGAATCATTCAAACATCTGAAAGACTTATTCTGTAAGGTATTATGTAGTCTTAAGCCCCGTACACACGTAACGATTGTCGGCCGCCGGCCGATTGTAGGCTTGTTAGTATGAAGCTGCCGACAGCGCATTTTCGGCCGAACAGAATCTGTAGTGCAGGCATTAAAATTTTTGTAAGCCAACACCAGATTGTTCGCCAGTCAGTACAGATTTCGGCCAACAGACAGCAGATTTGCAAGACTGGGCATGCTCAGAAAAGAAAAAAGACAAGGAAAGTTAACCATCACATGACATCACTTCTGCAGTCGGTTGTTGTTGGCCGACAAAATTCGTGTGCAGTCTTTAGCACTTTTCAACCTACACGACAGCACCGGACAAAAGACGGCCGAACGGTCGGCCGACAATCGGTGCGTGTGTACGGGGCTATAGTGTGATCAAGGATTAGCAGACGTCTTCCCACCCTTCATTTCAGCAGGACAATCTAGAAACAATCTTATCTATCAAAAAGATAGTGCTGCCCTGTGTAGGACCCTGTGGAAGTAAGAGCATTGATTTGTACAGAGACTGATATGGCAATGATCTCTAGCAGTCCCATGTAACTTGTCCCCAGTCTCTGGATGTCCCCTGCAGTATGTCTCCGATCTCCAACGTCATCTATAACATGTCTGCAGTCTCTCAGTCTGTGGCATTACATAAAGGAAGGATTTGATAATAAACAGCAAAAAAACTTGTATAAATTAGAAAAAAAAAACTGGGCAGACTTTCTTTCCGTGTGTTTTTTCTTCTCTGAGCATGCCCAGTCTTGCTCATCTGCTTTTTGTCGGCCGAAATCTGTACTGACTGACTAACAATCAGCCGTTCTTTGTTGGCCTACAAAAATTTTATAGCCTGCACACCAGATTTTGTTCGGCCGAAAAGTCACAGTCGGTTGTTGGAAGCATCATACTAACAAGCCGACAATCGGCCGATCGGACGTTGGCCAAATATTTACAGCCGACAATCGGTACGTATGTACGAGGCTTTAGCCTTGCCGCTGTTACCTGCAAAACTTGCTTCATAGACACTGCTGTTGGCTTCCTTACTTCTTTTCGCATTCAGAAAACGAATGGATCGACCACATTATTTACTGATTTACTAATGACCTAGAAAATCTCTATTTTGAAGTCATAAATGATCCAAGATAACCTTAGGTGTACCATATCCTCAGCCAGGACTGGGCTACCTGTGGTCAGCTGTAAGGTCACATATCGATATGACCATACAGTTGATTATTCAATGCACTTAAAATGATTGAATTGAATAAGAATTATAAACCACACACCTTTCATTTAGTAAGCTCTCAATCGATTTTGACTCTGGCAAGTTGATCGGCAATAGTGGAATTTTGATGATCGTTTTGGATGGATCAAACAAATATTTATGTGTCAGAGAACAGATCTTAATATAGATAATTTAATTTAAATAGATAATTTTAGATAGATCATGTTTTCAATTCTCAATTGATACCATGTGTGTTAAATCATTCCATGTTTAATTGACGAAGAATTGTTTTCTTTCAAACACTCAAATATATTGATCATAAATCAATGTGTATGTTCAATAGAGTGAAGGCCAGATTTTCTTTTCTTCCCCACAGGCCAATAGTCTTGTGCCATTGCTCTTTTACTACAATTGCCTTGCTTTACTAATGGCACAAACAAGACTAGAATCAGTATACCTATAACCAACAAGTAGAAGAGTAGGACAGACTGGCACCCTATTCTGTTAGCAGTTTTGTTCTAGGTGTAACAGTTAGAGATGTCTCGGTGGCTGTTTGTGCCCACTGGTAGCCTTCGGCCCTCAGCTATGACCTATCTTGCTGGGTATGCAGATATAGATTCCTGTTTCGGACACATATTACTCTCAAGCCCCGTACACACGTACCGATCGTCGGCCGAACGATCGTCCGTCTTTTGTCCAGGGCTGTCGTGTCTGTTGAAAACTGCAAAAGACTGCACACGAATTTTGTCGGCCAACAACAGCCGACTGCAGAAGTGATGTCATGTAATGGTTAACTTTCCGTGTGTTTTTTCTTTTCTGAGCATGCCCAGTCTTGCTAATCTGCTGTCTGTCAGCCGAATTCTGTACTGACTGGCGAACAATTGGCCGTTCTGGTGACGGCCAACAAATATTTTATAGTCTGCACGACAGATTCTGTTCGGCCGAAAATGCGCTGTCGGCTGTCGGAAGCATCATACTAACAAGCCTACAATCGGCCGATCGGTCGGCGGCCGAATATTTACGGCTGACCATCAGTACGTGTGTACGGGGCTTAAATCTTCGATATGTGGCAAGGTCAAGCTTCTACCAGAATTCTGCTTGGTGGTGTTTGTGTCAACACTTCCTATGGAATTTTAGGATACATTTTAATTGTAAAGCAATCAAATAAATAAAGGAAACCTACCATCAGCAGTTTTAATAATTTTATGGTTTTAATACAAACTGATGGTTTTAGGTTGCTTTGATCCATGCTATCATTTATATGATCGAAAATAGGTTGAATGTGGTCTAAATTGCCACGAGTATAGTGTGCATAACAGATCTTTGGGTCACTTGGTTTGAGACCCATGTAGGAAACTAGACTAATGCCTCGTACACACGTGCAGATTGTCGGCCGAAAAGATTCGGCTGACGACCGATCGGCCGATTTTCGGCTTGTTAGTATGATGCTTCCGACAGCCAACAGCGCACTTTTGGCTGAAAAGAATCTGTCGTGCAAGCATTAAAATTTTTGTATGCCGACACCAGAACGGCCGATTGTTCGCCAGTCAGTACAGAATTCGGCCAACAGACAGCAGATTTGCAAGACTGGGCATGCTCAGAAAAGAAAAAACACAGGGAAAGTTAACCATCACATGACATCACTTCTGCAGTCGGCTGTAGTCGGCAGACAAAATTATTGTGTTGTATTTTGCACTTTTCAACAGACACGACAGCCCGGGGACAAAAGACGGCCGATCGTTCGGCCGACGGTCTGCACGTGTGTACGGGGCATAAAGGAAACTTGTATTGACAGAAATACAAAGGGTGTCTTTGGTTATTTATTTAAGTACTTACCACACTTAGATTCAACACCAGATCTTTTACCTGCTTAATTGATGAAGAAATAATGAGAGTAGCCCACACCTGGCCATGAAAAAGCTTTTGATTCAATTGTCCAGTTACTTTTGGTCCCTTGAAAAAAAAAAAAGGGGGGGGGGGGGGGGGAGGTGGCTATTCTTAAGAGCTGTAATTCCTAAACCCTTCCTTCGATTTGGTTGTACATACCCTAAAATTAAACCTGAGAGTGTGCACTTTCAGCCCATATCCATTATATAACTAAAGCTTTAATATGTTTTGGTGAATACCTGAAAAAAAATCTTTAATTTTGCCTGTGTTCGAATATATATGGACCTACCTGTATATAGCACTTTTACTAATGCAGAACTTTACATATATACAGTGTATATATATATATATATATATATATATACACACACACACACACACTAAAGTGTCAAAACTATTGGGATGCCTACCTTTACACGCACATGAACTTTAATGGCATCCCAGTCTAAAGCCTCGTACACACGCACCGATTGTTGGTCGTGAATTTTCGGCCAACGTCCGATCGACCGACTGTCGGCTTGTTAGTATGATGCTTCCGACAACTGACTGCGACTTTTCAGCCGAACAAAATCTGGTGTGCATGCTATAAAATTTTTGTTGGCCGTCACCAGAACGGCCGATTGTTCTTCAGTCAGTACAGATTTCGGCAGACAAAAATGTGATGAGCAAGACTGGGCATGCTCAGAGAAGAAAAAACACACAAAAAGTAAACCAGCACATGACATCACTTCTGCAGTTGGTTGTTGTTGGCTGACAAAATTTGTGTGCAGTCTAGAGCACATTTCAACCAACACAACAACACTGGACAAAAGATGGCCGATCGGTCGGCCAACAATCGTTGCGTGTGTACGAGGCTTTAGTCCGTAGGATTCAATATTGGGTTGGCCCACCCTTTGCAGCTATAACAGCTTCAACTCTTCTGGGAAGGCTGTCCACGAGGTTAAGGAGTGTGTCTATGGGAACCATTCTTTCAGAAGCGCATTTGACAGCGTTCTCAGAAGAGTCAAAGCTGTTATAGCTGCAGAGGGTGGGCCAACTCAATAGTGAACCCTACAGATTATATATATTTACATCAGTCCCTGCACTCAAGGAGCTTACAATCTAAGGTCCCTAACTTTAGACAGAAGCCAATTAACCTACCAGCTTGTCTTTGGAGTGTGGGACTAAAACAAGACCATAAAGACATGGATGAGCCAGTTTGGGGTGGAGGAACTTGACTTCAACCTGACCTCAACCCGAGTCCTGGCCTCAACCCGATAGAACACCTTTGGGATGAATTAGAGTGGAGACTGCGAGCCAAGCCTTCTCATCCAATATCAGTTCCTGACCTCACAAATGTGTTTATGTAAGGATGGTCAAACATTCCCATAGACACACTCCTAAACCTTGTGGACAGCCTTCCCAGAAGATTTGAAGCTGTTATAGCAGCAAAGAGTGGGTCAACGCAATATTGAACCCTACAGACTAAGACTGGTATGCCAATAAAATTTGTGTGCGTAAAAGCAGGTGTCCCAATACTTTTGGTAATTTAGTGTATATGCTGTTATGCGAGGCTTTTTTTTTTCCTCAGAGAATAGGTGTGGGAACTCCCCCCTTCTGACTTCCCCCAAATCTCCACCCCCCTACCCTCCTCTGGTCACCATCTCTTGGTTCCACCTCCTTCCCACTTCTCAATACTGCCCCTATCAGAGAAAACAGAACCAAGTATAATTTTGTGGTGCTAAATGGTTTGTATGGAATTTATTAATGATGGCTGTAAAAACAGGAGAATAGATAACAGTCAGCCAGTAATAATAGATCCCCCACATAACAATAGACTTCCCCAGCAACAATAGATTCCCCACACAATAGCCCACCCCCCCCCCCCCCACACAGCAACAATGGACCACCCACAACAAAATACCACCCCTAGCAACAAAAGATCCACCCCAGCAACATTGGACCCCCCAGCAGCCTGCATCAATAGACCCTCCAGCAGCCAGCAACCATAGACCTCTCCCTCAACAGCAGATCCCTACAGCAACAATAGATCCCTCACCAGCAACAAACGACCCTAACACAAAAACAGATCCCCACCAAGGACAATAGATCCCCCGGCAGCCAGCATCAATAAACCCTCCAGCACACCCCTTGCCATTACATACATTTAGCACTGGAGGTGCCAGAACTGCGGTCCACCACGTTCACACTGAGAAAAAGCCCTGCTATTATATATGCTGTTATGAACTAGACTAAAAACATGTTCAAAAGAAAATAATTTTTTTTTTAAATGAAATCTGTGAAATTTTGAGGCCATCAATAGCTAGATTTGTGTGTTTCTATAGAAAACAGGAAATCACAGCTTTCTGTCACGGGACTTGAAACCTGTCAAGCATAAAATTGTCTTTAGGGTATTCAGGCTTCTTATTTGTTATAACTGTAGCAATGGTATATTCTATCATTTCTTCAATATACAGATTGCTATTTCACATCAGCAGCTATTTCTTCACATCCATTTGTACGTTTTGAATGAAGCTATTAACATCACTAACAAGCTGACATTACAAGACTCTGAAATAGAAGATTAGTTAAGTGTCCTCACACCCCAGCAATAATCTTCTGGTGCTGCAGTTGTTATTACAGCCGCTGGACCTGTCACAGCCGCTGGACCTGTCATAAAAGTGGGGACTTTGCCTGCTCTGTCCGCCCTCTCCTCCATTCATAAAATCTGTACTATAGCGTTCATCGATGAAAAGTGTTTTATGAATGAAGGAAGGGCAGATGAATGAAAGGTCCACCTGCTTCATTCATAGATCGCTTTGTATCTATGAAAGCTATAGTACAGTTTCTATTAATGGGGGGGTGATAAGGGCGGACATAGTGGCAAGTGCCTATGATAGGTTTAATGTGTGTATTAACTCCCGCAGCACTGGAAATTACCACTGGTGAGTGAGGGATGAAGGGGAGGGATGAGGTGGGGGGGAATGGGGGAAGACAGAAGATTTCAACTAGGACAGCAGCCACCAGCTCAAGGAAGGCTTCTAATGTAAAAGTACCATTCTTTGTGCTTATTTTATTTATTTTTTGCAGCAAGCTTAAAAAGGTAAGTTCACCTTTAAAGCAAATCTGTAAGGTGAACTTACACTGGATCCCCTCCCCATCCCCCCTGGTCCAGCTGTACCCAAGTCCTGCAATCCCCCGCTGTCAGGCACTTGGATGCCACTTCACCGGTCTGGGGATTTAAAATCCTTCTGGTTTTCTCTCCTTTGCTCCAGTGCTGACCGGACAGGCAAGACGGATTGGTCAGCACCATCCATGTGATGGTACTGACCAATTAGAATGCCTCCTATTTGTACACACTGAAAGGTACAGATAGGAAATCTGCCTTGGGGATTTCAAATCCCCTGATCAGTGAAGTGGTGTCCCGGTGTCTGCTGCGGGGGATCACGGAAATCCTGTATAGCGGGATGGGGAGAGGGTCCAATATAAGTTCACCTTACAGATTTTCTATAAACATGAACTTACACTTTAAGCTTTATCCAGACCTGATATTTTTATGGAATCTTAGACATATTAAACAGGTTTCATTACAATATGTACAAAAACCACAGTAACAGTTAAAAATGAGTTCATTAAAAAAAATGACCAATCCTACTCCTTCAAACTTTTTCATCACTACGGTAAAAAAAAAAAAAATGTTGAATTGACCTCACTAACCATTAGAAGATCGAATGAACAGTACAAAATCGACATTTTCAACTAATGTATGGTCATCCCAAGGGCTTTGAGGTAAAGATGGGGGCTAGGTAAGATACCAACACAGATATGGGGGTCATACAAAACATGTAATACAACACTTAAACAGAAAAACACTAAAGAAAACCACAGTACTATATTTGATTAAGGATTTAATAACATTGGTTGACCATTTTTAATTGAGCTTTCTTTTGGGAAACAATAAAATTGATGGGATAAATTCCACTTTAACAGGATAATAGTCCAGAGATCACATTTGTAATGATGTATGGGCAGGCTATTAGGAAAACTAAGATCGTGGCAACTGGTCCCATCACTCCTTGGCGGATAGAAGGAGAAGAAATGGAAATAGTGACAGATTTTATCTTCTTATGCCCCATACACACGTGCAGATTATCTGCAGACTTTTGTCTGCAGACTTACCTTTTCTATGTAGTGCAAGGGCCTGCCGGATTGCATACAAATTGAAAGTGTTTAGGTTTGACCTCATATTATATGGTTTTGGTAAGTCTGCAGACAAAAGTCTGCAGATAATCTGCACGTGTGTATGGGGCATAATGCCCCGTACACACGTGCAGATTATCTGCAGACTTTTGTCTGCAGACTTACCTTTTCTATGTAGTGCAAGGGCCTGCCGGATTGCATACAAATTGAAAGTGTTTAGGTTTGACCTCATATTATATGGTTTTGGTAAGTCTGCAGACAAAAGTCTGCAGATAATCTGCATGTGTGTATGGGGCATAAGGCTCCAAGATCACAGCAGACAGTGACTGTGGCCATGAAATTAAGAGACGCTTCTTGGGAGGAAAGCAATGGCAAATCTAGACAACATTATAAAAAGCAGAGACATCACCCTACCAAGAAAGTGCCAAATAGTCAAAGCTATGGTATTCCCAGTAGTAACCTATGGCTGTGAAAGTTGGACCATAAGGAAGACTGAACGCTGAAGAATTGATGCTTTTGAACCATGGTGTTGGTGAAGACTCTTGAAAGTCCCTTGGGCGGCAAGAAGATCAAACAAGCCAATCCTGAAGGAAATGAACCCTGAATATTCACTGGAAGGACAGATCATGAAGCTGAAACTTTAATACTTTGGCCACCTAATGCGAAGAGAGGACCCTGATGCTGGGAAACATGGAAGAAAAAAAGGAGAAGAGGACCACAGAAAACAGGATGGATCGATTGCATCATCAAAACAATGAACATGAAGTTAAGCAAGCTCCGGGAGGCAGTGGAGGACAGAAAAGCCTGGTGCACTATGATTCATGAGGTCACGAAGAGTCAGACATGACTAAACGACTGAACAACAACAAAGGGCAGGCTACCAATCAACCTCTGCACAACCAGCCTGTTTGGTTTTTCCCAACAGCACTAATCAGTGTATTCTGGTGACGGGGAAGTCAAACCCCAATTACCTTTTTTTAAGATGATGCCCAACAAAAGAAAGCTATTTTAACATTACAAAAGGCTCTATTCTCATGTTAGTCTGCAACAGTTACAAATTCTTAACCAATGTGAATATATGAAACTAAGGGCCAAACTTCCTGTACAAAAGCCCCTGTATCTTCAATTTTTGACAATCAGTACTTGAAATTCACAACCAAAGGGAAAATGGTAGCATACACATTTTGGGAGCCAAAGATTCCCCCTTCACCCGGGTTCATAAATGGTTGCTAAAGTTCCAAAATGTACTTAGTCCATTGCCTCTTTTGTATTATAAATTCTAACCAATGACCTCGTAGATGTTTGAAGAAACTTTATTCCCAGTATCTCAGTACCTAAGACTCTACCTTTAACTGCCTACCTACACAATATCTTGTACAGGAGCAATCACTGCATCACCTCACAAGAATTCCTATCTTTAGCTTTGACTTCATACTACTTGTAGGCCAGATCATTAGTTCTATATCCACTCAGTTCTTTTCACTGACCTCTCTCAGGCCATGAAATGATTGCTAGGTGTATGAATCCCAACTAATTACCCATAGAACTTATCTTAGTACATTAATGAATACATTTAAACACATGATTCTATCTAGCCCATCTAAAGAATCTCCTGAGGAAGTCACGTGACTAGTGATGTAACGCTTAGGAGGAGCCTGAGGGAGCCTTGACAACAGGTACTCTTGTGGAGGGATCTGGGGGTCTAAAGGAACCCCAAACCTCTCCTTTGCACTTAAAAGCATTCAAAACTCCAAGTTTGGCTGTTTTGAATGCTGTCATTTTTGGTGCCAGTACCCGGAAGTGATGTCATGATATTACTTCTGTGTTTTTGCATGGAGACCCAATCAGAGCCCAATGCGGCTTTGATCGGGTCTTTGGCGGCTGTGCAGGCTGGTTGCCCAGGTCCCCTTCCGCTCCTTGTAATCACAGCAGAGGGGCTTCTCAGCCGCATCGGTTTTCATTACAAGACAGCCAACCTTGGTGGCCGATTCCGATATATTGGGGAAAGTGCATATCGGCCCTTGCTATATTGGCCTTGCCGATAATCGGTCGATCCCTAATGGTGATTAAATACAACCAAAAAAAGCTCTATTTGTGTGCAAAAAATTATAAAAATATCACATGGGTACAGTGTTGCATGACTGCGCAATTGTCATTCAAAGTGCGACAGCGCTGAAAGCTGAAAATTGGCCTGGGCAGGAAGGGGGTGAAAGTGCACAGTAGGCGAGTGGTTCAATTCTTTTCTTTACTCTATGAATATTGGCATGGCGCTTACTTTTATTAGGTTTTGATTGATGTCCTTTTTCCCATTGGAGACATCACCTCTTGCTTCCTGTCCACATATAGAAAGTATAAGGAATCTCTTTGATGGATCTCCATACAAGAGAGAGCCATACAAATCTGACTGGGTTTTTCTTCTTTCTCTGATCTTTTATTGTAAAACGAATATCCCTCATTTCCTGTGATAACCAAAAACAGATCTCGCTATCACAGACAGTAATAAAGGCCCGTCCAACAGTTTCCGTAGGAAGCCACTACAAAAGAAACTTCTAAATACACAAATAATAATAAAATACTGTACTCATAGTCAGGGCCACTTTTAGAAATCATAGGGCCCCATACAGCTTTCCTGAGGGGGCCCCTGCAACCCCCACCCCCCCTCCTCTGTTGATCTGATAGGGCACAGGGAAATGTAATTTAGGCCCTGGTAAGCAAGTAGGAGTGGGAGGGAGTCTAGCAAAATCCATTCATTTAGGCAACCATGAACAATAAAGTAGCTATGGGCCCCCCATTTAGCTGATGGGGCCTGGGCCCAGTACAAAAGGGCCAGTTGTACTGCCTTATCAGCGGCCCTGCTTATAGTATAGTTTTTCCCCCTGCCAAATGGTTTGCAGTTCTTTCCATATAATCTTTAAATCTAAACAGCCCCATCACCAGCACAGTCAGGCAGTTAAGAATTACAAGTGATGTCCTCTCTCCAGCCCCAGCTTTTTGCTGATTGGACAGTGAAGAAGAAGCAGCAGACTATTGAGGTTGTCTCTCTGCTCACTCAGTTCTCTGCTATCAGTTTGCCCCTTGTCAACACATATGCATGTAGCACACTTGATTGGCTCTTAATATTGCCCCTCTCCCTTTCCCAGTCTGAACTCTGCTGTACAGGGGATCGCAAGACACTAATACCAAGTCAGACTCAGGTATTTACACTAGCTGCATCTAAAAAACGAATGTATTGTATTACTGTGTGTGTCTTTTTTATCTTCCAGGGGTTGGAGTTCAGCTGTAAATACATTAGCTTTAAAAGGCCCATTAAAATGAATTTAATCCAACTCACTCTAGAGGTCTGTTGTTAAATACTATAGGATCTTCGCCTGAAAGCTGAACTCAATGAAAAATTTTGCAGTGGAGTTCCCTGGCTGGGCCCCAAATTCCCGGGCGCTGCAAGGGTTCAATACACATTTTTGTTTAAGGGGAACATTAAAAGGCAAAACTTTGCACTTATCAATAAATGTAACATTAAACCCAAAAGCAAACATTTATTATATTGCAGCTTACCAATTCTTAGATGTAATGGCTGCATTTGTTTTCTTTTTTAGGCTTTCTTTCCTTTATTTTCATCTGGTGACCCAACCAGTAAGTCTGTTATTTTTAAAAAAAAAAACAAGCTCTCCTGCAGATGTAGCAATTAAAGAGCTGAGACATACCATTTACAAGTGACAGGGGTGCTTAACCAGGTAAGGATCAAGCCTATTTCTGACACTTGTTGTTTACAAGTTAAAATCAGTATTTTTTGCTACGAAATGACTTAGAACCCCCAAACATGATATATATTTTTTTTGTAGCAGAGACCCTAGAGAATAAAATGGAGACTGTTGCAATACTTTGTCACACTGTCTTACAAACGCAATTTAAAAAAAACTTTTTTGAATTAACCACTTAACCCCCGGAGGATTTGGCTGCTCAAAGACCAGGGCCTATTTTGCGATACGGCACTGCGTGACATTAACGGACAATTTCCTTTTTCCCACAAACAGAGCTTTCTTTTGGTGGTATTTGATCACCTGTGCGATTTTTACTTTTTGCGCTATAAACAAAAAAAGAGCGACAATTTTGAAAAAATAACAATATTTTCACATTTTTTTATATGAAATTCTCAAAAAAAAAAAAGGTAAAAATCAAAATTTTTTAACATTTTAGGCCAATTTGTTTTCTGCTTCATATTTTTGGTAAAAAAAAAAATCGCAATAAGCGTATTTTGATTGGTTTGCGCAAAGGTTATTGCGTTTACTAACAATGGGAAAGATTTATGTAATTTTTATTGTTTTTTTTTTAACTAGTAAAGGCGGCGATCTGCAATTTTTTTTTGCGGGACTGTGACATTGTGGCGGACAGATCAGACCCCTGACTGACATTTTTGACACTTTTGGTAGTACCAGTGACATTACTACAGTAATCAGTGCTATAGATATGCACTGTTGCTGTAAAAATGACACTGGCAGGGAAGGGGTTAACTTTATTGGTGATCAAGGGGTTAAATGTATCCCTAGGGGCGTGTTTCTAACTGTGGGGGGTCGTGGCTTGTGATGTAACCACAGAGACATACGATCCTACATAGCAGGATCGTATAGTCTCTGCCTTTACATCAGGGAGAATGACAGATGGCTGTGTTTACATCAGCCGTCTGCCTTTCTCCCTCTCCTGAGCAGGATCGCGAGTGGCTGAAGGACATCGGAGCCGCCGGTCACACGCGCGGGGAAGCCCGTGAACGAGCGGGGGCAGGAGTGCGCCTCCGGCGGCGCGCACTCGCCCCCTACAGGCTCCTGGGCGAACGACGTAGTACTACGTCGGTTTGCCCAGGAGCGGCTGACTGCCGCAGTAAATATACTGACTGCAGTCGGCAAGTGGTTAAAAAATAAGAAACATTTTTTTTCAATAATGTGAAAGATAATGTTACGTCGAGTAAATTGATGCCTATGACTATGGTTATGACTAAACGCTAACATTTGCGCGAAACGCATGTACCGCTTTGTCCCCTGCTCCATCTGTCAACCACTTGTCATATGAAGCTTCAATAAAAGGATTTTTGGAAGAGCAGTTGTCTGGAATTATTTCCTTCTGATATACAGCATGTGAGCTGGGCTAGCTCTAGATTACCTAGAAACTCACTCACCTGGAGCGGCTTTTTTTTTTTAAATTGATACCTAGCATGTCATGCTTCAAAATTGCGCACGCTCAGGGAATAGCGACAAACTTTGGTACTTAAAAATCTCCATAGGGAACACTTTAAAAATTTCTACAGGTTACCAGTTTAAAGTTACAGAGGAGGTCTAGTGCTAGAAATATTGCTCTCGCTCTAACGATCGCAGTTATACCTCATATGTGGTATACACGTTTACATATCTGGGCGTGACTTGCGTATGTGTTCGCTTCTGCGCGCAAGCTCAGAGGGACAGGGCGCTTTAAAAAAAAAAAAATTATTTTACTTTTTATTTATTTTTTTTACACTGTCCCTTAAAAAAAAAAAAAAAAAAATGTGATAACTTTTATTCCTATTACAAGGAATGTAAACATCCCTTGTAATAGAAATAAGCAAGACAGGTCCTCTTTAATGTTTGATCTGGGAGTCAAAAAAAAATAATTGGGCCCTTTAAGGTCGTTGGGCGGAAGTGACGTTTGACATCGCTCCGGTCCTCCAAGGGCATAGAGTCCAGTGGGGGGCCATCTCGAATTCCTGCCCATCAGGAGAGGGGATCAGATAATTTTCCCCACTACCAACGGCTACAACAAGCGGGGAAAAGGACTGCAAAGCGGCATGAGGAGGGTGAGCACCTCTCCCGCCACCCATAAAAGTGATCTTGTGGCCCCCGGGGGGCACGCAGAGCGGCGATCGGTGCTGCGGTAAGTCACTTTGACACACCGCATCTCCGATCTGAGGTAGGCTCTTTACCATGAGACCAGCTGTGTCCAATCACAGCTGGTCACATAGTAAATAGGAAGAGCCATTGATCGGCTTTCCTCACTTTGTGCCTGACAGCACGAGTAGAGGAGAGTTGATCTGCGTCTCTCCTGACAGGGGGGGGGGGGGTCTGTGCTGGTAATCGGAGCATTGATTACCAGTGCAGACCCTTGGGGGGTGCCACTAGAGCCACCAGGGATGGCAATCAGGGCTCAGGGAGCCTGCCAGTGCCCTCCCCATCAGTGCTGCCCACCAGTGCCCATCATTGCCATCTATCAGTGCTGCCCACCAGTGCCCATTATTACCCTATCAATGCCCATCAGTGCCGCCTATCAGTGCTTACCAATGCTGCATATCAGTGCTACCTATCAGTGCTGCATGTTAGTGCCACCCCACCAGTGCCTCCTCATCACTGCCTGTAAGTGCTCATTAGTGCAGGAAAAAACATATCTATTTACAAAATTTTATCACATAAACAAAAAAACTTTTTTTCTTTTTTCAAACTTTTTGGTCTTTTTTTATTTGTGTAGCAAAAAAGAAAAAAACTTGCGGTGATCACATACCACCAAAAGAAAGCTCTATTTGTGGGGAAAAAATGACATCAATTTGGTTTAGGTACAGTGTTGCATGACCGCGCAATTGTCATTCACAATGCAACAGTGAAAATTGGCCTGGGCAGGAAGGGGGTGTAACTGTCCTGTATTGAAGTGGTTAAAGGGTATTTCCACTTTTGCAGTCAAATTTGAGGAATCCCCACTATATGTTTGCTATGTGTTCACATTCACACAGCATAACCAAAATATATATATATATATATTTTTTTTTTAAATGCTTACCTTTCCAGTTGTTCCTTTGGAGCAGGTTTATACATAAAACTTTTTAAGCAGCTTGATATTAAACAAACAAATGAAAAAAACAAATAACTTGCAATGCGATGCAAAAAAAGGAATAAATAAAAAACTTGCAATGCAATGCAAAAAAAAAATAATAATAACTTGCACTGCAATGCAAAAAAAAAAAAAAAACATAAATAAATAACTTGCAATGCAATGCAAAAAAAGATTAATAATAATAATAACGCGCTGCAATGCAATGCAAAAAAAATAAAATAAACAATAACCTGCAATGTAATTAAGTGACAGCCTGAGGGACAGCATTTTTTTTTTTTGCCTCTTTATTTGGTGTTAAATAAGTTTACAATAAAAAAAAAAAAAAAAAAAAAGTTACTCTTGGTGTACATGAAATCAGAAGAATACAACTAATTGAGGGAGAAAATGTAAAAACAGAATTTCAGTTCAGGAATGGAAAACATTTTCAGTGCAATGGATATGCAATGCGCTTCATACTACAGTGCGTTGGGACAGCATTTTTTTTAAGAGCATTGAGAACGAAGTACTTGAGATCTTTAACCCTTTGTGAGGACAAACAGTGCTCGCATCTAGTTTACAACTGATAATGAGATCTGCCAGCACATTACAGATTAGGTTAACTATGGTAAACACAACTCCTCGGCTTCTTTTTTTTTCGATTACATAGTAGGGAAAGCTAAGTGAGATTTTTAAGCAAGTTAAAAGGTAGGTAGCATTTTTTTAAATATTTAATTGAACGTTATGCTATTTGAAGGAGAACATGTAACAAATATAAAATAAGAGTTATCCCAGTTTGGCTGCAGAAGTGGAAATCCACTTTAAAGGTCTTTGATTCCCCTTTTAGAGACCCTCTGTTACCTGCTAGCATGAGTTAATTGGAAGAGTCTGGAATATAGACTGTGTCTGCAAACGTTCTGATGTTGTCTGGAGAAGCGCATTTTGCTCGCCCACCAACACCCGATTTAACTGTTGCCCTTATCCAAAGGAAATAAGCAGTCATCACCTCCTGGATGTCAATTTATTTTCAGAAGTGTGTGTGGTTTCTTTGCCACAGGTTATTTCTGTTTTTAAGATTGTGAACACATTACTCATACTTTATACCGAAGAAATTAAAATTCAATCTGCATCCCTGTAATTGTGAAAGCTGCCATTTGATTTGATTTAGTAAAAGCAAAAGTGCTCCAAGACTTTATATATATATATAGATATATATATATATATATATATATATACATACAGCCATATAGGATCATCCCTATATGAACCTGCATTGTTCCTTGTCTGAGTGCAAACTTATACAACTTGTATAAAGAACACACTTAAAGGGAATCTACTGTAGAGGATTTATATTTTTGCTGCTTGTTTCCTGTTGGGGGGATTTCCCTTCACTTCCTGTCCCAGAACACAACAGGAAGTGAAAAAAAACTCTTAGAGAGTTGTCACTGGAAAAGTCTTCCCATTGAAAGATACACTCACTGGCCACTTTATTAGGTACACCTGTTCAGTTGCTTGGTAACACAAATCAGCCAATCACATGGAAGAAACTTTTGCATTTAGGCATCTAGTCGTGGTGAAGACAACTTGATGAATTTCAGTGGCGGCTGGTGAATAAAAATTTGAAGGGGCGGCAGCAAAACCAACAACCCCCCCCCCCCCCCCCGCGCGCGCGCGCGGGACGGATGACTGGCCTGCAATCTACTCTACCACCCCCTCCCTCCTTCCTCCCTCCCTCCCAGGACGGATGGCTGGATGGATGGCTGGCTGTCTGACATCTTACCCGCTCCTTCTCCGAGCGCCGCTGTGTCTTCTCCTCGGCCGTATGTCCCCCTCACTCTTCCTGGCCAATGGGCAGTAAAATCACGTCTCTTTTTAGCCAATCATGAAAGGGGTCTCACGACCCGCTTCCTGATTGGTTGGGAGACGAGTCAGTGTGACAATAGCGAATATTAATTCGCTATTGTCACACAACTGGGTGGGTTCGGGGCGCAGTGCTCTGCGCCCCAGGCCCACCCTTTTCTGAAGCCTATTAGAGCCTCTGGCTCTAATCTGGTGCTTAAAAAAAAAAAAAAAATCCCCATTGAACTCCATGCGTCCGGCGCCACTGCATGTATATTAGGGGGCCGGACGCTTGGATGGGGTGGCTGCACCCCTGGGCCCCCAATGGACGGCCCGGTCCGCCCCTGATGAAGTTCAAACAGAGCATCAGAATGGTCCATCCTGCCTTGTATCAACGGTTCAGGCTGGTAGTGTAATGATGTGGGGGATATTTTCTTGGCACACTTTGGGCCCCTTAGTACCAATCGAGCATCTTTTAAATTAGGGGTCAACCGATTATCGACAAGGCCGATATATTGAGGGCCGATATTGACTTTTGCCGATATATCCGTATCGGCTCAGGAACTGGCCGATATTGCCGATATTCCAAATATTGCTCAAGTAAGGGTAAAATTACATCACATAGCATAATTCCGTTTACAAATGTTATTGAATATGCCACTCACATATGTACAAAAGATATAAGCAATTCCACATTAGCAGATCTGCTGGCAGATCGGTATCTCTCACCCACTTGCCATTCGTGATACCCGGGTGATACCGCTCCGTTTGGCATCCACTCAATACTGAGAGGTCTCTCACCTGCTCCATCTCCCACCCACCCGATACTGATCCGTCTCTCACCCACTTGCCGTAAGTGACACCCGGGTGATACGATGGGCGTGACCACGCACGTGACCTCCAAGATCGTATCACGGATGGAGCTGTATCACCCGGGTATCACGTATGAGCATCACAACCTAATGTTTGGAGGAGGAGAAGACTAGTCTCGGACCCTGACATAGGATGTACAAAATATCGGCCCATATCGGCCGATACCGATATGTGGCCAAAATATTGGTGTCGGCAACGAAAAACTGATATCGGTCAATCCCTAATTTAAAGGCCACAGCATACCTGAGTATTGTTGCTGACCATGTCCATCCATTTATGACTACAGTGTACCCATCTTCTGATAGCTCCTTCCAGTAGGATAATGCACCATGTCACAAAGCTCAGATCATATCACCACTGGTTTCTTGAACACGACAATGAGGTCAATGTACCCCAATGTCCTCCACAGTCACCTGATCCCAATCCAATAGAGCACTTTTGGGATGTGGTGGAATGGGAGATTCGCATCATGGATGTGCCGCTGACAAATCTGCAGCAATTGTGTGATCCTATCATGTCATAATGGACCAAAATCTCTGAGGAATGTTTCCAAAACCTTGTTTAATCATTTCCATGAAAAATGAGGGCAGTTCTGAAGATGGACCTAAAGGGTGGTCGGTGAGTGTATATCACTGTTTTCTTTAGAAGTGCTTACCATAATGATTTGGATTTCCAGTCATTTTTTGTCCTGGTGACAAACAAGGTGAATCTACCCAGCAAAGACACCAAGACCAATAAAAACCTGACAGAGGGTCTAACCCATCCACACTTTATTCAAACACAGTTTTGGCTGGAGATAAACCTAAGGGTCACATATTTCTGCATGTATTTAATGTGACACTAAACTCTGATTAAAAAAATATATTCTATTCAACTATGTAATTTTAAGTCAAAGAGGTTTTCTCATCCTCCTCCAAATTTCCATATTCCTTTTTTTTCTGCTGTGATCTGACTTCCTCTAGGGTGGCAATGTTTATTCTCCATGGTCCACTGTATGTAGGACTATAACCACCCTCTCTTACCCTTCTTGCCATGGACTATGGGATTTGTAGCATGCACAGAGCAACTATGATTGTAACTATGACTGCAACTTATGTGCACTGCTCATTCCAAACAAACACAAGTGACAGGGAAAAGGAGAGGCTCATGGAGGACATCATAAGGAGGCAATTTCATGAAAAGTAGATTACGGGGCCTTCAGTAGTGAATGTGTATGGATTATTAAACAAAAAAATAAGGATACCATTTAGAGTCACTTTAACCACTTCAATACAGGGCAGTTTAACCCCCTTCCTGCCCAGGCCAATTTCCAGCTTTTAGCTCTGTTGCATTTTGAATGACAATTGCGTGGTCATGCAACACTGTACCTAAACCAAATTTATGTCATTTTTTCCCACAAATAGAGCTTTCTTTTGGTGGTATTTGATCTTCACAAGGTTCTTTCTTTTTTGCTACACAAATAAAAAAAGACCGAAAAGTTTGAAAAAAAAAAAAAAGTTTTTTTGTTTATGTTATACAATTTTGTAAATAGACAGGCACTGATGGGGTGGCACTAATATGCAGCACTGTTGGACACTGATAGGTGGCACTGATAGGTAGCACTGCTATGCAGCATTGGTGGGCACTGATAGGTGGCACTGTTGGGCGGCACTGGTGGGCAATAATGGGCACTGGTGGGTGGCACTGATAGATGGCAATGATAGGCACTGGTGGGCAGCACTGATAGATGGCAATGGTGGGCAGCACTGATGGGGAGGGCACCACTGGAAGGCTCACTGAGCCATGGTGGGCATCCCTGGTGGCCATGGGTGGGCATCCCTGGTGGCCATGGGTGGGCATCCCTGGTGGCTCTAGTGGCACCCCCCAAGGGTCTGCACTGGTAATCAATGCTCTGATTACCAGCACAGACCCCCCCCCCCGTCAGGAGAGCCGCAGATCAGCTCTCCTCTACTCGTGCCTGTCAAGCACGAACTGAGGAAAGCCGATCAACGGCTCTTCCTATTTACTATGTGACCAGCTGTGATTGGACACAGCTGGTCACATGGTAAAGAGCCTACATCAGTAGGCTCTTTACTGAGATCGGAGCTGTGGTGTGTCAGAGTGACACACCGCAGCACCGATTGTTGCTCTGCGTGCCCCCCCAGGGGCAGAGCGCATTTTCCTGCACGCTGTCATGTGAAGTCCGGTCAGGATAATGCAGCCACCTTCCCGCCATCAATTGCCTATAGGGCGCGCAGGAAGTGGTTAAGTACACTATATTACCAAAGGTATTGGGATGCACTCCACTTTAATCCTATAGAAAATTTATAGAGGTAGCTGAAACTTTGAGTTCCCAAGCAACAGCCAAAAAACCTTTAGAGAGATTTAGAGAAGATCTGTAAAGAAGAGTGGACCAAAATCCCTCCTGAGATGTGTGCAAACCTGGTAACCAACTATAAGAAATGTCTTACCTCTGTGCAGGGCCGGTGCTTCCACTAGGCAAACTAGGCAGCCGCCTAGGGTGCATTGCCACCTAGGGGCGCAGCCACTTGTCGGAACTCTCCTTTATTAATGATCCCTGTGAGCTGAGGGGAGGGGCAGCAGTGGGGGAGGAAGAAGGGACAGAGGAAGATGCTAGGTGTCTGGGGCAGTGGCGGAACTACCAAGCCTTGGCTTTCCACCAATGTTGGGGGGGCCCAAGAGGCAGGAAGGGAGCCCACCGGAGTGCTGCCTGCATGATGATCCTCTTCGGCTGGAGCTGTGGTAAGCACTGTGGTCCAGGAGAGGAGTGTCCTAGGAAAAGGAATCACAGTGAAGGAGGACAGAGCGCGGGCCACTCTCTTCATACCGCTCAGTGAGCGTCCCCAGAACAGGGGATTGGGGTCCCTGGGTGTGACATGGAGGATCCCTGGTGTGAAAAGGAATCGGGGTCACCAGGTGTGTCATGGGGAATCTGAGTCACCAGGTGTGACATGGGGGATAGGGGTCACCGAGTGTAACAGGGATTCGGGGTCACCAGGTGTGCCATGAGGAATTGGGGTTCCTGGGTGTGCCATGGGGGATTGAGGTCCCCAGGTGTGACATGGAGGAACATCAGGGTCCCCAGGTGTGACATGGAGGAACATCAGGGTCTCTCCGGGTATGACATGGAGGAACATCAGGGACCCCTGGTGTGACATATAGGAACATTGGGGTCACTGGGTATGACAGCATGACATGGAGGAACACGGGGTTCCCTGGGAGTGACATGGAGGAACATCGGGGTCTGTGGGTATGACAGCAAGACATGAAGGAATATTGGGGTCCCTGGGTGTGACATAGAATGACATCAGGGTCCCCACGTGTGACATGGAGGAATATGGGGGTCACTGGGTATGACAGCATAACATGGAGGAACCATCAGATCAGGGTCACTGGGTATGACATAGAGAAGTTTTTAACCCCTACCCTTTTAATTTTATTTTTTTTGGGGGGGCGCAAGTAGCTGGTCTTGCCTAGGGTGTAAAATAGTCTAGCACCGGCCCTGCCTCTGTGCTTGCCAACCACAGGGTTTATCCACCAAGTACTGCACTGAACTGCAACTCAATTTATAAAATGATAGACCCTTCATTTCTTTGTAAGTAGGTAAACTTGCAAAATCTGCAAGGAATCAAATACTTATTTTCCCCACTGTAAGCATGATGTGTGCATCTCTTTCTGTAAATTGTTCTTATATTTACCCTCCCATAAAGACGCAATCTAGCAATAATAAAGAGGATTGTGGATATAAAGCTGCAAATAAGAACAGCAGTGTAGGGGGTAACAACATTGCATCTCCCTAATGGGGTGAGCAAACCTAGGACAGGAAGTGTGTTACTGGCGGGATCACCAGGTAAATATAAAGGAAACAAGCCTGAAAGAAACTAAGAAACTAATGCAGCCACCATATCTGAGGGCTATAAGCTGCAATCTATTCCACGTTCATGTTTGGGTTTAGATATGCTTTAGGTGATAAATACATTGATTTCTAAGGGGCTGTGTCCTTGTTTATGTGTAAATCTGCCCATGGTTGAGCTCTCACATCTAGTTTCACACAACGCTGCACAAACCTAATTTGACTTGTCCTTTACCAGGAATTTCAGCAGAAGTTCAGAACGCAATGACTAACTGTGTCACTTTCACATTATATCTTCTTCTTTGTATATAATACCCTGTATACAGTTAGGGAAAAATTCAGAAGGGTAAACTTAGCCCATAAGGTGTGTAGTACTTCTTCTGTACTTGTAGACATGTAAGGCACACTTGTTCAGGGGTAATGGTTTCAGGCAGAAAAGCAAGTGTTTCAGGATGACAGCCAGGCAAATAGCATTTTAGAAGATTGCAATGGCCAGCCATGTGCATATCTCATAAGTTTCTTTTAAATACAGATTGTGGATTACTTGTTCTATATACATATTCTAATGTTTAAACCAGGCATGTCCAACCTGCGGCCCGGAACCGCAGGCAATGCGGCCCACTGCACCCTGACATTTTTATTTATTTTTTTTGCTGGGGAGGAAGGAAGTCGAGTTGGGGGCATGGCCACAGAGGCAGCGTCGGAGGGGATCATCCACTAGTTGTGTAAAATTAGTGCTGGGGGGTGGCGCGGCGGCACGGGAAGGGCACGGCAGCGTTTTATTACTTATATACTTTAACTAATAGTATATATTTTATATGCGGCCTGAGAAAATTTCTCTACACTCAATGTGGCCCAGAGAAGCCAAAAGGTTGGACACCCATGGTTTAAACCCAACCCAGACAAATACTTGTGCGTTTTGGGCACACTGGAGAAGCATTAAGACTTCTCTAGTCTTCAGTGCTGGGGGGGGTCCCCAAAGAGAACAATATGGTATAAAGATTTCCATCTTTGCCAGAAAACGAGACTTGTCGGAGATGGCAACCTGTTTGTGTGTTCCTGACAACAATATAGCCATTACAAACAATGCACTTCCATACAGAAATAAGCTCCCCACTCCCCCCATCAGTCAAGCTTACCCTTGCTGAAAAGAGGGACCTCAAGTGCACATAACGTGTCAATAAACATGACTTTTGGGGAGCAATAAAAATGTATATTATTGTGCGCCCCATATATTTATACAGTTGTGCTCAAAAAGTGTGCATACCCTTGGAGAATTGGTAACTGTATGATGAATTTTTAAAGAAAAAATGAGTGAGCAGGCAAAACACATTTCTTTTATTTCTTATGGGATTCATATTCAACTGCAGGTCATACCAGAATGGGACAATCATAAAACAAAACATGGCAACTAATAAACAAATGAAACGATCCCTGTTCAAAAGTCTGCATACACCTTAGTTCTTAATACTGTGTATTGCCCTTATAGCATCAACAACCTTGTGCAGTTTTTTGTAATAATTGTCTGTGGACCCTGAATTCTTGCAGGTGGTATAGCGGCCCATTCATCTTGGCAAAATGCCTCCAGGTCATGCATGGTCGTCTTGCATGAACCACATGTTTGAGATCTCCTCAGAGTGGCTTGATGATGTTAAGGTCAAGAGAAAGTAATGGCCACTCCAGAACCTTCACCTTTTTCTGCTGTAACCACTGGAGGGCCAACTTGGCCTTGTGCTTAGGGCAGGGGTGTCCAAACTACAGCACTTCAGCCGTTGCGGAACTACACATCCCATGAAGATTTGTAAATCTCTTACATTCACAGACATAAGTAGGCATGGTGGGAATTGTAGTTCCTGAACAGCTGGAGGGCCATAGTTTGGACACCCCTGGCTTAGGGTCATTGTTGCTCTGGAAAGCCCAATAGCGTCCCATGCGCAGCTTTCATGCAGAAGAATGCAAATTGTCTGCCAGTATTTTCTGGTAACATGCTGCATTCATCTTGCCATCAATTTTCACAAGATTCCCTTTGGCTTTAGAGCTCACCCCCCCCCCCCCCCCAAGACATAAGGGAGCCACCACCATGGTTTACACTGGGGATGGTATTTTTTTTCGCTATATGCCTTGTTGACCCCTCTCCAAACATAGTGCTTATGAATGTGACCATAAAGCTCTATTTTGGTCTTGTCACTCCAGATTACAACTGTGAGGTGTGTCAAGGTGTTGTCGGGCATATTGTAACCTTTTTTTCTGGCATTGGTGCAGTAAAGGCTTCTTTCTGGCAACTCGACCGTGCAGCTTATTTTTGTTCAAGTATCGTCATATTGTGCTCCTTAAAAACAACCATGCCGTCTTTCTCCAGAGCACCCTGTATTTGTCCTGAGGTTACCTGTGGGTGTTTTTTTGTATCCCAAACAATTCTTCTGGCAGTTGAGGCTGCATTCTTTCTTGCTCTTCCTGAACTTGGCCTGGTATCAAGAAATCCCCAAATTTTCAACTTCCTAATAAGTGATTGAACTGTACTGACTGGGATTGTCAAGGCGTTGGATACCTTTTTATATCATTTCCATCTTTATAAAGTTCCATTACCTAGTTATGCAGGTTAGTTGACAGTTCTTTTCTACTCCCAATGGCTTAGTATCTAGCCTGCTCAGTGAATCCACGTGAGAGCCAACAAACTCATTGATTATTTATACACAGACACTAACTGCATTTTAAAAAGCCACAGATGTGGAAAATTTCCCTATAATTGCCATTTTAACCTGTGTGTGTGTCACCTTGTGTGTCTGTACCAAGGCCAAACATTGTAAACTTTTGATCAGGGTCATTTGGGTGATGTCTGTTATCATTATGATTTGAAAAGGAGACAAACAACTGTAGGATAATAAATGGCTTCATATGATCACTACCCTTAAAATAAAAGTTTTTTTGGCCATGATCAGTTATATTTTTTATATCAGTGGCAAAATTTCTTGTTTTTTTGCCGGGGTATGAAAACTTTTGAGCACAACTGTATATTACTGCTCATTTAGTCTATGTGTAATGCAGGGGAATACTTCTCTTCCTCACCCCATGCTTTTGCTCTAGACCCAGAGTGTGGCCACTGGTCCTGGATTGAGGGGGTGGTAACACGTACAGTAGAGGAGGAGTAGCTTTGTGGAACTGGCCATCCATCATGGAACTGGCGTAGAGGAATACTGCGGGAGCAAGGAATAAGGTACAGTATCTCACAAAAGTGAGTACACCCCTCACATTTTTGTAAATATTTTATTATATCTTTTCATGTGACAACACTGAAGAAATTACACCTTGCTAAAACGGAAAGTAGTGAGTGTACAGCTTGTATAAAAGTGTAAATTTGCTGTCCCCTCAAAATAACTCAACACACAGCCATTATTGTCTGAACTGCTGGCAACAAAAGTGAGTACACCCCTAAGTGCAAATGTCCAAATTGGGCCCAAAGTGTCATTATTTTGTGTGACCACCATTATTTTCCAGCACTGCCATAACCCTCGTGGGCATGGAGTTCACCAGAGCTTCACAGGTTGCCACTGGAGTCCTCTTTCACTCCTCCATTTGTGACACTTTACGGAGCTGGTGGATGTTAGCTCCTCCACCTTCTGTTTGAGGATGCCCCATAGATGCTCAATAGGGTTTAGGTCTGGAGACATGCTTGGCCAGTCCATCACTTTTACCCTCAGCTTCTTTAGCAAGGCAGTCTTGGAGGTGCATTTGGGGTCGTTATCATGTTGGAATACTGTCATGCAGCCAAGTCTCCCAAGGGAGGGGAGCATGCTCTGCTTCAGTATGTCACAGTACATGTTGACATTCATGGTTCCCTCAATGAGCTATATCTCCCCAGTGTCGGCAGCACTTATGCAGCCTCAGACCATGACACTCCCACCACCATGCTTGACTGTAGGCAAGACACACTTGTCTTTGTACTCCTCACCTGGTTGCAACCACACACGCTTGACACCATCTGAACCAAATAAGTTTATCTTGGTCTCAGCAGACCACAGGACATGGTTCCAGTGATCCATGTCCTTAGTCTTCTTGTCTTCAGCAAACTGTTTGCAGGCTTTCTTTTGCATCATCTTTAGAAGAGGCTTCATTCTGGGACGACAGCCATGCAGACCAATTTGATGCAGTGTGCGGCATATGGTCTGAGCACTGACAGACTGACCCCCCACCCCTGCAATGCTGGCAGCGCTCATACGTCTATTTCCCAAAGACAACCCTCTGGATATGACACTGAGCACATGCACTCAACTGCTTTGGTCGACCATGGCGAGGCCTGTTCTGAGTGGAACCTTTCCTGTTTAACCGCTGTATGGTCTTGGTCACCATGCTGCAGCTCAGTTTCATGGTCCTGGCAATCTTCTTATAGCCTAGGCCATCTTTATGTAGAGCAACAATTCTTTTTTTCAGATCCTCAGAGAATTCTTTGCCATGAGGTGCCACATTGAACTTCCAGTGACCAGTATGAGAGAGTGAGAGCAAGAATACGAAATTCAACACATCTGTTCCCCATTCACGCCTGAGACCTTGTAGCAATAACGAGTCACATGACACCGGGGAAGGAAAATGGCTGATTGGGCCCAATTTGAACATTTTCACTTAGGGGTGCACTCACTTTTGTTGCCAGCAGTTTAGACATTAATTGCTGTGTGTTGAGTTATTTTGAAGTGACAGAACTTGACACTTTGGGCCCAAAGGAAATTTACACTGTTATACAAGCTGTACACTCACTACTTTACATTGTAGCAAAGTCTAATTTCTTCAGTGTTGTCATATGAAAAGACATAATAAAATATTTACAAAAATGTGCCGGGTGTACTTACTTTTGTGAGATACTGTAAGTAGCCCTCTGCATTACACCCCCTACACAAAACACAATTTTCAGCTTTCAGCGCTGTCACACATTGAATGACCATTGCATGGTCATGTAACGCTGTACCCAAATTAATTTTTTATAATTTTCTCCCCACAAATAGAGCTTTCTTTTGGTGGTATTTAATCATCACTGGGTTTTAAATGAAATAAACCAAAAAAAAAAAGACCAAAGATTAAAAAAAATGTTTTTCTTTTGTTAATAAGTAATTTTTTCTCCCTCACTGATGGGCACTGATAGTCTGCACTGATGGGCACTGATGAGGCAGCACTGATGAGGTGGCACTGATGAGGAGACACTAATATGCAGCATTGGTGGGCATTGATAGGTGGCACTGATATGCAGCACTGATAGGCGGCACTGATAGGTGGCACTAATGGGCACTGATCGGCAGGACCTATGGGCAATGATAGGTGGCATGGATAGACGACACTGATGGGCACTGATGGGTGGCACTAATAAGCTGCACTGATAGGCAGGCACTGATTGGCATCACTGACTGGCACAGATTGGCCTTACTGATGGGCACAAATTGGCATCACTGATAGACACACACTGGTGTCACTGATGGGCACAGATTGGCATCACTGATGGGCACTGTTGGGGCTGCACTCTAATTAGGGCTCTAATGATCAGTGCCCTGATTACCTATACAGGTCTCCCCTGTGAGGAGATGCCGCTAATCGGCTCTCCTCTCTTCACACTCTGTCAGTGTGAGGCGAAGAGAGCCAATAAATGGCATCTCCTAGTTTACATGTGATCAGCTGTGATTGGACACAGCTGATCACATGAGTAAAGAGCCATGGCCACGGCTCTTTACCGAAATCGGGGTCGCGCTGTGTCCCATCGCCATGAGACTGGGTGATGTCATATGACGTCGGCCCAGAACAAGAGGTGATCCCGCCCACTGTCATTTGTCTATACGACGAGCAGGAGGAGGTTAAAGTATAAGTAAAAGCAATTTTTTATTTTTTTGGAAAGAGTGGAGAGATATTAGAACTTGTCAGGTTTTTATTGATTAGTGTCCCCATTAGGGAGATTCACCCTCACTAATTGTCCTGTTTACTGTTTTTACCAAGAGTGAAAGTGAAAGAAAATCCCAAATTTTGGGTTGTCACCAAAACAGAAATAAAGGAGAAATCTTCCACTGAGGACAGTTCTAGTAACAACCGGGGATTCCCTCACTGTGAAGGAATTACCTCTCACTTCCTGTTTTGGTCCCTGCACTGTGACAGAGTCACCAACATGTCCTCCAGCCCCACCTAAAACAGGGCTGACTAAGGCCTACTCCAGACTGGAAATAGTCCACAGCCTTCTAAGCACTCTTCTTCACCATTATACTGTACCTGCACATATGGTGTGCCTCAGACAAGGTGTTCCACTTGCAGACACTCACCAAACTCCTTATCTCCCTTGGCAATCACGCCACTCTGACTTCGAATACCTCTTGCATGTGGCCTGACGTCTTGAACATGTGTTTACAGGACAAGCTTTCAATTCCCTCATCCACCACCATCCCCTAGGCCTAGGTTTGCATACATTTGGGTACACTGGGTTCCCTCTTCAGCATGTGAGGTTCACTGTCTAGCATGGCTTAACGGTGTGCTATCTCACTTCAAAACAGTAAGATTATGAAGGTTTCACTTCAGACGCAGGAAGCAGCCATAGGCTTGGTCCAACTCAAATTTATTGGAACAGTCTCCTTCAAAAGTCTATTGAATTCCATCTTTTCAGTTAATCAATTAATCAGCAGTTCTATTTCAGTGAGTAGTGGTGTATTCTGATGGGCCCAATAGCTAGGGTGCCCATCCTTGAGGTATAGTTGGAAATGAATTGTTCCTCAAGTCATCTCTCTCTCCCAGTTCCTTTCTTCTCACTGGCCAGACTGAACTCCAAAAACTAGGCTTCATCCAGGAAGGACTTTGAAGGGGCAACAACTTTGTTAAGAGGGAATCTAGGGACCCCTGCCTACAGGTTATGGGACAGGAAGTAAAGGAAAATCTACCCAATGGAATACAGATGGCATAAAAGTGACAAGTGTTATAACCTTCTCTTACTCAGTCCAAAATGAAAAAAAAAAAAATAATGTTGCCTTTAGTTCTACTTTAGATTTCCTGATTTCATATACAGCATATAAACAGTGTTGCAGCTGTAGGTGATTTTTAGGGACTGCCCCAGGCTTTAAAATGCGTTCCTAGATTTTTAGAACCGGCTATTTTTACCACAAGCTTCCTTTTTCTGATGTGCTGCATTAAAATGTATCTAAACATAAGAATATAAGTCTAATATATGTCAGTTCACCACTCGTTAGATGTGGTTGCTGTATTCCTTTTCCTTTTTTTCCCCAAGATAAATACATTTTTCAAGTATAAAGAAATACCATTAGTGTATAGGCCAGTGCCACTCAGTCATTTTCAAGATGGAACTCCAATGTCAACATTTTTTAGAAACCCTTTTTTTCAATTAGCTATTATTTTGGCACCACAACAATACAGACTTCCTAGTATGGCTCCGGTAGATTAAAGGGCATAGAAGATGGATGGATGAACTCCAGGCAGATAAAAAAAAAATACATTATTGAAGCTCAGTATTCATTAATACATAACTAAATGTATTTTATATATGCAAACAGGGTAAGTATCTGAATTTGACCTGGTATCAGCCCTTGGCTGTCCCTGTACAAAGGAGCTCAGGCTGGGGAAGGGAGAAGCAACACAAGAAGCCCTGACAGACAGGAACCTGCTGTGTGGCAGAGCTGTGAAAACCTCAAGACTGGTGGAACAGAAATACCTTTCCTTTGGCAGGTATAACAGCTCACATTTTATCTGTGTATTTTCCTCTTTGGAGTTCAACTCTAACAAGGGTAACAGGGTAACAACCTATGTCTGAGTTCTTTGGCCATCTGTACCTCTACTGGGCACAGGGAGTGATAGGGAATGGGAACCCAAACAAAACCATAAACACAATTTAGTAGAGCAAGGAAGTGTTAGGACTTTGTATATTATTATTGCTGTCTGTTCCTTCCTATCCCAGTGACAATCGCACCAGTTATAATTTTTATATGGCATCAAAGGGATCCCCATCAGAGTCCTCTTTACGGTAGGGTCTCTATCCCAGTTCCTTTCCTATATCAGGCTCCCCATCAGAGCGTCTCTTTTATCAAAATCCCCCTTTACATCAGGGTTCCATTTACATCAGTATCCCCATCAGAGTCTGTCTTAAGGCAGGGTCTTCATCAGAATCCCCCCTTAAATCATGATCCCTTTCAAAGTCCCCCCTTAAAGCGGAGTTTTACCTTTTTTAACTAAAAATACCCCTAAAATACTAATCCATCCCCTTTACAGAACTGCTATTCTCATACTTACAAGGGGTATAATATTGGATTTTAGTCAAAATCTTACTTTTAAAAACGCTGTCTGGGCGCGGCCATCTTGGATGTGGGCATCTGAAGCCTCAGTGTAATCTCCTGTGTCTTCTTCCTGATTCCAAGGGAATATTCTGGGAGTTCTTCCTGATTCCAGCCTCCTGGGAGTGATGACAAACAGTTCCCAGGATGCAATGCAAAGGCGGAAGTGATGTCGGTGGCCGCGGCCACAGAGGGGGGAGAAAGGAGGAAGTACAATCAAAAATGATTGAAAATGCCCAATTGTTGATCAGCATAGCGAGCACTACAGGAATCACTAAAGTTGCAAAATAGGCCGGAAATCCGCTTTAAATCAAGGCCCCCTTCAGAATGCTCCCTCACTTTAAAGTCCTCCTTCTCAAGGTAAGGCTTACAACATAGCTGTAGCAACAGGAGAGGTGGGAGGTAAAGCAGATCTAGACAAAGGAAGTTCCATCTTCCTGTAAATGCTGGGAAAAGGGTGTCATTGGTTGCTAGCAAGCAGACGATCCTAGCACCCAACGATGGGAATGATGACCGCGCAGCAGGAATAAACCTGTACAGGAAACTGTGAAGGCAAGGGGTTGGAGGGGAGTAGTAGAGACCATCGACAGACAATGCAGGTATCATTGATCTATCTGTACACATTGAGGATACTCCATTGACTCTAGTTATGGATCAGATAAGATCTGATAGTGGCCCAGATGTGGTCCATTGACAGTAGTTTGGAGACCCCTGATTCACTGTATCTTGGGTTCATAAGCCTTCAGGGTCCATTGTTTGCTACAACAATGAACATGTTCCTATATAAATCACCTCTGTCACTTTAATACCTGGCTTTCTAATGTATAATGCATAATTTTCTAAGTCTCTCGTGATATTGTTTAAAAATCCTCAATAGAAATCTATTGAAAGTGAAATCTTAGTTGTATTTTAACACCTCCATAATAGAGTCTGACTTTAAAGTTTTACTCCGATGGTACACGATCCTGTCTAGTTTGTCCCTGAAGCCTCATTATTATGTTTCAGGGGTTGTGGACAAGAAGGCTTGTTCCTTCATATCTGATGGACATGTTCAAAAGCACGAAGATTTCATAATTTTTTTACACTTTGACAGTGACAACCCCCCCCCCCCCCCCTCTTGGGCCACAATAAAGGTCAAATCTTAACTCTTCACTACTTTATCCAAAACTATAAAGAAAAAGTTGTGTAGAATTGGGATTGAAAATGTCATCAATAAACCTACATTGGTGAAATAGTTTGTAAACAACCTCCATCTCCCACATAGAGAAATTCATCACTCCATCTTCATTTTTTCAGTGTACATGTCAGTTTAGATCTGAGAATCAGTACTCAATCTGTTTGCCAAATCTGTGACTGTCATTACGGAAGTTGAAGGGGGGGGTTGAATCTTGATGTATTCACGGCCTGAGAGCGCGGAGATTTCAGTCCAGCCACTCGTCAGTCTGTGTAATCCAGACACTGCAAGACATGAGAACACATGGGAAAGTTGAGCCAGGCTCACACAAGATTTCTTCAAGTCCTAACGCTCAGGAAGTGGATTCTGTGGCTTTTTAAGGCTGAACACAACTTAAAAAAATAAAGCATCACTTAAAAATAAGCGTCTGTACAATAGCACCTGTAGGTTCTGCCCGTCAAAATGCACAGAAGTAATGCAACCTGTCTGAATTCACTCGCCATGTGCTAGGTAAGCTTTCCAATGTTCATTTATACAGTTTTTGTAGTTTCCTGATTTGATGCCTGCACATTAATTATATTGAAGGATCTTCATCTAACATGCACAATGATGCTACAAAGTTTGATATAAATTGTCTTATGAAATATTTTAATAGTATTTAGTTAAATCTAAACCCAAAACTATAGTTTATAACCTGTCCAGTAAAGGTCCCAGATTTAAAGATATGTCCCTGGAAATTGCAACTGTCACAATGGTCCGCAGAAAAAGCAGTGTTCTGCCAAGGTCCATCAAGAACTATGACATATGTGCAGCTATACCATTGTATTGTATGTATCATGGTTTATCACATTGACAACTAGGGGTGTGTCTGACTTCTTTCAAAATTAAATTGACAATGAAATGTAATAGTTTGTGCAAATTAGAAATATTACTATGAACAAACTCCATAGATATATTTTAATAAATAAAAAAAGAAAAAAGATATAAAGGAAATAAAACAAAAAAAAAAAAAAGAAAAGATCAGCTAGGGAGATGTTAATATTTTTAAACTTTATATTATTGGGCTATTTTAGATAGTGAAGTACACAAGAAAAGTTACTTTTCAGGCATCTGATAAAACAAAGAAGCACAATTAAACACATTTGAAACATCTCATATGGTGATTTGAAGCCCTCTGAAATCTGAAATCCTAGACTAAAGCCTGGTACACATGATAAGATTAGCGGACGAATAATTGTCCATTTTTAATTTTTGCAGGCTAGTCTCATATCGAAAATGAAGTGGTTACTCAATTTACGAAAATTCTTGTAGAACAGAATACAACTTCGGAAGTGATGTAATGTATTGAATTTTTTGTAATGTATTCTTTTGTTTCCGAGCACGAGTGGTCTTGCTCTTACTATTTTCTTTGGACAAAAACTGTACTCAATTAAATTAAAATCAGAAGTTGTGTTCACTTAGGATAAAACATTTTTAGCCTGCACTGAAGGGTTTTTCATCCAAAAAGTCGGAATCGACTGTCGAAAGCAATATACTAACGATCAGATAATCGACTGGTTTGTCATACAAACTTTTTCTTCCGATCTTCTTAACGTGTGTACCGGCCTTCACTTGGCCGGCTCTGGTAAGCTGGTCCTTCACTGTGAGAATGTGTTACTAAAAGAATCATTTGTAAGGTGGGCATAAACTGCTTAAATTTCAGCAGGTTCCTGTTGGCTCAGCCGAAATTTAAGCAGTGCATGGCCCTGACGGCACCGATTTGTTTAACACAAGTTGATTGCCCTATTATCTTTTGTCAAAAGGGTCTGTCAGAAAATTATCACCTAAACAGCACCTGCATCCAATCAGATGCAGGCACTGTTTGGGTATTCTAACAGCTTGCGGCCAGCACCAGATGTCAGAGTACAATAGCTCAGCAGGAAGGATCTACCATCTATGTTTTTAACATGGATGGAGGAATTGGTTGGAAATCTATAAATGTATGGCCAGCTTTATTTTTGGTGATTGCAATAAACATTCCATGTTCTACAAGAGGAAAAACAGGATTTTTTCCTGCACACAATTAGAGGTTTGAAGCTTCACTTCACTCAGGGCCCATTTTCACTTCTCCATTACAGTGCGTTGAGGCAACTGACAGATTACCACAGTGCACATTATAAGCTTTGGCACGTTATAGTGTCCTTTATTTCCAATGGCAACCCAACACAGTAAGGTAGCGCACTTCTGATGTACATGCATTACACTGCACCACAACACACTGCTATGCCATGTGGTGCACTGCAGCAGAAATTAATGCTACATGTCCTCATGTTTTTTGTCTATTTTGGTACGTCAGTAGCCCATTTGTTTGCTGTCTTAATTAAGTGCACATTAATGCTAGATACAACACGCATGTTTAATAACGCAATACACCAAACTACAAAGTAAGGATGGGCCCTTAGAGTGGAAAATACCCTCTGCCTCACAGTTGTTCCACAACCAAAGGGCTGTATGCTGTCCATACCTGGGACAATTTTTGAGAGTAACTGTTTCTAGGAGCAATAATATATATAGACATCCATGACAGTCCAATTTGTAAGAAGGAATCAAAAGTGGAGTGTATATGGTGAGTGTCTAAAGGCCGGTCTGTGTAGACCAGTCTTTTTCAACCAGGGTCCCTTGAGGTTTCTTCCGAGGCGCCTTGGCAAATTGCCTAAAAATTTGCCAAAAATCTATTACAAGGTGGATGAAGGCTGCCTTTTAGTTACACAAAGCCACAGGTTTTCATTGTGCACCAGTACGACCTTCTAGCCGCCAACCCTCTAACGACCAATGGCATTATCAGTTGATAATGCTGCTCCTCTCTGTCAAGCCCTCCACTGGCTTCCGCTCACCCAACGAATTAAATTCAAAATACTTACAACATCTTACAAAGCAATCCACAGCTTAGCCCCCAGCTACATCACTAGTCTAGTCTCAACATACCAACCTAATCGTTCTCTTCATTCCTCTCAAAACCTCCTGCTCTCTAGCTCCCTCGTCACCTCCTCCAATGCTCGCCTCCAGGACCTTTCCAGGGCCTCTCCAATCCTATGGAACTCCTTACCCCAATCTGTCCGATTATCTCCTACTCTATTAGCTTTTAGGCGATCTCTGAAAACCCTCCTCTTCAGAGAAGCCTATACTACCCACACCTAACAAACATACCTCCATTTTCTCCATCAACCCATCCCCCATGGTTATTGCCTTTTGTTTCACTTGACCCTCCCTTCTAGATTGTAAGCGCTAACAAGCAGGGTACTCTAGTTCCTCCTGTTTTGAATTGTATTGTAACTGTATTGTCTTCCCTCACATTGTAAAGTGCTGCGCAAACTGTTGGCGCTATATAAATCCTGTATAATCATAATAAGGAGGATGTCAGTTGCCTATAGCATCCATGTTTGACCCTCCTCTGCCTCTCTCCATGAGCTTTGGGGTCACATTAGCTGAGAGATTGAGAACAACTGAGGAAGAAGAGAAACATTGGAATATTAGTCAGTACCAGTTGCACCTCTAACGTTGGGTCTCCTACAGTATCTCACAAAAGTGAGTACACCCATCACATTTTTGTAAATATTTTATTATATATTTTCATGTGACAACACTAAAGAAATGACACTACAATGTAAAGCAGTGAGTGTACTGCTTGTATAACAGTGTAAATTTTCTGCCCCCTCAATATACTTAAATGTCTAAACCGCTACATATATATATATATATAGTCCCTATAAGGGACAAAGCAATCCAAGTGACGTGCGAATCAATCATATAACTGCAAATAATATACAAATAAAAGGGTGTTCAAAATAACTGTGTCTGTGTCATGTCTTCCACTGATATCAATTACGTTCCACCACGTGTGACACCAGCCTCCCCACCTAAACACTCACCAGCTCCTAAGCTGCCAGAATGAGAGAAGCCAACAGCATATATGAACCAATGACTAGTCTCCACTAATCCTCTGGTGTTAACTTATCATATCTCTCCTCCCACCGGGGGCAGTCTTCCAACACTTGTCAATGTAAGGAAACCGCTCACCAAGTGAACTGATGTCACAGTAATAATACATTCAAAAAAATGTATATGATTTTATTATTGGTAGATCTAACTACAATATTTTTGTATTTATCAATGTAGACTAGTCACTCCTTGATTCACAATAAAGTAAAACTAAAGCCAAAACTTTTTTTTTTTTATGGATAGATTAAAGTGGAATTAAACCCCTCTATCATTTTCAGCCAAGGAAGCTGCCATCTTGGCCTTTGTTTGATCTTCAACTGCCATGATGCTGCACATGTGATCAGTTATGACACCAGCCATTGGATGGTTTTGATGGTTTGGTTGAGAGCACAACCAATGTGATAGTTACATTCCTGGCACGTGCCGGCAATGTCACTGTTTTTTGAAACTTAAATCAATGGGTTTGCTTCTGTTTTAAGGGAGGGTTAAAACCCCTGTCATGTTTTTTTGACATCTGTGTCCCCATTGGGGAGATATTCCATCACTTCATGTCCCATAGCCACAGTGAAGGAAATCCCTCATTGTCATCAGGGTTGCCAAAGCTAGTGTCCCCATTGGATGGTTTCCCCTATATTCCTGTTCTGAAGATAACTCAAAAGATAGATAGATAGATAGATAGATAGATAGATAGATAGATAGATAGATAGATAGATAGATAGATAGATAGATAGATAGATAGATAGATAGATAGATAGATAGATAGATAGATAGATAGATAGATAGATAGATAGATAGATAGATAGATAGATAGATAGATAGATAGATAGATAGATAGATAGATAGATAGATAGATAGATAGATAGATAGATAGATAGATAGATAGATAGATAGATAGATAGATAGATAGATAGATAGATAGATAGATAGATAGATAGATAGATAGATAGATAGATAGATAGATAGATAGATAGATAGATAGATAGATAGATAGATAGATAGATAGATAGATAGATAGATAGATAGATAGATAGATAGATAGATAGATAGATAGATAGATAGATAGATAGATAGATAGATAGATAGATAGATAGGTGAATGGGTGAATCCCCCTAAGGAATCTATCACAAAGCGTTGAAAATAGAAGGGTTGACCATGTTTTTTTCCGCTTCCCGACTGCCTATCAACACCACTCAAAATTGTTAGAATAGGGAGCAGATGGAAGTGCAGTGTTAGTTTTGCCTCATGTTAGAGCGAAGCCAAATTAAAATTGCCTGCAGAGTTCAGCAGTCATTGACGCTTTGAAACCCCCTCCATGCACTTCTATTGAAATTCGCCACAAGCACACTGTAAACGCACTGTAAACGTGCCCATGGCACCACTTCAATACAGGGCACTTTCACCCCCTTCCTGCCCAGGCCAATTTTCAGCTTTTAGCGCTGCATTTTTAAAGACAATTGCGCGGTCATGCAGCACTGTACCCATAGGAATCTTTTATCATTATTTTTCACCACAAATAGAGCTTTCTTTTAAAGGTATTTGATCACCACTGGGTTTTTTTATTTGTTGCTAAACAAATAAAAACGACCCAAAATTTTGAAAAAAAAAAAAGTTTTTCTTTGTTTCTGATATAAAATTTTGTAAATAAGTAAATTTTCTCCTTCACCTTCACTGACGGGCACTGATGAGGCTGCCCTGACCGGCACTGATGATAAGGCACTGATGATAAGGCACTAATATGCAGCACTGATAGGCGGCACTGAAATGCAACAATGATGGGCACTGATAGGCGGCATTGATATGCAGCACTAATGGGCACTGATATGTGGCACTGATGGCCACTGATAGGTGGCATTGATGGGCACTGATGGGTGGCAATGATGGGCAGCACTGATCTGCACTGATAGATGGCACTGATGGGCAGCACTGATGAGGTAGCACTGACAGGCATTACTGATGGGCACTGATTGGGATCCCTGAAAGGGACTGATTGGCATACCTAGTGGGCACTGATTGAAATCCCTGGTGGGCATGGGTTGTCATCCCTGGGTACGCACATTGGTGGGCACTTGTGGGCATACTTTATGGGTCTGCACTGATAATCAATGCACTAATTATCAGTGCAGACCCCCCCCCCCCCGTCAGGAGAGCCGCTGATCGGCTCTTCTCTACTCGCACCTTGTCAGCGTGAATTGAGGAAAAGCCGATAAATGGCACTTCCTGATTACGATGTGATCAGCTTTATGATTGGACACAGCTGATCACATGGTAAAGAGCCTATGTCATAGGCTCTTTACCGAGATCGGCGATGCCGTGTGTCAAAGGGACACACCGCACCACTGATTGCCGTTCTGCGCACCCTCGGGGGGCGCACGTGAGTGGCATATCCTGCTGGACGTCATATGGCGCCCATTCAGGATAACTGATTCCTCGCCAGGTGAGGTGTGGTTAAGACATGGTTGAAAAGCTTCAACAGTAATCATTTCCCATTTTAGCCTTGTAAAAAAAAAAAAAAAAACAACTCATAGGGCATCTATGTAACGCTATTGGTGCAATAATGCAATTCAAAGGCTGCTTTAAAATTCAACACCTTTGTGATAGAGTCCTAACGGGAACACAGACAGCATTAAAAAAAAAACTTGCAGGTGTTCTCATCCCTCTCCACTCTTTCTTAGGCTAAGTTCACACTGGCATTTAAAGTCGACGTCGTACCAATTCAGATGGTGCCATCGCCGGTAATTGACTCCGATTTGACATGCGAATTGAAATGTCAAATTGCACGTCAAATCTGAACAATGTGAACGTGGGCTAAAGGTTGAATCATAAAAGACCTGATATTGGCCTGTAATAAGGGAACGCCATGTAAGATGACTATATTGTACATGCTTAGAGTGTTAATGATCTGATTGTATCACTGACAGCTATCTACATTATGAATCAGGTAGCTTCCGCTGCAGACATCAACCACATGCTTGGAGTTCATCAATAAGTCATGGTGCATGGTATAGAGAACAATAGGGCCGGTGTGTGCAGAGGTCGCTCTATAGGCTGTGGTCTAGAGGAAATGCCCCCAGTGAAATGTATAAGCCACACTCAGGTCTCCCATATGCTGCTTCTACGTCCTGTAGGCAGCCAGGTGGGATGGGGCTTTCATTTCTCACATTAACAACTGGAATTATCACAGCGTTTAGCCTTGACATTACAAGCCTGGCGAGAGATTTCCAGCTGGGCAGAAACAGAGTTAAGATTACAACTCTGAGAGCACATTTAGTTAATCAGATACTTGCAGTTCAGACATCAGAGGGAGGGGGGGGGGGGGGGTTCACGGAGAATTCTATGTTTGGCCTCATGCACGTGGGCATAAAAACACAATATTTTTTATGCCTTTAAATGCAGTTCTATGTTAACCACTTCAGCTCCGGAAGATTTACCCCCCTTCATGAGCAGGCAATTTTTTGCGATACGGCACTGCGTAACTTTAACTGACAATTGCGCGATCGTGTGACACTGTACCCAAATAAAATTTATAATAGAGCTTTCCTTTGGGGATATTTTATCACCTCTGTGTTTTTCAATTTTGCGCTATAAACAAAAAACAACCGCTTTTCTGCTATAAAGCATATCCAGAAAATAATGTAAAAAATCGAATTTCTTCATCAAATTAGGCCAATATGTATTCTGCTACATATTTTTGGTAAACAAATCCCAATAAGCGTAAATTGTTTGGTATGTGCAAGTGTTATTGCGTCTACAAACTTGGGGATATATTTATGGAATTTTTATTTATTTTTTTATTTTATTTATTTTTATTATTTATTTATTTATTTTTTATTTTTTAATGACGGCCTCTCCATACCCTCTTGGGCATGGAGTTTCCCGGAGCTTCACAGGTTGCCACTAGAGTCCTCTTCCACTCCTCCATGACGACATCACGGAGCTGGTGGATGTTAGAGACATGCGCTCCTCCACCTTCTGTTTGAGGATGTCCCACAGATGCTCAATAGGGTTTAGTTACAGTCCATCACCTTTACCCTCAGTTTCTTTAGCAAGGCAGTGGTCATCTTGGAGGTGTGTTTGGAGTCGTTATTATGTTGGAATACTGCCCTGTGGCCCAGTCTCCGAAGGAAGAGGATCATGCTCTTCTTTAGTATGTCCCAGTACATGTTGGCATTCATGGTTCCCTCAATGAACTGTAGCTCCCCAGTGCCGGCAGCACTCATGCAGTCCCAGACCATGACACTCCCACCACCATGCTTGACTGTACGCAAGACACACTTGTCTTTGTACTCCTCATCTGGCTGCCGCCACACACGCTTGACACCATCTGAACCAAATATGTTTACCTTGGTCTCATCAAACCACAGGACATGGTTCCAGTAATCCATGTCCTTAGTCTGCTTGTCTTCAGCAAACTGTTTGCAAGATTTTTTGTGCATCATCAACCTCTGCAGCAATGCTGGCAGCACTCATACATCTATTTTCCAAAAGACAACCTCTGAATATGACGCTGAGCACGTGCACTCAACCTCTTTGGTTGACCATTGCGAAGCCTGTTCTGAGTGGAACCTGTCCTGTTAAACTGCTGTATGGTCTTAGCCACCGTGCTGCAGCTCAGTTTCAGGGTCTTGGCAATCTTCTTATAGCCTAGGCCATCTTTATGTAGAGCAACAATTCTTTTTTTCAGATCCTCAGAGAGTTCTTTGCCATGAGGTGCCATGCTGATCTTCCAGTAATCAGTATGAGAGAGTGAGAGTGATAACACCAAATTTAACACACCTGCTCCCCATTCACACCTGAGACCTTGTAACACTAACGAGTCACATGACACCGGGGAGGGAAATTGGCTAACTGGGCCTAATTTGGACATTTTCAATTAGAGGTGTACTCACTTTTGTTGCCAGCGGTTTAGACATTAATGGCTGTGTGTTGAGTTATTTTGAGGGGACGGCAAATTTACACTGTTATACAAGCTGTACACTCACTACTTTACATTGAAGCAAAGTGTCATTTATTCAGTGTTGTCACATGAAAATATATAATAAAATATTTACAAAACTGTGAGGGGTGTACTCACTTTTGTGAGATATTGTAAAAATATACACTGTCACTGTACTAATGACACTAGATAGGATGGGGTTAACATCAGGGGCAATGAAACGGTCAACTGTGTGCCTAGCCTGTGTTTTTGTACTGTATGGGAGGTGTTTTTACAAGGGGAAGGCATAGATCCATGTCTCTGCTTTGCAGGAACACAGGATTCATGCCTTTCCTTCTGACAGAACGGCAATCTGCTATGTTCTGCCTCTGTACCGAACGATCGGCAGGTGTCGGCTGACATCAAGTCCACTATACCTGCTGATTGGCTCCTGCTGTGTAGAACCCCGAAATGCAGGATCACGTATATATACGTGATCCTGCACACAGCAGCCCCCCTGTAGCAGTAAAACTGCTATAGGGAGGTCGGCAAGTGGCTAACTTGGCCATACACACACAGATCTAAATTTGCCCGGTATCAACAGGGATCATGAAAAAGCAATTACTTCATGTACAGACAAAGGATGAGGGTCAGAAAGGGCATGACCCTGAATAAATACAGACATTAGCCAAGATCATATGCACCTACAGATCTAAATAAGTATCTACAACAAAATCTAGACTATCTACACCACCCCTCCACCCCATGTAATGAAGATGAGGAGGGGGGGGGGGGTTGTAGTTCAAATCAGGAGAGCAGCCTAGAATGACAATGCTGCCCCTCCACAGATACAGTGCAGTGAGTATGTGTTGTCACAGGACAAGAAGTTTGTTACTGGCAGGAGCAACAGGTGAATATAGAGGTCTGGAAACAGCACTAATGCAAACATTACATCTAAGGACTATTAAGCTGCAATATATTATATTTTTGAGTTTAGATCAGGCGTTTCCAAACTGTGGCCTGGGGGCAGGATGTGGCCCTTTGCTTATCTTCATCCAGCCCTTGGGGTAATTTTTCTTCCACTGATACAAGGTGCTATTTTTCCTACCAACACCCATAATGGGGCACTATTCCTCCCATTGACACCCATTATGAGGCACTTTTACTCCCACTGACACCCATAATGGGGCACTATTCCTCCCACTGACACCTGTGATGGGGCACTATTCCTCCCACTGACACCCATAATGGGGCACTATTCCTCCCACTGACACCCATGTTGGGGCACTATTCCTCCCACTGACACCCATGTTGGAGCACTACTCCTCCCAATGACACCCATGATGAGGCACTATTCCTCCCACAGACACCCATGATGGGGCACTACTCCTCCCAATGACACCCATGATGGGGCACTATTCCTCCCACTGACACCCATAATAGGGCACTATTCCTCTCACTGACACCCATGATGGGGCACTATTTTTTCTCACTGACACCCATGATGGGGCACTATTCCTCTCACTGACACCAATGATGGGGCACTATTCCTCCCACTGACACCATAGATGGGGCACTATTCCTCCCACAGACACCCATGATGGGGCACTATTCCTCCCACTTACACCCATGATGGGGCACTATTCCTCCCACTGACACCCATGATGGGGTACTACTCCTCCCAATGACACCCATGATGGGGCAATATTCCTCCCACTGACACCCATGATGGGGCACTATTCCTCCCACTGACACCCATGATGGGGCACTATTCCTCCCACTGACACCCATTATGGGGCACTACTCCTGCCAATGACACCCATGATGGGGCACTATTCCTCCCACTGACACCCAGGATGGGGCACTATTCCTCCAACTGACACCCATGATAGGGCACTATTTCTCCTACTGACACCCATGATGGGGCACTACTCCTCCCACTGACACCCATGAAGGGGCACTATTTCTCCCACTGACACCCATGATTGGGCACTATTCCTACCACTGACACCCATGATGGGGCACTATTCCTCCAACTGACACCCATGATAGGGCACTATTTCTCCTACTGACACCCATGATGGGGCACTACTCCTCCCACTGACACCCATGAAGGGGCACTATTTCTCCCACTGACACCCATGATTGGGCACTATTCCTACCACTGACACCCATGATGGGGCACTATTCCTCCAACTGACACCCATGATAGGGCACTATTTCTCCCACTGACACCCATGATGGGGCGCTACTCCTCCCACTGACACCCATGAAGGGGCACTATTTCTCCCAGTGACACCCATGATGGGGCACTATTCCTACCACTGACACCCATGATGGGGCACTATTCCTCCAACTGACACCCATGATAGGGCACTATTTCTCCTACTGACACCCATGATGGGGCACTACTCCTCCTGCTGACACCCATGAAGGGGCACTATTTCTCCCACTGACACCCATGATGGGGCACTATTCCTCCAACTGACACCCATAATGGGGCACTATTCCTCCCACTGACACCCATAATGGGGCACTATTCCTCCTACAGACACCCATGAAGGGGCACTATTTTTCACACTGACACCAACGATGTAATTTGTTTTTTTAACTTCCACTTATCACCAGGCCTATGGCATTGTTTGCTCCCACCAATGCCAGGCATTTTCAACTCCCACTGGCCACAGTCCAGTGCCCTAAAAATTTGAGGGGGAGTCAACTGACCCTTTGTTTTGAAAGTTTGGAGACCCCTGGTTTAGATAAACTTTAGGGTAACCTACCATGAGTGAATTATTTAAGTTGCCATCATGAAAGCCAGGTATCTAGCATTTTTCAAAGGACTGATTAGAAATGGAAGCCAACGTGTTTCCTCAGCACATGGTTCCTTTAGTTGTACTACTGACTGCTAATATTAAGCCAGAAAGCACACATTTAACATATGAAGGTGTCCCCGTACAACATGTACAACACCTGTGTGTGTTTTCCCCTATTTACTAAAGGTGGCAATACATCGTACAATTGGATTGCACAATCTTTGTACAACCTCTTTTTGTTTTTTATAGCTATCCCTATATGATGCAATCTGACAGTACCAATTCATTTGAATTTTCCAACAAACATAATGCGAGGACTTACCTAAATAATCTTTTTGATTTGTATCTAGTCAGGCAGGGTCCTGTATTACATAATTGTTTGTAGATCATAATAAGATTGTACAATCAGACTGTAACCTGAATGGTTATGTTTACAAGTAAAAAAAAAATATGAAATGTACTATTTATTATATATTAAAGTGTCGGGCAGACATTGCCGAAATTCATCCCCAAACCTCTCTCGCTCCCTCTAGATCAGTTTCTAGCCTTTTTCTTTTTTGTCTCCTTCATGTACAGCAAGAAATAGCTATTTTTTTGACATCCTCAATAGGCTTTTAAAAATTCTTGCATTAACTTGGAGCACAATTGCTTTAGACATAGGCATACCACCAGAACTACATCTACTAAGAGCCTTTTTCATATACATAGTGCATGGGCAGGCTCCGGGGAGTTAAGGCAGCAGCATTATTTTGCTGTCAAATAAATCAATATATTCATGTGAGGTAGGGGATAGGCAGAGTTCTGTAGTCCAGGGCTGACAACGCTGGTTAGGTCTTCATTGCTACAAAGGCTCTATGCTGTCAACCTAAACAGGACATTGGAAGCACACTGGATTCCTGGCAACAGATTACTTACAGTATTTTCTAAAGAGATAAAGCTCAGGAAATAGTGTGAATATTTGAGAAATATTTTCCCCTATCATCCTATCATACATTTTAAAGACATCATAAATCAAAACATGATGAATGATCGGGGAAAGAAATCGAATATTAATGCTGGGTGGCTAAATATCTCTGCAGATCTAACTGCAAAATAATTACAGTCCACAAAGCAGGTGTTTGCCAGACAGCTGGAGAAAAAAGGTAACCTCAAAATGTCACAGATTGCCATGATAATCAAATCACATGCACGTTATATATCTGTGTGCTGATGAAAGATGAGTGATCGCAATCTGCTCTAAAGTCTTTAAGGGCGTACCCGGTGGTGTATTTAGGTTTTGTGCTGCCCTAGGCCTGACTAAACTTGTGCAACCCCTAATTTAAATACGACGCACCCCTTCCTGTAAAGGCCACACCTCTTCCTGTTTATGACCCGCCTTGTCATCTTTAAACCACAGACCACAGTCACAGTCTATCAGTGCCCATCAGTGTAGCCTCATCAGTTCCCATAAGTTCAGCCTCAGCAGTGCCCATCATCATACCATCATATCATACAATATCATACCAGGAGGTAGCAGTGTGACCGCTTTATGGGGGTGCCAGACTGATTTGCCTCCTGGACCCTGCCCTCCAGCCCAATTCGCCCTATAAGACTGGCACTATACTAAAAGTGTGTAGTGCAAGCCGTCAGGAACTCTTTTTAGTGGGGGAGGCGGGAGGAGGCTGTTTTTTACTCGTGCGTGGTGCAGTTTTTTGCTGCCCCCCTGCAAAGTGCTGCCCTAGACCTGGGCCTTGTTGGCCTAGGCCAAGATACAGCACTGGGCGTACCCACTCTAGGCATTATTGTCTGGTACCATGCCCGTGGGCCATTTTCTCCACCACTACTTGCAGTTTTTTGTTGCCTCCCTGCAAAATGCTGCCCTAGGCCTGGGCCTTGTTGGCCTAGGCCAAGATACAGCACTGGGCGTACCCACTCTAGGCATTATTGTCTGGTACCATGCCCGTGGGCCATTGTCTCCACCTTTACTTCCCTGCTGGTCTGCACTTATTGGGCCTGAGCATGCTAACGTCATCACCTCTGCCGGCCAGATCAAGGTTATCCCCGCTTTTCTGCTCCAAAATGCTCAGCAATTCATGAGAGTTCTGTGCTCTGGCATGGTTTAGCAATCACACGTAAGTGTATAGTGCCAAGTGCAAATGAAACATGCCCCAGATCACCTCTTTCAAGCAGACCAGGGGGCAGTATGGAGCGATCATACCACTCAAATGAACTGGGGGTCAATCATGCTCAGACATGGTACATACACCCTTAGAGTCTACCACACTATGGTGTGGTGAACAGCAGATTGCATGTTCCACAGTGCTCACCAATGCAGTAATTGTGAGCACTGTGCAACATGCATTGCATTCATCATCACTGATACTTTTTAAAGGCTATAGTGCTCAGTTTTGTATTGTTCCCTTTGGTTAACTGATTGTACCAAAAATACTGCTTGGTTTTTGCACAATGGCTTCTAAGTCTGTTATCAAAGTGAGAAGTTCAGTGCTTGCTCAACCTTCTCTAGAAATTTGACTTCCCTTGATTTACAACATTGTTCAATCTGATTAAAAAAAAAAACTTATCACGATTGCTCTATTTTCCGAAGAAATATATTAAGAGTGTGCAATTCTCCTATTTACCATTGACATAGGTGGCGCAAGAATTACCAAGGGTGCGCATAGGACTTAGAAAAACTTTGCTAATTTGAAGGGGTGTTCTAATATGAGCAAAACAGTGGAGTACTTTTCATCAGTGCTACACTTAAACCCAGGATCATCTTCCAAATCATGGGTCCGTTTTTCTGGTCTGGGAGTAGAAATCTGCAGTGGAGAGATTTGTTCATGAATGGAGATTGTGTCAATAGTCTTATCATTGTACTCTGATTTGTTGCTGTGTAGTGCCAGTCACTTGCCTTTAATCTCAAGGATAAAAACAAAAACAGGTGAGGTTTAACAGCCGGGCTCCCATCAGTTTGTATGTCCCACATAGTCATGCAGTTGAAAGTTAATTCTCAGTCATGTGCGGGGCTATGTAAGCCATGTAAGCCACCTGCATATACTTCTGAAGCCAAATACGTACTGTATACTCAACGAGGCACTGAAAAAAAACATTGAAGATGTTGGAAATCCAGTAAGTAGAGTAGCAAACCCGAAATTGTTTTTCACTTATCAACTAAAGTAAAGGGAAGAATGTAAATTTATCTTAACCACTTAAGCCCCGGAGGATTTGGCTGCTCAAATACCAGGCCTTATTTTGCGATTCGGCACTGCGTGACTTTAACGGACGATTGCGAGGTCGTGCGACGCTGTACCCAAATGAAATTGACGTCCTTTTTTTCCCACAAACAGAGCTTTCTTTTGGTGGTATTTGATCACCTGTGCGATTTTTTACTTTTTGCGCTATACACAAAAAAAGAGTGTAAATTTTGAAAAAATAACAATATTTTTCACATTTTTTTATATGAAATTCCGACCAAAAAATGTAAAAATCAACATTTTTTAACATTTTAGGCCAATTTGTTTTCTGCTACATATGTTTGGTAATAAAAATCACAGTAAGCGTATTTTGATTGGTTTGCGCAAAAGTTATTGCGTTTACTAACTAAGGGAAAGATTTTTGTCATTTTTATTGTTTTTTTTTTAATGAATAATGGCGGCGATCTGCGATTTTCATTGCGGCGGACAGATCGGACCCTTGACTGACATTTTTGACACTTTTGGGGGTACCAGTGACATTACTACAGTAATCAGTGCTATACATATGTACTGTTACTGCAAAAATGACACTGGCAGGGAAGGGGTTAACTTTATTAGTGAACAAGGGGTTAATTGTGTCCCTAGGGGCGTGCTTCTTACTGTAAAGGGATGTGGCAAGTGATGTAATAACAGAGACATACGATCCTACATAGCAGGATCGTATGATCTCTGCAGTTAGATCAGGGAGAATGACAGGTGGCTTTGTTTACATCAGCCGCCTGCCTTTCTCCATCTCCACAGGGACATCGGGTCCGCCGGTCACACGCGCAGACATGTTAGGGAACGAGCGGGGGCGGGAGCACGCCTCCGGCAGCGCGCGCTCGCCCCCTAGAGGCTCACAGGCTAGCGACGTAGTACTACGTCACTTTGCCTGTACGGGGCTGACCGCCGCAGTAAATAGTCGTGCCGCGGTCGGCAAGTGGTTAATAGAAAAGGAAAATAGAAAAAGGCAATAAAACAATATACCTTATCGCTGAACATGCATCTCTGGTACCATAAAGAGGTGCAAGTGAGGAACTGGACTCAAATCTCCAACCATTCTATGACGTACCTAGTAGCAGAGCCTGATAGGGTGAGGAAGGCCTCTCTTACAGCTCTGACTCGTGGCCCCTGATAGTGTATACAGGGGGCGCCAGAGTACAGAGTTGCATGAGTGCCTGTAAGTCTTGCTAGCAGTAGGGAAGATGTCCATGCTGGGCAGAAGAAGTCATCAGACAGCTCCAGTGAGCAGGTGGGCAGCTGATACTGGTGACAGCAGGCAGAGTTAGGCAGGCCGGGTCATACACAGACAGGATGGATTGGGTACAGGGCACAGGCAGTAAATAGTCGGGTACAAGCCGGGTCTGGAATTGGTCAGTAAAGCAGAAGCCAATGGAGCAGACAGAAGCGGAGGTCAGGAGTGGTCAAGACAAGGCGGGTCAGTAACTAGAATCAGAATACAGAATCACAGGGTCAAATGATACACAGGGGCTGAAGCACTGATCCTGGGCACTGAACAAGTTTAAATAGCCCATTTGGCGCCAACATCTGTCACAGGTGCATGCAAGCGCTGGCATTAGCCAGTGCCCAATTCTTGTGAGCACAAAAGGGAACATGTTTTAGCCAGAAGTCTGTCCACAGGAATCATCTCATTTATTGGCAAGCCTTCCCTTAAACCTTCAAAAAAGAAAAATTGAATAAGCCTGGTGGCTTGAGATCAGTAGCTCCCCACAAAGCAGGGAACCCCCTAAGACACAGGGGTCGCCCAAATTGAATCCATATGTAAGTGAAGCAAAAAGAACACCAAAAAATTGTCTTGAGTGTCCAAAATGTCCTTTATTCTTGTCATAAATAAAAGAAAAGCAATGCATTTCTGGGTTCCAAAAATGTCCACCTAATCGGGGCTTCAAAGTAATTTCACTTCAAGAATGCCTGGACTCAAGAGGGTTTGAAAGTATTTTTAAATACAAGATCACATTTTTTTACCAGAAGGTTAATAAATGACTTTTTGGGCATTGAGACAATTTTTTGGCACTCTTTTTATATTACTTATATCTTGGCATCACTGTTTAGCACAAAATTTGGAGAAAATTAGCTGCAGATTGGAGCACATACAATTCCCTCCCAACCTGTTGTTCCAAACAAGAGCCAACCATAGGCTGCCCATAGACTTGGGAGGGCAGTTAGAACATGGAAAAACAAAACAAAAAAATAACCTCAGCTTGTTGATTAGCCCTTATGGAGAGGGGAAGGTCAGGATATGTAGATTCAGAAAGACAGCTATACTATGGTTCTTCTGGGTATCTTCCCACCTGCCTTGAGGGCACACAATGAGAACCATTTACACTTATCCTGCATTTCCATTGACAATGACAACTGGTTTTGACAAACAGCTATGGAAGGCAGGCTTACCTCATTGTAAGCCCTAATGATCCATGGCATCAATAAGTCACTCGTCCAACTGGACCCAAATTAGTATATTCCCAGAGCATTGTTTGAACCTTCCCTGAAACCTCAACAACCCAGAACTGACTTTCCCCAAAGTCAAGTGCATTTGTATACAATAAGCCACATACGATGGACAGGAGATAAAGAATGTCTAAAGCCTAGACCTTTTTTGCTTGCAACTATTTTTATTTCAAAAGTTAGAACATGAACAGGTATCAAAACGGAAGCAAATCAGTGAGAGGATACAAAATCCCATTATGAGTGATTAAGAGTACATGAACAAAAGAATAAAAGGAATATCCAAATAACAACAGGGGTTAATGCCCCACACCGTGTGATAATGATAAACAGTTCAGGCCAAGACCTTTTTTATAGTTTTGCATAGAGTAGGTAAGAGTTAAAACCTTCTCAGTTTTTCTTCACCATCTGTATTCCATTGGGCAGATTTCCCTATACCTTTTGTCCTGTAGACACAACAGAAAGTGAGTGGAAATCTCAACAAAGTGAGGGAAATCCCTGCTTAGACAGTTGTCCAATACGAATGGAAGACTTTCCCACTCTTATTTCCAGGGAAAATGGTCACTAATGCCTCGTTTCCACTGAGTGGTACGGTACGGTTCGGTTCAGTACGGTACGGTTCGGAACGGTACACATTGCGTTTCCACTGCCAATAGTACCCTTTCATGATAGGCGTGGTGTAGCAGGAAAGCTGTGATAGAGGATTCTCTGTCAACCAATCAAAGTTCAGCAGAGTGTAGCTCCACCCTGTTGGTACGGTACTAATGTGCTTGGTACCCTCCTACGAAAGGGTACCAAAAAAGTGGTACGGTACGGTTCGGAATTAGGGTACCATTCATAATGGAAAAGGCATAAATAGCGTACCGTACCGAACCAAACCGTACCAGAAAGCTCAGTGGAAACGAGCCATAAGGCTGGCCATAGAGAGTGCAAAGTTTTTTCCTGCAACCACAGCTCAGTGTTAATAGAGGAATCCCTCCCGGCAGGGGAAGCCTTCCCCGCCCAGAAGAACATAGTTATTTTAGCTAGCGGCTATAACAGCCACTAGAGATAATCGCATGTAAAATCTGTCAGGCTGGTTGTACCCAAGTTAATTGCTCGATCGACTTGGGTACATTCAGCCTGCCCATACATAGTTTGAATCCCGGCCGTTTCCTGCTGAATTGGCTGGGATTTGAACCTTCTTTGGCCAATTTAAGGAATAAGTCTTAATCTGCATTCACTTATTACTCCTGAGGATCCCTCCGATTCTTTCAGTCCAGTACATTTTTTGTTCCACAGTACCGAGCTCTGATGATGGGTACACTTTGAATGCCAAAACACGTTTGATTTTTATGATATAAGAATCTGATCATAATTAAATCTATACTTTTTACATATTGTTTTTGTTGCTTTCCCACTTGTACACCCAGCATTAAAAACCTGACATGGTTACTAACCCTTTTCTTTTCTATTAAGAAAAAATGACTATAGGTAAACGTAAAGTAGTCATCAACTTCAAAAAATGTAAACACAGAAAAATCTGGTATTTTAAATGCTAACTTGTGGGACAGAACCGGGAGAGCCGCTGCTCTCATGCACATTGCTGGATCGAGATCGGGCTCAGGTAAGTATTGGGGGGGCTGGAGGGGTCCTCTTCAACATAAGATTTTTTACCCTAATGCATAGAATGCATTAAGGTAAACCTTAAGGCTTTAGAACCACTTTAAACTGCACAAAAGTACATAACAGCACTAGGCTTGAATCCTGCCTTTCTCAGACTTTTTTTTTTTTTTAACACAGAGAAACCCTTCTAGGGGTATCAAACCGGCAGCCCTCCAGCTGTTGCGGAACTACAAGTCCCATCATGTCTGTGGGAGTTATGCTTGTAACTGTCAGCCTTGCAATGCATCATGGGACTTGTAGTTCCGCAACAGCTGGAGGGCCACCAGTTTGACACATAAACTAAAATGTTATTAACCCAGACCCTGCATTCACTATATCTGGTCTCCCACAGTACGCAGAACATGGAAAGGCAATTATTTGAGTAAATAGAAACTGCTAAAAAACCTTTTCTCATCAGCCGTATATAGCAGTCTTGTGACTTCTATCAGTGTCCGGCCGAGCACTGGTTAAAGCTTGTAGGAGGAGTTTTTTATTCTCCTATGAGTCTGCATAACCCCTGACCCTCTGTCTAAACAGTGCTGATTGGCCCTGTGCTGATTTCATGCACCCTCCAAAAAAAAAAAAACTCTCCAGCAATACACACCAAACTGAACATGTGCAGAGTGCCCCCAAAGCTCTGTACTATCAGCAAATGGATTGTGGATTGTAGAAGAAGGGTAGGATCAGAGAAGACAGGATCAAAAATGGAGAAGGATCTGGGAGTCCTAGTAGAGGATAGACTAAGCAATAGCATGCAATGTCAAGCGGCAGCTGCCAAAGGCGGCAGAATATTAGCATGCATAAAGAAAGGGATGTATTCCAGAGATAAAACTATAATCCTTCCACTTTATAAAACTCTGGTCCGACCACATCTTGAGTATTCTGTCCAGTTCGGGTCGCCAGTCCTCAGGAGGGATGTGTTGGAGAGTCCAGAGGAGAGCAACTAAACTGATTAGGGGATTGGAGGACCTTAATTATGAAGAGCGTCTGCAATCGCTTGATTTATTCTCCCTGGAGAAGAGACGCCTGAGAGGGGACATGATAGCAATTTATAAATATCTCAATGGTGATCTCATTATAGAAAAAAAGCTATTCAGTCGGAAAGATTGCATGAGGACTAGAGGGCATACAATGCGATTAGAGGAGAAGCGTTTTAACCTCAGGCAATGTGGGGGGTTCTTTACTGTTAGGGCTACAAGATTGTGGAATTCTCTACCACAAGAGGTGGTTTCTGCGGGTAGTATGGTGGCTTTCAAAAGACTCTTAGACGTACATCTCAAGAATCAGAACATTTAGGGGTATGAGATATGATTACGGCCACACACACCTACACAGGTGGAACTGGATGGACTGTTGTCTTTATTCAACCTCACCTACTATGTAACTATGTAATGTAAAAACAGCCTTTTTACACAATGCACAGAATTAACCCCTTAGGTTCCACAGTGAGTATAGCAAGCATGCTTTACTGCATATATAGACGATTTTACTGTTGTAGGTTTAGTAACACCTTAATTTTCAGTCTCAGGGGACCCCTGCTAATAAATATTACCTGCAGCTCACGGTACATTAGTGTGATGATCAGTGGGAAGGATGCTTCTTACATTTATTTGTAACCCATCAGAATAGCCCCCACTTACAGACAAGTAAAAAGATCATTGGTGTCAATAGTTACATATACACTTAGAAACTGAGAGGTAGAGATTGCTCATTGGTCAAGGGACCTCTAGGCACCTCTGGAGGAATATTGGATGCCTAAAGTAATCTACAGAGAAATGGTACCAACTTCCAGAAAATTGTCAATAAAGAAATGGGGTAAAGGGGTAAGTGAGACCTCAAGCTCCCCAAATATAGAGGTACTCACTATAGAGGGGAATGGGAATGGGAAATGAACTGGATTTGGGGGTACCAATACCTTTATGTTAATATAGCTTAGATATCATTGTTTAAAAAATATCTTTATTGAGTATAAAAGGTCAACAAATACATAATTACAACAATTATGACAAAATAACATATAATTGACACAGTTGATGACAGCTAAAAATTGACTTAAATGTGGAGAGTAGTCGGAATGTCTCCACAGTTTTCTCTACATGTTTCGCGGACTGGGCCGCTTCTTCAGGAGAATATAATGCATGAATTTTTACCAGAGTCTACAGAGTAAAGCAAAAATTAAGTCAGAAACAAAGACATAAATGACCAAACCATAAGGCATTATGGGTCTTTAACAGTGTGTATGGGGAGAGGTATCCACCTTACCTGTGGTCACCATAGGGCATAAATGCACCAGAGGGGAGAGCAGAATAACCAAGAATCTCACCGGCGGGTATGGGAGACCTTAATTATGATGTATAATGGTGTATACGTTAGAAAAATAGATATATCCATTGTGTGTGTCAATATATATATATATATATATATATATATATATATATATATAGTGCTATATGTATATATATATATATATATATGTATAATATATACCTCTGGAGGAATGCTGGTTGAGCAAGGTTGTTCTGGCCCAGTGGTTCTCAACCAGGGTTCCTCCAGAGGTTGCTAGGGGTTCCTTGAGCAATGAGCAATTTCTGCCTCTCAGATAAGTTCCATTGACACCATTGATCTTTTTAGCTATCTGGAAGAAGGTAATTCTTCCCAATGTCCACAAGTGTAAAGAGCATTCATCCCACTGACCATCACATTAATGTATCATGAGTTTTAAATATAGTCATTTTTAGCAGGGGTTCCCTGAGACCCGAAAATTATTTCAAGGGTTCCTCTGTGCTGAAAATGTTGAGAAATGCTGTTCTAGCCCCTTGTTACTGACACGTTCTAGTTAATACTCTGTGCATTGCTCTCGCTTTACTCAGTATTTTCTTTCTAATCATGAAGAATTGTCACTGATATCTGAATGCCATATAAAATTTTACATTGATCACTTGATTGATCATGTTGATACAATAATTAATACATTGAACACATTGATTTTGTAATACATTCTTCACATTGTATCACTGCATTGTGCAGATTTGATGAATTTGCATGTTTTCTGTCTTAACCATAGCTCATTGTAAAACTAGGGCACCTACATGTATGGCACATAAATGAGTGTGCAGCTGTTAATGGGTGACAAATCAGGTTAGGTTCAATAGGTCACGGTGTTAAAGATTTGACTTAGCACAGCTTGCTGCGACCTAGTAGAAACCACTTATAAACTGTTCATGTAGTGATATGAGTCAAATCCTCCCATCTGCATAGCTGAAGCTTCTCCGGTCACCCCATGCACCAACTTCTCTCATCTGTGACACCTTCCAGGTCTCCAGTACGATTGAACTGAATTATTATCCTGAAATATTACTTATCCTGTGTGTCTCTGCTAATTTGACCATGGCTGTGATCTAGGAGCCCTGGATGGAGGTGTCAAGCACTACAATGACACACTGTGAAAGTTAGTGGGTTCATGGTGGTTTATATGTGTCAGAATGTCATATGAGATAGCTGCGTCCACATTATTAAAATGCAAATCAGAAATCTTTCTGCTCCCGAGGAACATCTTAGCATACTTAGATGTTGTTCAAAATCACAACTTACTTTTACTCAACTGTTGGTGAAAGTGTTATATTTGCACTTGTGCTTTATCTGCATTTGTACTGAAGCTTATGTACTAAAATTGCCTACGGATGACAGTTGTCCCAGCTGACATTACTGTCAACAGGGCTGCTGTTAGAAATCGCGGGGCCCCGTACAGACTACCTGGCAGGGCCCCCCCAAGAAATTATTAAAGATATATTTAGCTAAAATTGCAACAAAATCACTATTAGCAGACACAAATGTAACATAACTCGCATAATTCCTGCTAAATCTAAAAAAAAAAAAAAACTATGTTAAATAAAAAAGAAGATGAGATGAGAAAACTATACAGGCTGGGCAGTTAAAGCTCAGTGATCAGAGAGACAGAGAGAGAGAAACAAAGTTACAAATAAACTCCTGAGCAGAGATAACATTAGAGCCAGTGCTGGGAGGGGGGCCCACACAAGGGAGGGGGATTAGTGAGGGACGACTGTCTCTTTCTCAGCAGATAAAAGCTGATAACAGGGAGAGGGACAGATCAGATTCAGGTGCTGGAGGAAGATTTCTGAATTTGTTGTCCATCACTAATCCCCCTCTCTGTGTGGGCCCCCTTGTGTGCTCGGGCCCCCTACAAGAGGGCTGGTGGTCCCCCCCTATCAGCGGCCCTGACTGTCAATACTGTTTAAAAAATGAGTGCACTATGTGGTTGGTTGCTGCTTTTTTTTTTTTTTTTTTTTTTTTTAATTCAGTTTTGGAAATGAGATTTATAGGGCCTGATGTACCATAGCAACAAATTACCATCAATTGGAGCTGCTGTCCATAGCAACACAGGCTTACCTCTTCCAATTTATGCCGGCCATACAGTTCTGAACCTCTGCTCTCTGATCTAGGAAAAGAGAACGAATAAGCAAATCAGAAATCAAAATTAAAGTCAAAATCCTTTGTCTGTATACTTGATTTAGATCAGATGCTCTATCTATGGGGTTAATTTACTAAAGACAAATAGACTGTGTACTTTGCAAGTTCAGTTGCATTATGCAAGGGTGTTTGCTCTAGGGCTTATTAAATAATTGGAAGCTCTGCTGACTTCCATCATCCAATTATGTGTGTGCAAGCAAAAATTCCGTTTTTTTTTTTTAATTCCCCTCACATGTGATTTTTTTTTTCAATCAGATCATTTTTTTTTTTTTTATTACAGTTTTTTACTTTATTGTAGCTGTAACTGTAGTTGCTATTGTGTGATTACATACAAAAACAATAGAAATTAAAACATTTATAGCCAGACTAAACTGGCGGAGAACCCCTTTGATGACAGCAGAGATGTACGGTGGTGGAAGCAGACTGGGCAGAGCGGATTGTGGAATACAAGAAATATTTTCCTCCAGAATATTTATCTAGAAGTCCATATATAATAATAATATAATATAATATAATATAAAATAATCAGATCATTTTTTTATTGAAGAAAAATTAACAATACAACGAGATAGGTACAAAAACTCAGACACATATATATAGACCGGTATAACAACAGATCTACCTACATACATCAATACATATAAATGTGGTCATCCTTTATCCTTATTTAAAAATAACTTCATCTCATTACAAGCAGATGCTCTAGTATATAACTATTTTTTTCATTTATTTTCCCTAACCAACTACATTCTAAAAAAAAATTGCATGTGATTGGGTATTCCTTGCAATGTGGAGCTTTACCTCATTTACTAAGCTTTGGAGACAATGCCTTTGTAGAATGCAGTCTGTTTGCCTTTAATAAATCAACTTCAGTGCATTGTGACCAGAAGGGCAGCATGACAGCCAGGCAACCAGCATTTTTAGAAGGAGAGGTCAGCTGTAGCAGTCTACACCTTGCTCTTATAAAAGTTTTCCCTTAAAGTAGTACTATAGGAAAACACACAATTTGGATAGAGCAAGGGAGGGTTATAAACCCTGACAATTTTTTTTCATCATCTGTGTCCCATTGCAGAGATTTCCATTTACTTCCTATCTTAAAATCCAAACAGGAAGTGAGAGGAAATTCCTGCAAATTATGGAAATTCCTTGGGGACCCCCAGGTCACCAGAACTAGTGTGCCCATTGAAAGATTTCCGCTTTATGACTTTTCAGGGGACAATCCAAAATTTGGCATTTTCTTTTAATTTCACATTCAATAATAATGGTAAACAGGACAAATAGAGGGGTGAATCTCCTTAACGGGGGCACAGACAGCAAAAAAAAAAAAAAAACCTAACAAACGCTCTATTCCCTCTCCACTCTATTCAAAACTAAAAAAAAAATAGTTTTGACCTAATTATACTTTAATGTCCTGAAGTTATAATAAATGAGATTCTCTGTGCCATGGAAACATACAGTACTGTCAACTGCTGGTTGTTGGTGATGGTGTTTGTTCACCTTTAACTACATGTCTATCTATCATTGATCCATTGGCCCCAGTATGTGTGTGCATGTAAGAAAGGGACCTGAGGCTGGCCATACATGTTCAACTCTCTTGTACAATTTTTCTTTAGATTTACCTAACTATGTATTACAATGGACTGCCTAATTGGATACAATTGAAAGTTGTTTAGTTTTGACCTCATATTATATGGTTTTCGGTAAATCTAAAGGAAAATGGTACGAGAACATTGAACATGTATGGCCAGCCTTAGATTGTAAGCTCTTGGAGGACAGGGACTGATGTGAATGCACAGTATGTAAAGTGCAACATAAATTGATGTGCTATACAAATACCTGTAATTATTTAGGTATCTATTGGGATTAGTATGTGCATACATTTGAGATAGGGAACATAGACTGTAAGATCTTTTAGGGCAGGAACTGATGTGAATATATAATCTGTAAAGTGCTGTGTACATTGTTGGCCGTACAGAAATACCTAATCTAACTATCTATTGGCCCCCTTATGTGTACATGTGTAGGATGGGGACCTTAGATTATATTACACTTATTGTGCACAGAGACTGGTGTGAATGTACAGTAAATAAAGTGCTGTGTAAATTGTTGGCACTATAAATACATGTAATAATCAATCTATCTATCTATCTATCTATCTATCTATCTATCTATCTATCTATCTATCTATCTATCTATCTATCTATCTATCTATCTATCTATCCATCCATCCATCCATCCATCCATCCATCCATCCATCCATCCATCCATCCATCCATCTATCTATCTCTATCTGTCAGACTGCTCTACAATGATGTGCCTGGCAATCTCCAGCAGGCAGAGTCTGGTATAATAGGGATGGTGGCCCAGTTCTGCAGATAGCAGGCTGTGATAGCCCCATGGTGAGTGCCCAGTGTCCGGGGCTACCTGTGTGAATCAGGTTTCTGTTAGTGATTAGGAGACTTGATTTGGGAAATGAGAGGCTCAGTGATACCTCTGATAATGAGCTGTGGCTGCAGGCTGGCTCCTCTTCTTCTCTAAAGACAGACAGCAAGCGGCTGGATCACATTTCTTCTCTGATCTGCTCCAGCAACTTTCCATGCCCTGCAAACACATTATGGAGCACCCAAGTCTTGTCCTACCATTCACAAAGTGGGTCAGAGGAGTCTCTGCAATTTTCACTGCACAGGACCACCAGTCATAGGATAGGGGTGCATAGCTTCCATTATATAGAATATTATCCACTACACAGGACCACCGGTCATAGGATAGGGGTGCATAGCTTCCATTATATAGAATATTATTCACTACACAGGACCACCAGTCATAGGATTCATGTTGGTATATACAGTGTGACAGTGTATTATAGTGGGACATGTTGGTATTTACAGAGTATATTAGTAGGTAATGTTGGTATATACAGTGTATTATAGTGGGTAAGGCTGGTATATACAGTGTATAGTAGTGGATAATGTTGGTATATACAGTGTACTATAGTGGGTAATGTTGGTATATACAGTGTATAGTAGTGTTTACTGCTGGTAAAGTTGGTATATACAGTGTATAGTAGTGGGTAATGCTGGTATATACAGTGTATAGTAGTGGGTAATGTTGGTATATACAGTGTTTATATAGTGGGTATTGTTGGTATATACAGTGTTTATATAGTGGGTAATGTTGGTATATACAGTGTTTATATAGTGGGTAATGTTGGTATATACAGTGTTTATATAGTGGGTAATGTTGGTATATACAGTGTTTATATAGTGGGTAATGTTGGTATATACAATGTATTATAGTGGGTAATGTTGGTATATACAGTGTATTATAGTGGGTAATGTTGGTATATACAGTGTATTATAGTGGGTAATGCTGGTATATACAGTGTATTATAGTGGGTAATGTTGTATATACAATGTATTATAGTGGGTAATGTTGGTATATACAGTGTATTATAGTGGGTAATGTTGGTATATACAGTGTATTATAGTGGGTAATGTTGGTATATACAGTGTATTATAGTGGGTAATGTGGGTATATACAGTGTATTATAGTGGGTAATGTGGGTATATACAATGTATTATAGTGGGTAATGTTGGTATATACAGTGTATTATAGTGGGTAATGTGGGTATATACAGTGTATTATAGTGGGTAATGTGGGTATATACAGTGTATTATAGTGGGTAATGTTGGTATATACAGTGTATTATAGTGGGTAATGTGGGTATATACAGTGTATTATAGTGGGTAATGTGGGTATATACAGTGTATTATAGTGGGTAATGTTGGTATATACAGTGTATTATAGTGGGTAATGTTGGTATATACAGTGTATTATAGTGGGTAATGTTGGTATATACAGTGTATTATAGTGGGTAATGTTGGTATATACAGTGTATTATAGTGGGTAATGTTGGTATATACAGTGTATTGTAGTCGGAGTGGTTGTAGGAAGCCTGTGGTATTGCTCCACTTGTAATGCGAAGTCTCCTTACACAAGCTCTTATCTCTGTCTGTCTTCTGTCGCTTTTGTTGTTCTGTCTGTTGCTCAAGAGGTCGCTAAGTATGGTGTCACCCACCCTCCCCCTGATTTCAGATATAGGGAATAACTATGGTACACCCCCCCCCCCCTCCTTCCTGATGACAGCTAAGAAGGGATAACTATGGTGTCACCACTCTCCTCCTGATAACAGATATTGAGGATATACAGTATATAGTGTCACCGACCCCCTTGTGATGTAGGAGATTGATATCAGGGAGATTTACTAAAACTATAGTGTCACCCCTCTCCTTCTGTTGACAGATATTGGGGATAACTATGGTGTCACCCCTCTTCTCCTGATGGAAGATATACAGGATAACTATGGTGTCCCCTCCTCCTCATGATGACAGATATTGGGGATAACTATAGTGTTCTCCTGGTGACAGATATGGGTTATATCTATGGTGACATCCCCCCCCCCTCCTGATGACAGATATAGGGGATATCTATGGTATCACATGCCTCCTGATGACAGATATGGGGTATATCTAGGGTGTCACCCCCCCCCCTCCTGGTGACGGATATAGGGATATCTATGGTGGCACCCCCCTCCTGATGACAGATATAGGGGATATTTATGGTGTCAGCCCTCTCCTGATGATAGATATTGAGGATATCTATGATGTTACCCCCCTCCTGATGACAGAAATGGGGCATATCTAGGGTATCACCCCCCTCCTGATGACAGCTATTGGGGATATTTATGGTGTGAGCCCTCTCCTGATGACAGATATAGAAGCTATCTATGTCACTCCCCTCCTGATGACAGATATAGGAGATATCTATGGTGTCACCCCCCTCCTGATGACAGATATATGGGATATCTATGGTGTCACCCCCTCCTGATGACAGATATAGGGGGTATCTATGGTGTCACCCCCTCCTGATGACAGATATAGGGGATACCTATGGTGTCACCCCCTCCTGATGACCGATATAGGGGGTATCTATGGTGTCACCCCCTCCTGATGACAGATATAGGGGATATCTATGGTGTCACCCCCTCCTGATGACCGATATAGGGGGTAGCTATGGTGTCACCCCCTCCTGATGACAGATATAGGGGATATCTATGGTGTCACCCCCTCCTGATGACCGATATAGGGGGTATCTATGGTGTCACCCCCTCCTGATGACAGATATAGGGGATATCTATGGTGTCACCCCCGCTTGATGACAGATATAGGGGGTATCTATGGTGTCACCCCCTCCTGATGACAGATATAGGGGATATCTATGGTGTCACCCCCTCCTGATGACAGATATAGGGGGTATCTATGGTGTCACCCCCTCCTGATGACAGATATAGGGGGTATCTATGGTGTCACCCCCTCCTGATGACAGATATAGGGGATATCTATGGTGTCACCCCCGCTTGATGACAGATATAGGGGATATGTATGGTGTCACCCCCTCCTGATGACAGATATGGGGGATATCTATGGTGTCACTCAGTGACAGTGAGATATGAGGAGGTTAGTTGATGTCACTCATTGTACTCCTTTCATTTCCAGGTGGAGGAGAAGTGCTGGGACACTGTAGATCTCTATTGTCGGAGTGCAGCCACCTGTCTGAATGCCACCTGGTGAATGCAGCTTCTATTGAAGTCAGGCTCCTCCCCAATCCCGCCCACCCCGGCTATCCCCACCCACCCCCTACTTCTCCATCCCCGGCTCGTGCCTGATCCCTACCAATGGATGTGACCCCAGTGAGCAGATAACAGGACGGATCTGAGGACAGCACGGACAGTTTGTGGATCTTATAGGCAGAGGAGACCGGAGGACGGAGAGCCCCGACAATGCCCAGATCATTCCTAGTGAAGAGTAAGAAGGCTCACAGCTACCACCAGCCCAGATCTACGGATGGAGATGACTACAGGCTGCAGCAGGAGACGGTGCTGGCTCATCTGTGTGCAGGTACGATCCCCTCTCCTCTCTGCAGAGCATCCCTCCATGGTGCCCATACATGCTTCCATCTCATTCGATCAAACAATCGAATAGACATAACTTTCCTGATCGGATCAAATCAATCCGAGTTGATCAGCTAGCGGGGGGAAATTATAGATTGTGTTATGGAATTCAATTTTATTTCCATTGAATAGAATCTGAGGTTATATGGATGGATACATTATGATCTGCCAATTATCCACTTCTCCTAGTGTGGCATAGAATGGGTTATCGACTAGATCGATTATTCTTATCAGGAGAGATGATCAGAAAAGAAATCGATGATTTATGGAAGTATGTGTGGCCACCATGTGACAGCTGTCAGTCTGAACCCTTCACTGATCTTCTGATACTGAAATCCCAGCCATTGTTTTCTGGGCACATAACTGACACCTGGATTGATCTTTTATAAGCATCATATTTGGAATTATCAATGTACTATCTGATCACATCAATATTTGTAAACGAACATCTATCGGAAATCTAATAGAAAAAAACCGTTACATTGTATCTCATTCGGTTGTTCTCTGATACTATGTTCCTGTCTGTGTAAACAAATAAACTCACTGATCATCAATACTGCATTTTATTCCGATGTAAAACCACTGACCATTACATTAACGATGTGATCGTACGATTCATAGACTGGGTTCGGTCACGTGACTGGCGATCTGGTTACACCTTAGTCCTAGTAGAGGTGATGCCATTCCCAGATTTATTTCACCCCTATTTCATCCCCTTTATTAAAGTATGTTGTTATTATTATTATTATTATTATTATTATTATTATTATTATTATTAATAAAAATAACAACAACAATAATAATAATATTAATAATAATAAAGTGTGTTTATTTTTAGCATATTTCGCTAATGAAGCATTGGAATAATCGGATTGATTTCGATTTTGTTTCTGATCTGTTATTTAGTGTCTGATGTCTTATTTCCTTTATTATTATATGTATTTATTTCACAGATATTATCAGGCTGATTTACTAAAGAAGTTTAATATTCACGTAATAAAGCGTGTGAATACTAGTTTAATGATCCAATCATGTGAAAAGAAAATGCTCGTTTACCTCTTTTATCTGCACATGATTGGATAATTGAAGTGTGAATTTATCGGGTTATAGTAAATCAGCTTGTGTCAGGATTATTTGCCATTCTTATGATGATCAGAAATTGTTGATGGAGAAAAACAGAGTTTCACAGACTTGTGAAATAGAAAAGTTGCCAAAACTAATCTCAGCCAATCAGACTTTAGCTTTCATTAGCAAAGCGCAATAAGAACTCTAGAACATGGGTGTTCATTGGCTGCTCTGCGTTATTGTATTGCTCTGTATATCCAATACATTCATTTTCAATTTTTCGGCAAATAAAAATACATGTAATTATTTTATAAGAGAATTTGAGGAATATTATATATAAAAAAAAAAAACTTTATAATTTTACACAGTGTACAGAGTAATTTATAGATTTGTGACTATGTGCTTATTATTGGAATCTCAGCCAATGAGATTGTAGCTTCCAGCAATGTAAAAGCAGGAAGAACTCTGTTTTGGTTGTCTTTATTTAACCAATGCTTTCCAAAAAAAAACTATTCTGACAATAAGCATGATGTTTTTATGCATTAGAGTATTTGAGGAATTATATAAAAGAACTTATTGTTTTAAATGGATTACACCGCAATTTGGATAGTTGTACCTATATGGGAGGATTTACTAGGAGAATGTATTTACTAAAATCTGGTGCAACTCTGCAAAGAAACCAATCAGCTATCAGGTTTTATTGTCAAAGATTAATTGAACAAGGGAAAGTTACAAGCTGATTGGCTACCATGCACAGCTGCACCAAATTCTGAGTGCTCACGTTTTAATAAATCTCCCTCTATTTGCTCCTTATTGAAATCTCAGTCAACAAGATTTGAGCCTTCAACAGTGTAAAGCAAGGGGAATTAGGAAAAATGAGAGTTCATTGGTTGACTTTATTTATCTTTTCAATCATTTAAAATACTCTGTCAACAAACATTATGGCATTATTTATTAGTTTAGTCATTTAGGTATATTATATAAAAGTAAATATGTATAATTTTCATTGAATTACAGAATATTTGGGACAGTTGAGATGGTGTCGTCCTTATTACCACATAATGAGATATGTATATATATATATATATATATATATATATATATATATATATATATATAATAGGACCATACCATCTCAACTGTCCCAATTATTCTGTAATTCAATTAAAATGATACATATTTATTTATTTATTTAGAGAGAGGGAGTCCATGCATAGAATATATATACAGTATAGAGTATATGTATACATATATATATATATATATATATATATATATATATATATATATATATATATATATATATATATATACTGTATATATATATATATATATATATATATATATACTGTATATATATATATATATATATATATATATATATATATATATATATATATACTGTATATATATATACACACACACTCTGTATATATATATATATATATATATACATATACTCTATACTGTATATATATTCTATGCATGGACTCCCTCTCTCTCTCGCTCTCTCTCTCAAAATAATACAGAGTGTATGTGTGTGTATATATATATATATATATATATATATATATATATATATATACATATATGCAGAGTATATATGTATATAAAACTTATAAATATTATTAACAAAATATATATATGTATATTTAAAAAATATCTTCCGCTAATTGGATTTTTTTGCCTTTCAGAGAGTAAGGTGGTTCCTGAGAGTGAAGGGAACATTTCCCCCGTGTCATCCCACCTAGGTGAAGTAGGGGACGCATCGTCCGATGTGTCGCCCCCTAGCTGCGAGAGCAGTGTATGCGACACAACTGCGTCAGAAGTGGACGACTTTTGGAGACCCCCTTCCCCGTCCGCCTCTCCAGGTAATGACATCCTGCCCCAGCCACACACAGCAGACAGGTGTCCCAGACACAGAATAAATACCACTGATAAAAAGAGCTGCCTTTACATCCCCCTTATCACACCGAGCCTCCCTGCTGGCATGATTAGATCCCAACAAGACAAACACGCACATGCTGAGGTCTAGGTCAACATGCATCTGACTCTATGGACAATTGAAGGGTTAATAGATCTCCTAACTGCATACAGAGGCCAATACAAATCACATAGTATTGATCCATTGAGAAAATGTGTGACATTTGTTCAGTGGGAGAATTTAAGATTGATCACTGAGATTAGTACATAGGGCGAAGTTATGTTCACCTTCATCTATTCTTTTTTTGAATTACCTTCATTAATGAATGGGTCATCAGAGTGTATGCAAACTCACCCGTATTTTAGTGAATAGCCTCTACTTACTCCTATAATTATCCCCATTGCATTCATCTTGCACTGTCTCTATGAGAACGTTTTTTTTATCTTTAAATCTTTATATGCAAATAAAGTGTATTTCGCTGTAGGTCGCTGTAATTCAGATTTGTAGCTCTTATCTCCAAAATAGAACCCATAGTCAGCGATGTGTTTACTACCTATGCAAACAAGGCAGTTGCCTGGGGGGTGAAGATATTTGCATTTATTGGGTTCCTTTCAATGTTTGTATTTAGTTCCTTTTTTTCTGTGTATTTACCCAAATATAAAGCTTGGAGTAACCGGACTTCTAGGTTGGGGGGTGTCCAAATTCTTATCCAGAACGAATTTCCCCAAATTCTGCATTTGGTATTTATATACTGTGTGGTGTATTCCTATGTAGGGTGGTAGGTATAGCACTGCCCCCACATACTGAGCCCAGGGGGGCAGGGGGGGATTTTATAGTAATGCACAATGCAGATCTGTCCAGGTGATCGGGGAAGGGGTGTACAACCTTTGATCTACTTTGGTCTGCAGCTTATACAACAAATGATGAATGTCTATGTTACAGTATAGAAGCAGAATAAAGATGATGTCCTGTTATAATATGGAAGCTAAAATATGGATTTACTGTGTTATAGAAGAATACACAAATGGATGTCATCTATTAATTATAGCATAGAAGCATAACACATATGAATGTACTGTGTTATATTATAGAAGCATATTACAAACTGATGTCCTATGATATAGTATAAAAGCTTAATACAATGTCTGTTATATAAACATAATATGTATGGATGCCCTATGTTATAGCACAGAAGCATAACAAAGATCGATGTCCTATGGTATAGAAGTATAATACATTTGGATGTCCTATGGTATAGAAGTATAATACATATGGATGTCCTATGGTATAGAAGTATAATACATATGGATGTCCTATGTTAGTATTGAAGCATAGGACACCCATATGTTTTATGCTATATTATAGAAGCATGATACAGATAGCTGTCCTATGTTATAAACGTATAATACATATGGATGTCCTATGGTATAGAAGCATAAAACATGAATATCCTATGGTATAGAAGCATAATACATATGGATGTCCTATGGTATAGAAGTATAATACATTTGGATGTCCTATGTTAGTATTGAAGCATAGGACATCGATATGTTTTATGCTATTTTATAGAAGCATGATACAGATAGCTGTCCTATGTTATAAACGTATAATACATATGGATGTCCTATGGTATAGAAGCATAAAAAATATGAATATCCTATGGTATAGAAGCATAATACAGATGGATGTCCTATGGTATAGAAGCATAAAACATGAATATCCTATGGTATAGAAGCATAATACATATGGATGTCCTATGGTATAGAAGTATAATACATTTGGATGTCCTATGTTAGTATTGAAGCATAGGACATCGATATGTTTTATGCTATTTTATAGAAGCATGATACAGATAGCTGTCCTATGTTATAAACGTATAATACATATGGATGTCCTATGGTATAGAAGCATAAAAAATATGAATATCCTATGGTATAGAAGCATAATACAAATGGATGTCCTATGGTATGGAAGCATAATACATATAAATGTGCTATGGTATAGACACATAATACATATGGATGTCCTATGGTATAGAAGCATCATACAGATGAATGTCCTATGGTATAGAAGCATCATACAGATGAATGTCCTATGGTATAGAAGCATAATACAGATGGATGTCCTATGGTATATAAGCATAATACATATGGATGTCCTATGGTATAGAAGCATCATACAGATGAATGTCCTATGGTATAGAAGCATCACACAGATGAATGTCCTATGGTATAGAAGCATCATACAGATGAATGTCCTATGGTATAGAAGCATCACACAGATGAATGTCCTATGGTATAGAAGCATAATACAGATGGATGTCCTATGGTATATAAGCATAATACATATGGATGTCCTATGGTATAGAAGCATCATACAGATGAATGTCCTATGGTATAGAAGCATAATACATATGGATGTCCTATAATATAGTATAAAACATAATAATGTCCTATTATAGTATGTTAGAGATGAATGTAGAAAAATCTGCAAGACCTGGATTTTGTAACAAAATTGAGACTACAGTATACAGATTTAGGTGTATTCATAGGCGATGTACAGATTTGCAGTGCAACTAACAATGAATTAACGATGGACCCCATGGGAGACCATTAATATATCGCTATTATATGACAATAGTACAGAATCGTATACTGGTAGCTGGTATGAGGATCGGTAGGTTATAACTGGTAATCATAGAAGACAAGCAGTAATGTTGTATCATCTGTTCTTCCATAGTACTGACACAGGACGTCAGTCTGTCTGTCTGTTTTTCTGTCTGCCTATAGGAGACTTATTGCTCTGCTAGCAGTTATATATCATATTGGTGTAATTAGCTACATTTTCTGTTTTCCTGTTAAATGACTTTAATATCAGGGATAATGTGATTTAGGGACAGTATAGCCCTCAACATTAGTTTCCGATGGCTGCAGGACTACAAGTCCCAGCATGTTCTCTGGAGTCACTGGTGGCTTGTTTTTTCTGGATATCAGTGTGCCACATCTAAATGATAAACTATTCTCTCTCTCTCTCTCTCTCTCTCTCTCTCTCTCTCCCTCTTCCTCTCTGTATGTATATGTATAATATCAATATTAGGTTGTAAATCGAACTAAACTGTAAACTGCAGGGCTGAAAATAAAGATATACATTATAGAAACGTCAGATTGGATAATTCAGTTAATTATATAGTAAATTAAAATGTGTGTGTATAGATTATTAAAAATAAATAGATGACTGATACTGATATATTGTATTTTAGTATAACATAAGTACATATTATTGGTATGTTAGTACTTGTATGTAAACACCCTCATTATCATTTCCTTTTTCTTTTTACATCATTTTAGTTCCACTTTCTTACAAAATTGGGTAATATTTGGCTAACAAGTCAAACTGGGTAATCTTCAAAGATGTGAAGATTCTTTCCATTTGATATGTCTGTTTTCTTAAAATACTAATAATAACTTAACAAAGAAAAAAAGTAGAAATGACTACAAAAATAGGATAGTGCTTTAAGCATTTGTGTGCAGAAAATATGGTTGATTGAATAGTGATGTAACAAAGAGTAAGCATTTTCTCTAAATAAAGTTGAAAGTGCTTTGATTGCATGTAGACTTGTTACAAATGTAGCTATATAATAGTGAATAGGGTGCATTAATACAATGCAGGTAGTTTCCTATTATATAAAGACTGCCCATATTACATTGTTATACATGACAACAGTATTTCTGAATACCATTTTTTTTTTTTTTTTTTTTTACATTTTGGTAAAAATAAAGTTGAAGAAGGGAACTGGAGTAAAATGCTGATAATATCCTGTTACTCAGGCATCAAGCTCCAAAACATCAACCTAAAATTAAATATAAAAATATAAATATTGGCACAGATTTTCTCCTAAATAATGGAGCTTGTTATTATAACTTGGCAATGTCATGCCAACATTGCTAGAAAATATCTGATCAAACAAAAAATGTGCTGTGACCCAGCTCTTGAATGAAAATGGAAACATGGAATTCATCACTTATGTGCAAGGAAATGCATAAAAAAAATTCACTTTGGGAAAGTATACATTGTTTCATTCAAAAACACTATTATTATTTGGATAATTTTCCTTTTTAAAGTGTTATCAATGATTGCTTATAAATAGCCAATCTTTTCTAGTGCTTAAAAATCTTTAAACCATCCTGTCACAATAAAGAACAGAGCTGCAATATTTGCAGAGGAAAGCAGGAAAGCTTTATAAAAAAAAAGATGTACTATATCAGATTTATCATTTGTATCAACAGAAGAAATCAAAGGAATTTATATTGCTGTGAAATATTAACCAAAGGTCTTCCCTCTTACTTTAGAACTCTCTGTTCCTCCCAGCAAAAGGGTAAAGAATTCCTTTTCTTATGTCATAGAAATTGAATCACATATTTGTAGTTTTTATTCATTTTAAACGAATTAAATTCTTTTTAAATCAAATTAAAATGTAATAAATTATTTTAGAATCTGATATTGCTTTCTGCATACTTATGACAACATCCAATAGGATGTTTAGTGCTGTCACTTTTGTAGATTGTTTTTCATTTTATTGAGGAATGTGTTACAAAGTAACATATTGGATTCATTCCATTAGCAAGTTGAATATTCACAAAGCTTGGAGAAACAAAATAAAGCAATATTCATAACCAATTACGTGCAGGAGAATTCCAAAACACGAAAAAGAAAAACAGAATTTTGAACCTGATTGAACACTTTCTCAGTGGATCAATCTCATTGTAAAAATGCTAGATCAGGAACTCATTAACATGATATAAAATGTTCAGTGGTATTTCAATGCATTATTGGTTGTGGCTGTGAGGTCTCAGCCTTTTATAGCATAGGGACATTTTAAATATGTAATTTATGTAGAACCTTTCTAAAAAAAAAAAATGTAACATTGATGTTTATACTCAGAATAAAATTGACATTCATTATTTTTAGCAGAACTTGATCATAGGTTGAAATTATCATTTCTCTAAACCTAACATGCATCATATCTATAGTAAAATAAATGCACTTTTTTTATTAGCCAATTCACCATGAATTCTCATTTGCCATCCAATTCTGCATATTATTCAGAACTGAAAGTTTATATAATGACTGAGTCATTTAGATCCCTCAAATCCTGAAGTACAGAGTTTCCTTTATTCCCGCTTAGTACATTTCGCTAGTTTCCTCTCTGTCTTTAGTGCTTTATACATTATGCATAACAGATTGGAGTCTGGTGTACACTGACTTTAGATAGGAATTGTTTGAACTTTTAATACCATGGATTGGGTGTTTGAACCTCAGATTTCCTTTTTCTAAAATTCGTTTTGTAGAATATCAGTCCCAAATGTATTTAGCAAGAAGATTTTTCCATCTTCAATTTTTGTTACTTTCATATATAGGTTCTGTAATATATATGTTTTGCCCATATACATTAGTATTATCATGGTTTTAGCTGACCGCAGGATATGTGTACTTTGGCATGAGCAGCGATTCACTAATTAGATAGTAGGCTCTCAATGTTTGGTTTAATGTTTCAGAACAGTGTAATTCTTACTCTAGGCACATCCATTGTGGATGATTCCCTACAGCATCTAAAATAGAGCAGTGGGAATATCTGTTATGCAGAGTTGGAAATTTATAGAGGGTGGAAATCTCTGATTGTTCTCTACTGATTAATCTAAACTGGTAACATGAAAAATAAATAAATAAATAAAAGTGACTGTATTATAATTTCTTATTTTTCTTCTTTTTTTTTATTTTTATTTTTCTTATTTTTCTGTATTTTTTTTTTTACATAGAAAAATTAGTTAACCAGGCATATGTGTTTTTTTTTTTTTTTTTTTTTTTTTATTGTTTTTACCATTAGACATTTACCTACTGAGGCTGATTACTAAAGGAGAGAAGGTTTGCAGAATAACTTGTGTGAAGATTCACTTGATTTATCCAATCATGAGAAAAAAAATTCCCATGTATTTATTTATTCTGCATATGATTGGATAATTACAGTAATTATCCACATCATTTATTCTCAGCTCCTTTACAAAATTGATCTCAAATTATTATTTATTTTAATTCATTTGAGTTTCGGCTGTTAAAACAGCATCAGATTATACACTATTATAACATTCAGAGAAGAACTATCTGAAACTGGTTAAAAATTCCCAACCAGCTTTTCAGGTATTGACTATTATTTTTTAAACTCTCTTATGATTCCCTTCATCATGTACAAACACAAATATAACAACATCATTTTAATTTGTAGCAGACATAGATCTCTCTAAATAGACTCCTCATGAATGGCCAACACAGACTCTCAGACAGCAAGTAAACTGAGGGTTGACTATAAATGTATAAACTATTGATCTACTAAAGTTCATTAATAGAAGCTCTAACAACCTAAGGCTGGCCATACATTGTACAATACTCTTGTACAATTTTCTTTTAGATTTACCTAAACCATGTAATATGATGTAAAACCAAAACACTTTCAATTTGTATGCAGTCAGGCAGGCCCCGGCACTACATAGTTGAAGATAAATCTAAGGCCAGCCAAAGAAGGTTCGAATCTCGACTGATTCAACAGGGACTGGCCGAGATTCGAACCATGCATGGACAAGTTGAATGATGGACAAACTGAGCAATTTTCTTTCCTGCAACCCGTGGTTTCCGGAGAGACAATCGCTCTGTCTATGGGTAGCTTGAAGGAAATTGAATAAGAAAATTGTTTAATGTATGGCCAGCTTGACTCAAAAGTGACCCATTGGGGTTGATTTACTAAAACTGTAGAGTGCAAGATCTAGTGCAGCTGTGCATTAGAGCCAATCAGCTCCTAACTTTAGCTTGTTCAATTAAGCTTTGACAGAAAAACCTGGAAGCCGATTGGTTTCTATTCAGAGCTGCACCAGTTTTAGTAAACCAACACCATTGTGTTTTTAAAATACTTTAATGGCAAAAAGCACTGTGATGCAACGCAGTGGTGAAACATTTTTTTTAAAACAATTAATTTTCTGATGCCCATGCATTTTGCTTGCACTGTAAAATCCAGTATACCATTAGATCTGGTAGAAATAAGCCCTAATGCTGGGAACCTATAATAAGGCTTACCTGTGGGTACTGTGAATATCTCCTAAACTTGCACAGTTTAGGAGATATTCAGAGTGCATGCAGCCGATGATGTCATTGGCTCATGCGCTCTGAAGGTCTGACTTATTGTGTCGGACCTTCAGAGCCTGTGCCATAAACAGTGGCTCCCATGCACGGGAGTGACATCATCAAGCCCGGAAGAAACACAGAGGAAGATGTCAGCTGTCTCAGCGGTGTGCAGGCGCCGCTGGAGGGCTTTGTTCTAAGGTAAGTATTTTATAATGAGCTAGTATATGATGCAAACTAGCTCATTATGCCTTTGTCTTACAGGTTTTTTTTTTTGGGGGGGGGGGGGTAAATGGTTGATTTACGAAAGCAGTAGCAAAGTGAATGTTGACTTAGGTTAGCAAATAAGGTGAAGCTGTATTCACTTGGAATGAATAATCATGTGCAAAGCCAATGTAACAACAGGATTTTTGCTTGCACTTGATTGGATAATTCAAGTGAACATCTTCATCTCATTCCGTAAGTTAAGCGAACATTTACTTCACAAAGTGAATATGCTCAGCCTATTATTCCTTTAGTACCCCAGTGGCCTATTGATGTATATGCAATATATTGATACTGTAACTAAGCCATACTTTGTCCCATTATGACCATCACCAGACTAAGCTATGTTAGAATAGCTTCAAATTGATTTTTTTTTCTTTTTTTAATATAACCAATTAATGAGCTTTTATTGGAAGTCTTATCATTGTACATCAATGTCAGATGTCTATTTCTTAATCTAAATCTGCTTCTTCTCTCTCCTTAGCCTCAGAAAAGTCAGCCTGTCCGTCTCTGGAAGATTCTCCACCTTTTCCCCCACCCTACAAGTCTTATACATGGAGCAGTTTGGTTGGCTCTGAACTACGACAGTTGGTGCAGAACTACAGGCCATCAGGACTGGAAAGAAGTTCTTCCTTAGGACTCTATGGAGACAGGGACCCTCCCACTCATCCCTCACCGCTGTACAATTCAGAAAGGGGTGTTCATGGGCTGTATGGGGACTATGCACAAGGAGTGTCTCACTATGGAGAGTCCTGTTCTGCCACTGCGTTATATGGAGAAAAGACACAAGGCATCAAGGTGGAGTCCGATCTGCTGTGTACACGACTGCTTCTTAATACCGGCTCCTACAAATGTCTAAAGTGCAGTAAGGTATGAACACAATAAATGTGCCTAAAATATTATACAACACAACTGTTTTGCCTTTAGTTGATTTTGGACTAATAAATAATGTAGATTCAAAGAGGAGATGGCTCGGAAAATTGATTTATAATGAATTTCTATACTTTGCGTTAGCAATGGTTCATATTTATTCAACCACCATGTCTTATGATTTCCTCATAGGTGTTCTCCACACCCCATGGACTGGAGGTTCATGTACGAAGATCACACAGTGGGACAAGACCATTTGCATGTGAAATGTGTGGAAAGACATTTGGCCATGCTGTCAGCTTAGAACAACATAAGGCTGTCCATTCTCAGGTAAGAAGAACAACTTACAAAGTGAAACTTTATTTGCCTATGCAGGAAAAAGTAAGAGGCTCTGTTTAATCCTTCCCCCCCACCCTGCCCAGTGGCACATACCCACCTTTTCTTTGCTCCTGCAGTGCCCTGTTCAGCTGCCATAAGCAGAAGAAGCCATGTAACAGTGATAGTGCTTGGTGATTGGCCCAGCACTGCGACACGGAGTGAGTCACATGCTCCTCCATACTCAGAAGTAAAAATCAAATGACTCAGGTGGCTAGAGGTGTGATTGCCATCATCCCTAATAAATCATCAAAGAATACTTTAAACCTCATTATGTGGGATTTTAGAGGCAATCCAGACAAATTTGCATAAAAACATGGTATCTTCCCATTTTTTGCCAATCACATTGTATAATTCAAGATTCCACCACTCTCCCATGATATTGGTCGATTTATGCTATGCTAAGGATATTGTTTTATCATAAAGATTTTTCTGTATGCATATAAAATTGGATCCTGAAGAAGCTCTGCGATTGCGAGTGAAACGCGTAGATCCACCCACCTGATCATATGATCCACCTACTAGATCGTGTGACACATGTTATGCATTTTCTGTCATACAATCATTGTATAAAAACAAATATTTTATTCAAAACATTATTTTTTAAGACAATTTGAGTAAAGAGGCATGTGCATTTATAGACATCGAAAGCAAAAAATAATCAAGAAATAAATATAGTGTATAGGGTCAGTTACAAAGTGGCATTCCCCAACTGGCTGCTGTATAGATCCATGTGAGGAAACAGCATAGATGTTACCGCAGAGTGGGAAAATATCCAACGCGGGATTCTTCTTCAGGGATTTTTCTGCCACTTCTGCAATATATGATAACTATTACAATAAAGTTGCATGCTATAAGAATATATTCACCAAAATTATATGAACATATATGGTTAAAAAGAGCTTACATAGTATATATGACCTTTTGGTTTGAGTGCTTTTCTTAGGTTAAAAGACCCCCAAGCTGCGATTAACTTGTAGTATTGAAACAAGGGTCACTGGAAAATATATCCAATTCCAATGCCCACCTTCGAAAAGAGAAAGCAAAAGCTTTTCCAGTTACCCTTGTTGCAATACTACCAGTTAATCGCAGCTTGGAGGTCTTTTAACCTATGGAAGCACTCAAACCAAAAGGTCATACATACTATGTAAGCTTTTTTAACCGTATATGTTCATGTCATTTTGGTGAATATATTCTTATAGCATGCAACTTTATTGTAATAATTATCATATATTGCAGAAGTGGCTGAAAAATCCCTGAAGAAGAATCTGTTATATGTTTTGAAACGTGTTGGATATTTTCCCTTTCTGCAGTAACATCTATACTGTTTCCTCACATGGATCTATACAGCAGCCAGTTGGGGAATGCCACTTTGTAACTGACCCTATACACAATCATTTTTTCTTGATTATTTTTTGCTTTCGATGTCTATAAACGTACATGCCTCTTTGCTCAAATCATCTTTATTTGTCTTTTAAAATAATATTTTGAATAAAATATTTGTTTTTATACAAATTTGTCTGGATTGCCCCTAAAATCCCACATAATGAGGTTTAAGGTATCCTTTGACCATACTTGGAAGTATGGAAGTATTTTTTTTTCTGGAAGGGTAGTGAAGAAAAGGTAAGTATATGCTGTTGGAAAGGGTTGGGGGGGGGGGGGGGGTAGGCAAACGCTCTTTTCTACCCTGCAATGGACAAAGCAGAAGTTTGCATTAAAATATAACTAAAGGCAAAACCTTTTTTTACTTTTGGATAGTGGGGAGAGGGATTAGGACACCTGTCAGTTTTTTTTTATTGCTGTCTGTACCCCTGTTAAGTAGATTCACCCTCTCTATTTGCCCTATTTACCATTATCATTAGAAATGAAAAAAAATAAAAAAATTTAGGTTGTCCCCAGAAAAGCAATAAAGGGGAAATCTTCCAATGGGGACACTAGTTCTGGTGACCTGGGGGTCCCTAAGGAATCCCCCTAATTTGCAGGAGTTTCCTCTCACTTCCTGTTTAGCTATGGGACAGCAAGTGAAGGGAAATCTCCGCAATGGGAGACAGATGGTGAAAAAAATCTGACAGGGATTATAACCCTCCCTTGGTCTATCCAAAATAAAAAAAAAAAGTTCTATTGTTCTACTTTAAGACTGCAGGAAAAGAGTTGAAATTATGGATGAGTTGGATGCATATAGAAATTTATTAACTTGCAACCGTTGAGTTACGTTCAAGTCACCTTTGTTAGCTGTGTTGACTTAATATTTCATTAGAATAATAAAGTAGCCGCCAGTGCTCATCTCTCTCTGAAAATTATAGCTGCCTGGCTTCCTTGATGACCTTCTTAGGTTCATTTACTAAAGGAGCAGAGATTGCTCACTTACCAAAGTAAATATTGCAAATCCGGGTTCACTTCAAAGTTTTTTCCTTGCACATAATTGTATGAATAAAGTAAACATAAATTCATCCTTTTTACTTAAAATCAATGAATTGCTTCTGTTTTTTTGTATTGTAATTATTATTGCATTTACTAATAAAGCAATACTCTTAAAACAAAATCAGCAACTTAATGCCTAAATCACACAAATAAAAAAAATCAAAAGTTTTTAAAACTTAAGTTATACGAAACAAAATTCTACTGTAGTTTCTACCCAGCCTGAAATAAGGGATCTTAAGTAAAAGTCATAAATAAATGAAATACTAAAATACTAAAAAAAACTAAAGTAAATACTAAATCTAAATTATGTTAGGTTTCCCCGAAGAGTAGGAACATTGTATATGCATGTACTAATAAAGCAATAGTCTTAAAACAAAATCAGCAACTTAATGCCTACATCACACAAATAAAAAAAAAAAATCAAAAGTTTTTAAAACTTACGCTATACGAAACAAAATTCTACTGTAGTTTCTACCCAGCCTGAAATAAAGGATCTTAAGTAAAAGTCATAAATAAATGAAATACTAAAATACGAAAAAAAAAACTAAAGTAAATACTAAATCTAAATTATGTTAGGTTTCCCCGAAGAGTAGGAACATTGTATATGAGATAATAGTCATAAAAGTGTATAACGTTGTTCTTGAGTTTTTAGTACATTTTAAATTCTGTGCCCATACACATATCTAAACAATGGCATATCTCGCAATCCATAGATACAGAAAACAAGTGAAATATTAAGTGACATTTTTGCCCTGCTGGAGTATCAATTAATTCTGTTCTTGTGTGATACATACATTGTAGACATCTTCAGGTTAATATTCATTGTTTTTTCTATCGAATTTCCTGCAGGAGAGAAGTTTTGATTGTAAAATCTGCGGTAAAAGTTTTAAGAGATCATCCACGCTTTCCACACACTTACTTATCCACTCGGACACAAGGCCGTACCCCTGTCAGTACTGTGGCAAGCGTTTCCACCAGAAGTCAGATATGAAGAAACACACATTTATACATACAGGTGAGCAAAAATCCTGTCCCTGGGACATGTCTTATTTAATCATTAACAAATACACAACACACACAAAGCCTGTTTTCTTGAAGGAGTTGGGTTCATTTTGCAAAGTGGATGTTCAATTAGCTTAAAGTGGTTGTAAAGTCTTTTTTTTTTTAAATAACAAACATATTATACCTACCTGCCCTGTGCAGTTGGTTTTGCACAGGGCAGCCCAGATCCTCCTCTTCTCGGGTCCCACGTTGCTGCTCCTGGCCCCTCCCTCCTATTGAGTGCCCCCACAGCAAGCACTTTGCTATGGGGGCACCTGAGCCGAGCTGCAGCTCTGTGTGTCCATTTAGACATGGAGCTGCCATTCGACCCACCCCTCTCTCTCCTGATTAGCTAACTGACTTTAGATGACAGCCAATGGTGCCACGGATGTGTCTCAGCCAATCAGGAGGGAGAGTCTTGATGGCAAGCAGCATGCTATGGGGGCACCAGAGCCGAGCTGCAGCTCTGTGTATCCATTCAGACATAGAGCTGTGGTTTGGCCCCAACCCCTCTCTCTCTTCTGATCTGCTGACTTTGATTGACAGCCGTGGGAGCCAATGGCGCCATGGCGTGTCCCAGCCAATCAGAAGGGAGAGTCTTGATGGCAAGTAGCACGCTATGGGGACACCAGAGCCGAGCTGCAGCTCTGTGTATCCATTCAGACATAGAGCTGTGGTTTGGCCCCAACCCCTCTCTCTCTTCTGATCTGCTGACTTTGATTGACAGCCGTGGGAGCCAATGGCACCATGGCGTGTCCCAGCCAATCAGGAGGGAGAGTCTTGGATGGCTGAAGGACTTGTGGACATCGCTGGACAGAGAAGGACCTCAGGTAAGTGTTAAGGGGTGCTGGAGAGACTGATACACACAGAAGGCTTTTTATTTTAGTGCATAGAATGACTTTACAACTCCTTTAAAGGCTAAGTTCACCTGTTTAAAAAAAATAAATAAATGCACATATTTTTGAAAGACAAAAAAACGTGTATTTATTTTATTTTTATTATTTTTTTTCACAGAAGTCTGCAAAGTATTGCCTTCACCAATAAGGGTATCAGGTGCAATGCCAGGCTCCTGCCTCCAGCTCGCTGCCCATACCTCTGTACAGGCTTTCAGTTGCAGAGCTGGAGGAAGTGTCATTGTACTACGAATGCACTGATTGCCACGCTCATAGACCATTGAGAACAACAAGTCTGTCTACTTTGATGGAAGATGTGACTTGTAGCTCATTCAATCACAGATCTCGGTGAATGAATAACGAAGCAGTGCGGGCAGAGCCCCACACAGTCACATAAAATTTAAAAGTGGCTACGGGGGAGAAGAACCCCTGCATGCTGTCGGAGAGGGAAGGGGTGACATTTGCACCATCTTACACCATAAATACGGGTGTAAAATGGTGCAAAAGGTGAACTTAGTCTTTAAGATGGCCATATAAGAATTGCATTTTGGATGATTCCTCCTGAATCGGCCAAGATCCATTCAACAACTGGCCCTGTTGGCACCACCTGGCTTCTACAGGAGTTGATTTTTCAATCAATTTTTGTTGAAGGAGGTGGGTGGAAAATGCTCAGCCGAACAGCGCCTGTATCCAGTCGGATGCAGCTGACTTTTCTCTATGCATATCCATAGTATGTGAGGAGTTAGAAGGACTCCTGCCCAGCCAGCACCCATTGCAGGAAACACTGGATGGATTTACTGGCAGAGACCTTAAGTTTTGTGAGGTTATAGTGATTCCTTTTGTTGTACCTGTGGGAAATCCTAAAGTATTTGGTCTTTAATGAATGGGGAGAAGCTGTCATCACAACAACAATCCAATCACATGCAAGCATGAATTTCTCCAAAATCTCATTTTTGGATTTCCTTACACATATAGGGCTATTCAAAGTGAACACAGCTTAGGTTTAGTGAATAGTCATTACATACTAGTAAACAAACTCCAAACGGTCAAGAGCTCTTTCTTTAGTTACTTCTTACTTTAGAAATAAGAGAGCACTGCATGCATGCCTTTTATTGATAACATTATGGGATACTATATTAGATGATATGGAATGTAACCATACTGAATCATGTGTCCATTATGAAATAAGTTGGTGAGCAAAACCACATATTGTTAGTTGACAATTCAGGCTAACATCATTTTACTGTTTTATTTCCCATCTGAAGAGGAAGTTTCAGCAACTCGATGAGGTTGAGGTTTTCCATGTAATAAGTAGTTTTACTTCTGTGCATAGCACTATGTGACTGACAGTCTTGTACTAGGCCATACCTTTAGATCATATCCATCAGCTGAGCTTAGCTTGTAGGCTAATAGAAGTAGTATAGGCTGTAGTGATAGCAGTAGTAGTAGTAGTAGTAGTAGTAATGAGAGTAGAGACAGACTTAGAAACAATAAAAGTAGCATAGTGCTGGAAACAGGGGTGTAACTACAGGGGTTGCAGGGGTTGCAATTGCAACCGGGCCCCATGCTCCAGGGGGCCTGTGTGGCTCCCCTGTACACCTGGATAGGAGGGGCGGCGGGGGCTGCATGTAGAGGAATCACTGTCTTCCTTTTTACTCCTATAGCTGCAGGAGGAGATTGGTTTCTCTGTATGCTGCCCCCACCACTCCTCTTACCCAGTCCACTTGTGTTCTACTGTCTCTGGCCCCCTGTGTGCTCCCTTGGTCCCCCCCCCCCACTGTGCTGCCCCCTCCCCCACTGTGCTTCTTCCCCTCTCCTGCCAGCTGCTGCAGTGGATGTGTCACAATAGAGAACCAGGAATGGGTCGGTAAATCTGTAATTTACCAGTTACTTCCCTTTCTGAATGGACAGAGTCATAGTCAGTGACATTGTAAAGAAATAAAATAAAATGATGAAAAATAATACAATTAAAATACCAAAAAATAAAAACTGGGTGAACTTCCAGGATCGCAAAGGTCACACTTGCAACTCGGGCCCTGGCATTCCTCCACCGTGGGGAGGCACCAAGATGGCAGGAAGGGGGCCCACTGCAGAACTTGTGAAAGGGTCCCGCTGTGGGACCATAATAAAGGCAAAGAGAGTAAAGGGCTCCAGGATTAGTGGGAAGAGCCCCAGGCTTGAAGGGAAGGGCCCCAACCAAGGGTCCGGGGGTGCCCTTCATGGTTTCTTGCATTGGGGCCCTGAAGGTTCTAGTTACGCCTCTGGCTGTAAATAGAGTAACTAAAGCAAAACAAGCAATAGTAGAAGCATTAGTATTAGTAATAGTTGTAAAAGGATCTGCTACAGCCTTCAAAGTATTAGTCATAGTACTGGCAATAGTAGTGGTAGTAATGGGAGCAGCTACAGTATTACAAGCAATATTACCAGAGCGTTAGCAAGAGTAATGATTGTAATAGTATCAGCTACAGCCTTTGAAGAATTAGTTGCAGCATCAGCATGGACATAGTAATAATAGTACTAGAGACAGCATTAGAAGCGGTGGTAATATAAGTATCTCCAGCATTACAATCAGTAGTAGTATTAGGATAAGGGACTTTATAATAAGTAGTAGCAGAACTAGTAGTAGAGACAGCAGTAGACACAGTAAAAGTTATAGTAGTGGAAAAGGTATTAAAGGCAGTAAACACACTTAGCATGTTACCACTCCAGGCAGCCTTACAGATCATCCACCATCCACAGGTACATACCTACTGAGATCCATTCCTTCCATCAATATCCAGATACAAACAAACAGGCCACACTCCCACTGTTTTTTTTTTAAGTACTCACAGAGCCAGACCCTATCCTAACCCTTTGACGCATTTCTCCCTAACAGGAGCTAAGTCACGACTAACCCCTGTTGGGGAAGACTTGTCAATGGAGTAGGGGAAGGTGTGACAGTGAGCAGCTTTGCTACATTCTGACTTTAATTAAGAGCTTGCACCACTTCCATTAAAGTTTGTTGGATAGTAAGAAAAACGGCCTGTTTGTTTGTTAGAGAAGCAGGGGTAATAATAGCAAGGGGCCAGCATTAGGAGCAGTTGTAGACTGAATAGTAGAGACAGCATTAGTGAGATAGTAGTAATAGTATTAGTGCTGCTAATAGAAGCAGAAGTACAGACAGCAGTAGATGCAGTAGTAGTAATAGTAATAGAGAAGGTATAAGGAGCAGTAGTAGAGACAGCACTGGACAAAGTAGTAGTAAAAGTAGTAGAGACCCAAATTAAAGCAGTATTAAGAGACAGCATTCGATGCAGTATTAGTAATAGTAGCAGATAAGGTATTAGGAACAGTAGTAGAGACAGTGCTGGATGTATTGGTAGAAAAGTAGTAGAGCCTATATTAGGAGCAGTAGTAGAGACAGCAGTAGATGCAGTAGTAGTAGTATTAGTAGTAAAACATGTATTAGGGGCAGTAGAAGAGACAGCATTGGATGAAGAAGTAGCAGTAAAGACAGCATAAGGTGCAGTAGTAGTAGTAGTAGTAGTAGTAATAGTAGAAAGAACATTAGATCTAGTAGTATTACTAGTAGTAAAGACAGCATTAAAAGTAGTGGTAGTAACAGTAGTAGTAGAAACAGCATTAGCTGCAGTATTAGTAACAGTAATAGTTGCAGAGACAGCATTAGATGCAGTAGTAGTGACAGTAATAATTGCAGAGACAGCATTAGAAGCAGTAGTAGCAATAGTAATAGCAGAGACAGCATTAGAAGCAGTAGTAGTGACAGTAATAGTTGCAGAGACAGCATTAGATGCAGTAGTAGTAATAGTAACAGTACTAGTAGAGACATCATTAGATGCAGAAGTAGTAATAGTAACAGTACTAGTAGAGACATCATTAGATGCAGTAGTAGTAATAGTAACAGTACTAGTAGAGACATCATTAGATGCAGTAGTAGTAATAGTAACAGTACTAGTAGAGACATCATTAGATGCAGTAGTAGTGAGAGTAATAGTTGCAGAGACAGCATTAGATGCAGTAGTAGTGCCAGTAATAGTTGCAGAGACAGCATTAGATGCAGTAGTAGTAATAGTAACAGTACTAGTAGTGACATCATTAGATGCAGTAGTAGTAATAGTAATAGCAGAGATAGGATTAGACCCATTTGTAGTAATATTTGTAGACAGAACATTAGTAACAGTAGCAGTAAAGTCAGCATTAGAAGCAGTAGTAGTAATAGTAGCAGTAGTATCAGCAGCAGTGACAGCATTAGGAGCAGTAGTAGTAGAGACATCATTGAATGCAGTAGTAGTTATTGGTATTTGTACCCTTGGAGTGGCAGAGTCCTTATTGCTGTATATTTCTCTGAATGGAGATGAAAATGAACTCAGGAGATATGATAGATAAGCACAGAAGCGAGCTGGTAGAGTAAATGGGTGTGGTGCCATGCATCTCACCACATTCTGTTTATGTTCAGTATAAAGCATTCCGTTTTTCTCTGAAAATGTTTCTTTTATGACTCTTGTAAATGTTATATTTATGAGTCTTTTTTTTGCTGTGTGGACTTTGTGAGTCTCCTGCGTGAACGATGTGACTTGCACATTATGTATTTAGTCCGGTCCAGGTTTTGTTTGAAGATGACAATCCCATCATCACCCTGCCAAAGTCTGTGTATGATCAATAGTTGTAGAGAGATTTCTCTTCAATGTTAGCATCTGTTGATGAATTGAATCCTAGCACTCCAATCAATGTGGCTTTAACATGATACGCCCTGTGTTTGCTCAGAATGGCTTTTCTGTAAGATGATTTGCAGTCTATTATGTGTGAGGCCTTGATTTAAAAGGCCACTGAAAATGACAGGTGAGCAGAACTGACAGATGCAATGAGCGGTGCGCCCATCCGCCATGACAGCCCATTATACTATGTAGGTGAAGGCATACGGAGGTAGGGGCAATACTAGCAAGGACTATGGTATGATACTCTGTAAGACTTTAGTGTTCTGATCTGGCAGGAAAGAAATAAAACATATGTCCTTTTGTTGGCCATCACATGGACACATTATTGGCACTATTGGAGTTAAGTGCTTTTATCCAAATCCAAATATTTGCCTAACAATTGTAAAGCTTGTATACAGCTTGATCATGTAGAGTGCACATTGAATGACTATTGTCAGTCCACTCAAGTTACATTTTGTGTAATGGTAAAGCATATTACTGTTTGTAAAGCAAAACTTAATAATACTTTTTTGTGGGAGACAAGCTAATAATGATGGTACCATTTCAACAAGAGCACAATCAATAACACAGCAGTCAATCAGAAATCACTTGACTGATGTGGCTCCAGTACATTGAATTCTGATTGGCTGCTTGGGGTTACCACACTTTATATTTCATGAGTGCATTTTGCACTCTTTTGCTTATTAAACCAGGCAGAGGTTTATTGTTTTTCAGGTTCAAATGACAATGCTAACATACAGTATATGGGAAAATAGGGAGGAGAGGCAAATGCCCACCTACCCATTTTTTTCAACTAGTTATAACCAGATTAATGACAAAATAGTATAGACCAGGGTTTCTCAACCAGGGTTCCATGGAACTCTAAGGTTCCTCAATAGGTTGCTAGGGGTTCCTTGAGCAATGAGTATTGAGCAGTTTCTGCCTCTCAGATAAGTTCCTACTGACACTGATGATCTTTTTAGCTCTCTGTAAGGGGGTAATTCTTCCCAATGACCACAAGTGTAAAGGGCCATACACACTATAAGATTTTCTGAAGACTTTTTCCTTCAGATTTACCTTTTCTATGTAGTGCAAGGGCCTGCCAGATTGCATACAAATTGAAAGTGTTTAGGTTTGACCTCATATTATATGGTTTTGGTAAATCTAAAGGAAAAATTCTTCAGAAAATCTTATAGTGTGTATGGCCCATAAGGAGCATTCTTCCCACTGACCATCACACCAATGTAACATGAGTTGTAGGTATAGTCATTTGTAGCAGGGGCTCCCTGAGATCGGAAAAAGTTATTTCAAGGGTTTCTCTGTTGAATAGGTTGAGAAAGGCTGGTATAGACAATATAGCAGCAGCCTTGACGGAAAGAAAAATATGTTTTTGCTATTTTTTTTTTTTCTACACAGTATTATGTTGTATTTTGCTAAAGTGCAGTAATGAGAGAGACACACTCAGAATGAATTAGCTGTATGTAATCTGATCTTGCAATGGCTTATCTCATATTGTGTTTCTCTGCATAGAATGCAGTGGTTTTTAGCTTCTCTCCCTGCTGGGGGTTGATTTACTAAAACTGGAGGGTGCAAAATCTGGTGCAGCACTGCTTAGAAACCAATCAGCTTCTAACTTCAGCTTGTTCAATAAAGATTTGGCAAAAAAAAAAAGCTGATTGGCTGGAAGCTGATTGGTTTCTTTGCAGAGCTGCTCCAGATTTTAGTAAATCAACTCCGTAATATTATAAAACTATAAATGCAGCGCTAAAAGTCCAAATTTTGGAATCTTATAGGTAGGGAATGTCCCAAAGGAGTTCAGTCACATCCAGGTTTAATAAGACACAGATATAGCTGGAAGCCTTATAGAGCTCAGTGCTTCAGAGGGAAAGATAAAGCTTCATTCAATCATACCACCTCTTACCATCAGGTGTGGATCCCACACAAGGAGGTCTAGAGCACAGTTTGTAATACAATCCTGGACCGGTGTCTTATACGGATGATTCGTCCACTCTTCCTACGAATGCACTCTTCAAACATGCTACACTAGAACCTCCTGAATGTCATGGGAAATATAGAATGCATTTCATTGTGTAGTATAACAAACTCAATTTTTTGTATAAAAAGTATTGCACACAATCCTATGTAGATAGAAAACAGAATAACATAAAATCCTCAGGTGTTTCTAACCAGAAATATGGCCGCCACGTCCCAATGCGTGATGACGTCACACATCACAGCTCCCCCCACCCCATAATATTGTATCCACAGAAAACACAATGGAGGTTTATGACTTTACAATTAGTCCTTAGTAGGCTAAAAATGTGTTAATGTTTGTTTTTTCCATATTCTCCCTAAACAGGGGAACTATCAATAAAATCAAACACACACTTCATATTAATCAGCAGGGCTCTGTTGTGTGGCGAACTTATATAACTATACCTAGTAAATGCATCGTGGGTGTTTGACATCAATACAGACTGCAGAGGATCTACTGTATTGTTTTTAGTCAACCATTATCAGTGAGATAGGAGAACCAGAACAAATCACAGCCAGCTTATTATTATTATTATACAGGATTTATATAGCGCCAACAGTTTGCTCAGCGCTTTACAATGTGAGGGAAGACCATACAGTTCAAAACAGGAGGAACTAGAGGGCCCTGCTCGTTAGAGCTTACAATCTAGAAGATGTAATGAAAAAAGGCCAATAGGTTTTTTTAACGGTATGAATAACAAAGATATTGAGGGTTACTATCAGCTTTAGTATCAATCTTTTTCACCTGTACCGAATTTGAATATCGTCCACAATTTGCAAACAATTGGGACTCGATTAGAATAGCCATTTATGACATGCTGTAGTTTGCCATGTTAGAAGAATATAACAAAACTGTAAGGGGTAAATGTCTATTACTCGGCATCCTGTAGATTGGTCAGTTCTTATACAGGGGCTGAACACAACAATGGCATCTCAAATCAATACATTTCTAGTTCTTATTTAGATACCACAACAAACTTATGGAAGGAACACCAACTGTAAGTGAAGGAGGGGGTAGGTCAGGTAGATCATGCTTTTCTTTTGCACAGCTACAACCAAAACTTTACGGAGCGGGTTAGGTTTTATTGTTGCTTTTGTAGAAATTTCAGAGCGTGTGCCTCATTTCCTTATGGTCAATTTAGGAAACAAAGCAAAATCTTCACAACAATGCCATTGAAAGTAATACAATTATTATTTTTTGAGTAGAGTGGAGAAGGGTGAGAACTTGTCAGGTTTTTTATTGTTGTTTGTCTTAACATAGACAATGATGGCAATAAAAATGGAGTTTATAACCCTTCCCCACTCCAACCTAAACCACAGAAATTTAAGTTCATCTCTAAAATGTATAAAAAGTCCTTCGAGATGAATGATAGCATAAAACATATATGGATTAAATATATATAAATATATATGTAGCTATACTGAAAACATGTTTCTATTTTTATGTAGGTGAGAAACCCCACAAGTGTCAAGTATGTGGCAAAGCATTCAGTCAGAGCTCAAACCTGATTACTCACAGCCGAAAACACACCGGCTTCAAGCCTTTTGGTTGTGACCTGTGTGGAAAAGGTTTTCAGAGGAAGGTGGATCTGAGAAGACATCGTGAAACACAGCATGGACTCAAATGATCGAGAAATGAAAATGTCCTTGTTCCACACAGAAAACCTTTGTCATCTGAGAACACTAGGTGAACTTCATCAAGAAATTTGTGGTGTTGACTCATTGACCACTAACGAGGGTGGAATATGCAGAAATCTCAGTTCAGAGATTGTTCATTCAGTTTACCATCAGCCATCACTTCCTTACTTTATGAAGAAGCAAGTCTTCTATAGCTACAACCAGCAGGAGACACAAAGGTCTAGGGATTCTCTGCAAGCAGGCAAAGGTCAAGTTACCTAGCTACGAACATTGATATTCAAAGATTTGGCCTAAACTGGATACTTGCAGACAGTTCTTGGCAAATCGGTCATCAAGGAGCCATTCTTTGGTGTTGGAGACAGGGGTGGAAAAAGAAAACCCTTTTAAATTAAACTGGAAATATTTTTGGCATGTTTGTGTTTGTAGACCATGTTGCTTTAATTCATGCATATGTCATCACATCTACAGAACTCATGCATTCTTTTCTTCATTTATGCCTATATTGTTGGATGGAAAAGAATACTTGGGCTGTATGGTTTAAAGTCGAATGCAATATGACAACTATTCAGAGACAAGAATAGTTTATAAAAACTGGAGGAAATTAGATTTATTGTCCAGATTAAACTAACCAGGGCTAAATTCATCATTTGGCAGGGTAAGCAAAAGCCTATCGGCAGCATTGACAAAGAGGCAGCTTTCTGCCGGCATAATTATTGGCCCATCCCCCCCATGATTACTAGAAATACATTTATTTCATACAAGCTTGCACATCACAATATTCTAAGCCCCTGTGTAGATATAGCTAATTTCTCATCTTGAAATGTAATATTACAGAAAGAGTCTGAAATACAATATTTCTACTATTCTTCCCTAAGCTGTCCATACACTGCTTGAAGTTGCTGCTCAATCTGTGGAAATTCCATCTATGGGTGACCCTGTTGGCAACCCCTCACATCACCCCCACAAGATTAAATTTTTCTGTTGACTTTTGTTGATGCAGTCGGTCTAAAAATTCTCAGCCACACAGCACCTTCATCTGTATTAGTTGACATTCCCCTATCCACATTGCGTATAGTGGATGGGGCAATCGATTGATTCAAAGCCTGTATGGCCATTCTTACACCGAGACCTGACTGCAAAGTATTTTTTTCAGTGGGCAGGTAAAGCATTTCATGATATAGAGGATGAGAGCATTGTAGGAAGCAGAGGAGTTGAGCATTACAAGATAACTATTGAAAAGATCATTGTTTGGTTTATCCATTTTATTTAATATGTGAACGTTTTATCATATTCATGTGATTCACTTCCTTATAGTGGCTGTAAACCTCAGACATGTGTACTTGTCTCAATTAAAAGCACTAGGGGTCATTTCTGTTTGCTGCTTTGTTCCTCTGCTATCAGCATGAATCATGTCTGACAAGTTTTCCTGACACCAAGAGTAAAATGGTGACAGAGGAGGGACCTCCAGCAGATTAACAGCCTCAACTCTGTTCCTGTGAGCTATGTGAACGGGAGGGTGTCTCTTCGGTCCAATCAACTTGCAGAACTCTCCTCACTGAGCCCTGCAGAATGTAACTTCATCTCTCCGCCCCCTTTTTTCTGAACTTTCAGACAAGCTTTATAAATGTAGTACTTTGATTGGATGTAGAGAAGACTGTAGATACAGGTACAACTTATGTAGGAGGATTTGTTTCATCTCTGTGTATCACCTGAGGTCAATCACTTCACTAGGTATAAGTAAGGGTTTACAACCAGATTCACAGCTACACTGCCTTGCGAGAAGGGGGAAACCACTGTCACTTCCAGCCTACCAGCCTGACTAAATAACTCCTCATTCTACTCTTTCATTCCTAGGTCAAGTGGTTAAATTGCACAGTGTTTGGTCACCTTCATATATAAATAAAATTAGAAAATATTGTGGGGTCTGAAAGCTGAAAAGATCTACAAGGTCAATTGTATCGTCCAAAAAAAAAAAAAACCAGAAACTTTCATAAACGTCAAATTCATTTTTAATTCCTCTCAGTTCTACAATCTGATTTTGATGATTTTGTGTTATACAATAAAGCCTGAACTTTAGGCAAGTTATACTACCAGTATTTTAACAAATTTCAAAAGTACATAACTGGACTTCAGTTTTATTTTTAATCTTTTTTTTGAGTTTTGTTTTAAATACATTCCCATCTGCCAAATATAATACGTAGAACTGAATTAATTAATTAAGCATTCCAAAATCTTTCCAAGTCTTGTAGTTCAAATGTTTTTTTTCTTTTCTGAATGCATTTTATCAGTCCTAAGATCCAGATTTTCCTAGTTTGATAAATGCTGCTATAGGTCTTCCTAAGATGGGTATTTTTACCTGAGGCTTTGATGGGTTGTAGGTAAAGGTTGTGAAAAGATGGCACTGAAATGTGTTGACTAAAAAAATGAAAATGAAAAAAAAAAAAATAGACAACTTCTTGAAACGATCAGGGGGATTTACTAAACAGGAACATTGTTCACTTAGCCAACTAAACATTGACTTTGAGCTTCCAATTTACGTATGAGACAATTAAAAAAAAAAATATATATATATATATCTTTTTTTTTTTTGTATGAGACTTAAGTTAGCTAATTGACAAATGTCCCCCATTAGTAAGTTGACTAAGATGGAGTGTGCTATTCTAACAGGACGTGTGCCCACACTCTGCGATTTCATTCGTGAAAATGTTTGCCTTAAACAGATTTTTCCATATTGATTAACTGGTAAGGTTGATATTTGTAAGGTTGTATGTAAATATTTATATCTATATATAATCGGCATTTGCCGTTTGGAGTGTTATTGTTTATTGATGCCTATTTATTTGGAAAAAATGTTTTAAATTAATAAAGAAGATTTTTCTTGATGGGTTAATGGATTTATTTTAAAGAAATTATAAAAAGCTGCATGAGAAATTAAATTAATATTTTTTTTTTTAACAGAAACGTTTTTATTAATTTCAAAAAGCAAGGTAAAAACAAAAATACAGTGCTGTGTTCACATTAGACAATATCATAGGCAAGTGGAAAGGCAAGGTACAACATACGCAACAGTAACAGAAGATCTCCTGCATAGGCAACAGAGGTACAATATAGCTGGAAGGACTCCCTCCACCCCCCCTCCCAAGCAGCCCCCCCCCCCCCCCCCCAGCCAGGGTCAGTTACCCCAGATGGGCCGGCAACCAGTAGCAACGCCAGCTATAGGGACACCAAGTGAAGGATGACACCACCCAGTGAAGGGGCCATAAGAGAAATTAAATTATTAGTACAGCACGTGGCTCTCAATGGACATGAGCACCAATGCCTCCCTGGTAAGAAAAAGTCTGATTCAAATACTTGAACACAAAAACTGCTGTTAATGCAAAAAAAAAAAAAAAATCCTGAAACCAAACCCGGCTTTGAAAACCAAACTCTGGAAGCTGTGCCAAAAAAGGCCGGCAAAGGACAAAGCACTAATCAGTAGTATTGCCGGTGACCTCTCTGCAGCGAACCTTTACCCATAACTGACTTACCATACCTTGTTCTGTACCACATCTCTCTATGAAGGTGGCCAGCTTGATAGAAAAAATTCAAAAGTACGTAACTGGACTTCAATTTAATTTTTACATTTTTTTTGGAGATCTGCTTTAAATTAAGTCTCATCTGCCAATTATATTAGAAATTAATTAATTAAGCATTCCAAATCTTTCCAAATTTTGTAGTTCAAATGCTTTTTTTTTTTTTCTTTCCTGAATACAAGTCAGAAAGAGGGAAAATCTCTATAACTGGGAAACCTTTTTTTTTTTTTTTTTTTTAGTAGGGTGGTGGAAAGCAAGAACGCCTGTTAGCTTTTAGTTGCTGTTTGTGTAACTTCTAGAAATTTCCCTCACTTCCTGCCTCAGTGACACCAATGTCACCGTAGAGATGGAGAAAAGGAAAGAGGGAGCACTGGCCTGGTGCATTATCCCACAAATTGTATTTAAAATAGAATAAAATAAATTGCCAGGGTCTATGCTGGCTAGAGCATTTCGAAGGCATGTCCTTCTTCATCATCAAAGGGTTCTAACGAAGAGGAACATGCCTTCAAAATGCATTAGCCAGCAGGGACCCTGTTGAGGTTCCACCTATGCTCGAGTGGTTGAAGAGCTTGGGAGAGTGCAACCAAGTTGAGTTGTCTGATAAGCGCTTATACTACCTATGTTTGTGAGTAGTATCTAGTTTATTCAATTTTAAATACAAACATAGGTAGTATAAGCGCTTATTAGACAACTCAACTTGGTTGCACTCTCCCAAGCTCTTCAACCACTCGAGCATAGGTGGGACCTCAACAGGGTCTCTGCTGGCTAATGCATTTTGAAGGCATGTTCCTCTTCGTTAGAACCATGTGCACTCAACTTCTTTGGTCGACCATGGCGAAGCTGTTCTGAGTGGAACCTGTCCTGTTAAACCGCTGTATGGTCTTGGCCACAATGCTGCAGCTCAGTTTCAGGGTCTTGGCAATCTTCTAGCCTAGGCCATCTAGAGCAACAATTCTTTTTTCAGTTCCTCAGAGAGTAATTTGCCATGAGGTGCCATGTTGAGCTTCCAGTGATCAGTATGAGAGAGTGAGAGCGGAAACACCAAATTGAACACACCTGCTCCCCATTCACACCTGAGACCTTGTAACACTAACAAGTCACATGACCGGAGAGGGAATATGGCTAATATATGAATCAACCAGAAAATAAATGAAAGATAAAAAAAAGCCCCCAATAATAAGAACAAACCAACAAAATAAAAGGAAAAGAGGTTGAGTGCACTAAGAGCAAAAAAATCAGAATTAAAATAACATTTCTTAACTGACCCTTAATCAGTCCATTCAGCTTGTCGGCTTTCCCTACAACAGCTTCCAATTTACTGATAATATGACTTCTCTGTGTTCCCTTTTATAGTGAGGGAGCTGATTTATTCAAACGCAGACCTATTGGCCCTTTAAATCCTGCTGGCCATAGTTCGAAGGCCATGCAGTGCTTTATGGTTTTAAAAAATCTCCCGGATAAACAATAATTTACAAGGACTTCAAATCTTAAACCTGCAGTATTCACCACAAAAACCATGGTAGTGGTAAACCGAAACATATCCCTGGTCCTTTCATCACCTATTAATGCCTTTAATTGGGTCATTTCTTTCCCCAATTGTACCCTAATTTAATCACTAAAGCGGAGTGCCCCAGTTACTCATCATGCTCAGATGCAGGTGTCGGTCCATTTATTCCTTTTTCCACAACTCCCTGGGTTCCTGAAGCATGTTCAGGGAAGATAAGTTCCAATGCTTTTCTCCCTTAGCACCCCAGAGAGGACACATCTAACGAGGCAGATGTAACTGGGAAAATGATCTGCAGCAAGATGAGAGGCTCTTCACTGTCAGAGCCGGCATGTGGGCAGCCATGCCAGAGACTAATAGCACACAGTTGCTCTAAAAGATCCAGCCTTTGTGGGGAGCCCCTCCATGATTGATACCAGAGTACTGCAGTTTCAGTTTAGTGCCCCCCCCCCACTTCATCAGGCTTTGGATCTCTCCAACTGTTCATCTGTGTTACCAGAGATACCCTGGACTTCACTGAGAGGGATACTGTTTTATAAGAATAAATGCAAGTAGCTGTGTTCTTTCCCAAAGTAATGATTCACAGCTAGACTCTCTGTTGATATAGGGTCTTATAGGGGTTTATTTACTAGAGCTAGAGAGGGCAAAATAAGTCACAATTCTGCAGAGAAACCAATCGGCTTCTAACCTCAGCTTGTTTAATTAAGCTTTAGAAATCAAACCTGGAAGCTGATTGGTTTCTCTGCAGAATTGTGATTAGTTTGTTCTCTCTAGCTTTAGTAAATAAACCCCATAGAGACTATGCTATGCAACCACGTTTCACTGATTGAGCCACAGAGACATTGCTGTGAAGGGTCCATATTTGTGCAGTTTTTATTATCTGCTGTATATTACTCTCCAGTGTATGCATGGCCTTTGCCATTCTATGGGAATTTCAGTTACCCCCACTTCTCTTTACGGATCGTGTCAAAATGTGATTTCGGCTCGCCCAGATCCTCCCTATATAACCTTATATAAGCAGTGAAAGAGAATACTATAGCTTTTCTATACACAGCTCTGAGATTAATAATATCTTACCCAAGATGGCTGCACCCTGCACCAGTCTCAGGGCATTTGGACATGTACACATGACAAGGGAGGCTTTTACAAGTAAATAACTTGTATAAAAATATCATAAGAGAATGTTATGGGAATACTATTGTTGAAATAAATGGTCTAGCAAGAGAGTCTCTTTAATCTTCAGGCCATGCCTTTGCAAATTGTGCTGACACGGCAACTTCTCAACCAGGAGTGTGCATAAAGTGAGCATAATGGTTGAGCAATTAGGTCTCATGCACACTGGGCATAAAAAATGTTGCGTTTGGTATTTTGTTTTTCAGCCTGTAGAAGCAACTCTATGTTACCTTATGTGTCCATGCACATTTGGGCGCTTACAGGCATATCTGTAGAGGGTGTAGCAGACATCCAAGAGAGAGCCAGGAAAGTCCTGTTTGGGGTTTATACATCCCCCAGGCTCCTCTCATACACATTCAGTTATCTCTGATCCACGATCCAGTTCGGATCTCTGTCCTCTCCCCCCAGGCTGATTTAAACTCACCTGAGACAGACAGCCAGTGCTCTCAGCCTGGGAAATCAGACAACTCCTGTCTGTAAGAGCAAGAGGTTGGTAAAAACTAACAAGTTGTATATGTGGAAGCTGAAAAGCTGTAGGCTTGCTCGGCCTGATAGTTAGGGCCTGTATTTTGTATAGTGAGTCCTGGGACACGGCTAGTTTTTTGTTTTGTTATTACTTTCCCTTTTTGTTTTCTGAAACACTGTACAGCACCTGTATAGAGTCTTGTATATAGCACAAATAAACACTGCACTGTTTTGTCACTACCTCACTGGATTTGGTATACAGGTCCCTCTCAAAAACTTAGCATATTGTGATAAAGTTCATTATTTTCTGTAATGTACTGATAAACATTAGACTTTCATATATTTTAAATTCATTACACACAACTGAAGTAGTGCAAGCCTTTTATTGTTTTAATGTTAATGATTTTGGCATACAGCTCATGAAAAACCAAAATTCCTATCTCAAAAAATTAGCATATTTCATCCGACCAATAAAAAAAAAAGTGTTTTTAACACAAAAAAAGTCAACCTTCAAATAATTATTATTCAGTTATGCACTCAATACTTGGTCGGGAATCCTTTTGCAGAAATGACTGCTTCAATGCGGCGTGGCATGGAGGCAATCAGCCTGTGGCACTGCTGAGGTGTTATGGAGGCCCAGGATGCTTCGATAGCGGCCTTGAGCTCATCCAGAGTGTTGGATCTTGTGTCTCTCAACTTTCTCTTCACAACATCCCACAGATTTTCTATGGGGTTCAGGTCAGGAGAGTTGGCAGGCCAATTGAGCACAGTAATACCATGGTCAGTAAACCATTTACCAGTGGTTTTGGCACTGTGAGCAGGTGCCAGGTCGTGCTGAAAAATGAAATCTTCATCTCCATAAAGCTTTTCAGCAGATGGAAGCATGAAGTGCTTCAAAATCTCCTGATAGCTAGCTGCATTGACCCTGCCCTTGATAAAACACAGTGGACCAACACCAGCAGTTGACATGGCACCCCAGACCATCACTGACTGTGGGTACTTGACACTGGACTTCAGGCATTTTGGCATTTCCCTCTCCCCAGTCTTCCTCCAGACTCTGGCACCTTGATTTCTGAATGACATGCAAAATTTGCTTTCATCCGAAAAAAGTACTTTGGACCACTGAGCAACAGTCCAGTGCTGCTTCTCTGTAGCCCAGGTCAGGCGCTTCTGCTGCTGTTTCTGGTTCAAAAGTGGCTTGACCTGGGGAATGCGGCACCTGTAGCCCATTTCCTGCACACGCCTGTACACGGTGGCTCTAGATGTTTCTACTCCAGACTCAGTCCACTGCTTCCGCAGGTCCCCCAAGGTCTGGAATCAGTCCTTCTCCACAATCTTCCTCAGGGTCCGGTCACCTCTTCTCGTTGTGCAGCATTTTCTGCCACACTTTTTCCTTCCCACAGACTTCCCACTGAGGTGCCTTGATACAGCACTCTGGGAACAGCCTATTCGTTCAGAAATTTTTTTCTGTGTTTTACCCTCTTGCTTGAGGGTGTCAATGATGGCCTTCTGGACAGCAGTCAGGTCGCCAGTCTTACCCATGATTGTGGTTTTGAGTAATGAACCAGGCTGGGAGTTTTTAAAAGCCTCAGGAATCTTTTGCAGGTGTTTAGAGTTAACTAGTTGATTCAGATGATTAGGTTAATAGCTTGTTTAGAGAACCTTTTCATGATATGCTAATTTTTTTAGATAGGAATTTTGGTTTTTCATGAGCTGTATGCCAAAATCATCAATATTAAAACAATAAAAGGCTTGCACTACTTCAGTTGTGTGTAATGAATCTAAAATATATGAAAGTCTAATGATTATCAGTACATTACAGAAAATAATGAACTTTATCACAATATGCTAATTTTTTGAGAGGGACCTGTATGTGCCTAAGAGACTGCTTATCCCAGGGAGCTTTGTACCTGCTACCTGTTCTCCAGCTTAAGAAGTCCCCACAGCCAGTGAAGGTGGACAGCCTTCTGCTAAGCCTGAGGCTACAAGAGTTTGCTGACCTTAATATGCACAAGGAAAACTTTGGTACAGAACAGGTAAAAGACCCTTCCCTTGCCTGGGAATATGTAGTAGTGATTAATGATGTACCTGTCGAACCAGAAGAGAGGCCCTGTCAAATGTCAGCCCCACTACCAATCTTTCAAAGTCCTTTAGTGCCTTTACCCATTATTAAAATGCCCTTTGAGAGGATGGCCATGGACCCTGTAGGTCCACTACCTAAGTCTGCCTGGGGTCATCAGCATATTCTTGTAATCATGGATTATGCTACCCTTTACCCCGAGGCAGTTCCCTTACTTGCCGCATCTGCTAAGAACATTGCCAAAAAGTTGTTCATGGTGTTTAGTCACGTTGGGATTCCTAAGGAGGTCCTTACGGACCAGGGCACCCCATTTATGTCAGGAATAACTAGAGAGTTGTGAGTTATTTAAGGTGACACAGTTGCAAACCTCCATGTACCACCCTCAAACTGATGGCTTGGTAGAATGCTTCAATAAAACCTTTAAGAGTATGTTAAAAAAGGTTGTTGACAAGGATGGAAAACTGGGACCTTATTACTCCTTCACAGTAAAACACAGTCCAGGTGTTGAGATGGGGAATGTAGATGCCATGTGCCTTGTTCACTCCTGTTGGGCCACAGGTGTTCCAGCCCTGGGGTTGAAACAAGGGAGAGGGGATATGTAGCAGAGAATCCCAGAGAAAGCCAGGAAAAGTCCTGTTTCGGGGTTTATACATCTCCAAGGATCCTCTCATACACGTACAGGGATCTCTGATCCACGATCCAGTTTGGATCTTGGTCCTTTCCCCCAGGTTAATTTAAATTCGGCTAAGACAGACAGCCAGTGCTCTCATCCTGGGAAATCAGACAACTCCTGTCTGTGAGAGCAAAAGGTTGGTAAAAACTAACAAGTATATGTGGAAGTTGACAAGCTCTAGGCTTGCTCAGCCTGGTAGTTAGGGCCTGTATTTTGTATAGTGAGTGCCGAGACATGGCTAGATTTTTGTTTTGTTATTATTTTCCATGTTCGTCTTTTGAAACACTGTACAGCACCTGTATATAGATTTGTATATAGCACAAATAAACACTCAGGGCTGGTGCTGGACTATTTTGTGCCCTAGGCAAGACTAGCTACTTGCACCCCCCCAAAAAAAAACTGTACACATTGCCCCCCTTCCTGCACATGATGCCCCCCTCTTTAAACCTACACTCCCCTTCTTGTACACACTGCCCCCTTTAACCCTACACCCCCTTTCTATACACGCTGCCCCCCTTTAACCCTACACCCCCTTCCTATACACACTGCCCCCCTTTAACGCTATACCCCCTCCCTGCACATTGCCCTCCTTTACTGCTACACCCCCTTCCTGCTTACGCTGCCCCCTTCAACCCTACACCCCCTTCCTATACACACTGCCCCCCTTTAAACCTACACCCCCCTTCCTATACACACTGCCCCCCTTTAAACCTACACCCCCTTCTTATACCCCCTCCCTGCACACTGCCCTCCTTTAGTGCTACACCCCCTTCCTGCTTACGCTGCCCCCCTTCAACCCTACACCTCCTTCCTATACACGCTGCCCCCCTTTAAACCTACACCCCCCTTCCTATACTCACTGCCCCCCTTTAACCCTACACCCCCTTCCTGTACACACTGCCCCCCTCTCTATAGGTGACACCTACTGGGGACGAGGAGGTGACAGGAGAGTAATGTGGCACTGGCCATGGCTGCACCCTAGGTGGCAGTGCGCCCTAGGCGGCTGCCTAGTTCGCCTAGTGGTAGCACCGGCCCTGTAAACACTGCACTGTTTTGTCACCTCACTGGATTTGGTATCTGTGCCTAAGAGACTGCTTATCCCAGGGAGCTTTGTACCTACTACCTGTTTCCCAGCTTACGAGGGGTATTTACAAGCTGTAAAAAACCCATTACATGTATGTTTTTGAGAGGAGCTTTTAGGCAGAAAAAATGCTTGACACGTATAAACACGCCCGCACGTGGTGTATTTTTGGGGAAAAATGCTTATAAACGCAAATGCACATAAACGCGTGTACAATATGCTCCATGGGAGAGTTTTTTAAGCTGCTTTTTTCTGCCAGCAGTTCTGACATTTTTTCTGCTGTCTACTGTGCATGGACAGTTATAGAAAGCTGAATATTTAAAAAGATTGAAAACAACGCTGGTTAACGCTGAGTAATGCTGAGTAACACTGAAATTGAGCTAATCACGGCTAGGCCGCTGGTTTCAGTTTGTCACGAGCTGTGACGCTGAACTGAAGGAATTCTCTGAGGTAATCTGTACTCGGAATTAATCTGTATTCTGAAGTGATCTGTACTCTGAAGTAATCTAAACTGTTCTGCTGAACAACTTCAGGGCCCTTCCTGGCACCCCCTTTGTTCCCAATCTTCAGGGTTCACTACACGGTACCCCGTTTACTGTAACACTCTGAGTGACCTGGCTCCTTGATCCCTTGACTTCTCTGGAGTGGTTCCCTCTCTTGGGCAGACCCCTAGTCAAATCCTTTAGTACTCACGATACTGTTTTTCCCAAAGTCCTCTGCCCAACAGCTCCACTGGTCAACACACTGGATCCTCTGCAGCCCAGCTCCACTCCTGGTTCCAAGGCCAACCACCTTGACCACCTTCCTCACTCTACAGGAGGAGAGACAGCCGTCCACCTCCTCCTGGGACTTTGCTCCTGCCAAAAGACACCCTGCCTCATGCGCTCCCCGTTTTTATCACCAATCCCATCATGCACCTCTCCAGGTGCCAACCCACTGGGACAGTTACGAGAGCTTGTGTATCATTGGCCAGGTTTCCTCCACTGTCCAACAGGCCTCCCCATTGGACACAGTGGGGACACTCCCTCAGACCAGATGAATACACACTGAGCACAGAGAGCAGGCCTAACTAAAGATCAGGCTCCCCTGATTAGCAGCAGGAGCATTAGATGCCTTTACCTAGCACCTGTTTCTTGTGAAACTTGAACTCTTTGCTCTCCCCATTCTTCTTCAAACTTCCTATTTAGGCCATGCCTTTTAGTTTCCTGTTTGCCAGATTATTGTGCTCTCTCCAGCCAATATCTCACTCTTGTTAATCCTGCTGCCGTCTGTATCTTCGCTACCACTCCTTACTGACATTTGGCTGGTTTCGCCAATAAGCTTCTGCTTGATCTTAACCTGCAACCACTTGTTACCTTCCTTTGTCTCGTTTACTGACTATGCTTCGGCTTGATTTCTACCCACTATATCTAAAACTGGACCCCAGCCTGCTCAGGAGCTCTGGCGAGTACTGATTAGGGCATCTCGGGTAAGCCCGCATCATCCACCAGGGTGACCTGCTTTTATACTTATCCTGCTGGTCGGTGGGACCTCTCTACTGCTATAGTTAATGGTCTCTGGGCCTAACCCCTGACATAGATCTAGATCAGTGGTCTCCAAACTGCAGCCTGGGGGCCAAATGTAGCCCTGTGCTTGGCTTTATCTGGCTCTTGGGGCACTATTCTACCAACTGACAGCAATGATGGGGCACCATTCTCCCTACTGACACCATCAGTGGTGCACTATTCTTCCAATTGATACCAACAAAGGGACATTATTTTTGCCATTAAAACCAATGATGGGGCACCGATGCCGGGGTATTTTCTACTCTTACTGGCCAGTCTGCCCCCCTAAAGCCTGAAGGACAGTAAACTGGCCCTTTGCTTGGAAAGTTTGGAGACCCCTGATCTAGATCATAGAAAGACTTTAGTGTACTACTGTCTTGTGCATACATCTGCATTGTTATTCAGATGTATTGAAAATAAGCTACATAGCTGTACTTTTCACTATTTCTGTGTTATTTTTATAATAACCTATAATGATACAGAGTTGACAACAAATAAAAATTATTATTGGGCCCAATTATTTTAAACTTCCTTTGCTCCCTCGAAAATACAGAAGGAAATTCTTTCTAAACCATTCTTGTTTTCTAGGAAGGAAGTGAAAGACTATAAGAGCCATATTCTCAGTGACTGAAATGTCTGATAGCATACAAATAAACTTGGATTGGAGACTGTTCATGTGTTTTGGGGAACTGCTGTTCTCATTGTGGGAAGACAATGCTGCTAGCCATCAGGAATTAGCGGTTAAGTCAGGTGCGCTGTACTTCTCTCTGGCGTGAAAATCTAAGCCTGAGACCCAGTAACGTGTGTCCTCAAGTAAGCACTGCATGACTGTTGCAGAAACTAGAAACCAGTTTGTACCAATGTAAAATATACAACAGAAAATCTATGTTTATTGCGCAAAGGAAATTTCTGTGGATAGAGTCCACCTCTATGCATTAAAATGCATTTTAATACATATCTTTTTGCTGCCATTGCTGGCTTCTCACCTCACCTCATCTAAGAGATTGGGGTGAACTTTGCAGACTGAAGTTTGAGGATGGGGGGGGGGGGACTGTAAAGCCAAAGGATGGGGGGCTGTGTAGCCAGAGGAAAAGGGGGAAATGTGACGCCAAAGGATGGGGAGAGGGAACTGTAAAGCATGAGGATGCAGGGGGACTTTGTAGCCCGAGAATGGGGGTGTGTGAAGCCTGAGGATGGGGGGAACTGTGAAGCCAGAGAATGGGGGGGGCAGTGAAGCCAGAGGATGAGAGGACTGTGAAGCCTGACAATGGGGGGGGGGGCTGTGAAGCCAGAGGATGGGGGGCTTTGAAGCCAGAGGATGGGGGGATGTGAAGACAACATAGGATGACGAGACTGTGAAGCCTGGGGGTGATGGAACTGTGAAGCCTGAGGATGGGGGGCTGTGAAGCCTTTGGATGGGAAAGAGACTGTGAGGACTAAGAATAGGGGGGACTATGAACCCTGAGGATGGGGGGAAACGGTGAAGCCTGAGAATGGGAGGGGACTATGAAGCCTGAGGATGAGGGGGAAACTCTGACGTCTGAGGATGGGGGGACTGTGAATGAGGGGAGATTGTGGGACTGAGGTTGGGGGGCTGGGAAGGCTGAGGGTAGTGGGGTATTGTGAAGAGTAAAGATAGGAGGGACTATGCAGACATTCTCACTCCTACACAATATACTGTACATTATGTTATACGTTACATACTTCTCACCAATCTGTTCATTCTCTCAACAGTTGCTGGTAATTGAGCAGTTCCTGAATATTTTAGTGAAGTTCTTGTGGTAGGTTGGCTCAGAAAAAAATGTTAGCTCTCTGACTATTTTCAGTGTATACAAATCATATGTGATGGAAGAGTTTTGATTATATTTTTCATTATTGTGCTGAGGTTTATACATGTCTGTGACACTCTTGCTTGTGGCACAGCAATCTAACCATATTTTATGGGAACAAGAAGGCTTTTGTTTTTTGTTTACATCCCTTTAATCCCCTTCCACTGTTAACGCAATTTGGCTGCACTCATTATGTGCCACATTACTTCTCCACTTAGGGCTCCCAAACACTCCTGGTTCTTTTACAATCCTGCCAACATCCCAGCCACAATGAAAACCATACCCTCTCTTTGCCACACTGCACTAAGCATGGCATTTTTTTTTTTTTTAAATCAAGCATTGGGGCCCAGCTTAGAATCTTGCACACAGGCTCACTAATTTCATATGCCACTTTAAATGCCACTTTAACATTGGGCATGATTAATAAAGTAAAAAAAACGCCAGGCAAAGCATTTCTAAACTGGTGTAAGGTAAAATTTGACTGAACATCCTTGGTCTATAAATGGTTTGCTGCACATTTATAGTTCACCGCTAACTTTACATATTCTCTAACGTTGAAGTGCGAATGTGGTACAGTGTGAATTGAACTACAATCTGTACACATTGCTGAACTGCGTAGTATGTGACATTTTAAGATTGCAAAATATCTTTCTTAATGTTATTACCTAGCAGTATTAAAAATGCATGCTGCATATTATATAACACATTATTCATGAAGCAGGTTTAATACCTTTTGTTTGCTAGAGTAACAGTAGAGAAGGGCAACACAAGATATTGGAGCACACCTTTGTTTCTCCCTGTAAATTTTTAATAACACCTCCAGCTAGCCATTTGGTAAAGCTCCGATCCCTGCATGAAAAGTGGAAAAGCACAGCTATCTCTGGGAAGGCTAAACCTTTCAAGAGCCCAGCTCAGTCTGTGTTCATCCACACTGTGCTGATTACATTACATATCAAGTGTTCATTGCTAATAGAATGCAGCCCTGCTAAACTCTATCTGATTGATCAGCTTCGTTTCCCAACCAACACTATAGAGCGGTCTAATGCACATTTCAGGAAAGTGATGTGACTAACCAGAGCAGTCATCATTTGCATTTCAAATGATATGAGAAGTAAAAGGCAATAACAAGGTGAATCATTTCTGGGTGGAAAGAAAAAAAAATAGATATAAGAAAATATGAAAAAGAATCATAATTGCTGAGTTTTTTGTTTCAGCCTTGTTTTGATACTCTTGATATTCTTATGATCAGATTTACATCAAACAATTACAACCACATAAATCAGTTAACGTTCTTTCTTCTTATACTTTACAAGAAAAACATATGTTGGATACATATACCTTTTTTTTTTTTTTAAATCAGAATAAAGTGTGTTAACAACTCTTAACAGTACAATAAACAATGCACATTTCAAAGTATTACATTATAGAATACTTTCACAGAATACAATGTAGAATAATGTTCTTGTACAAAGATAAAGCATGTTTATAAAACCAATTGAACCTGAGGTGTCTTCTAGATTGTAAGCTCTAACGAGCAGGGCCCTCTGATTCCTCCTGTATCGAATTGTACTGTAACTGTATTGTCTTCACCCACACTGTAAAGCGCTGCGCAAACTGTTGGCGCTATATAAATCCTGTATTATAATAATAATAATAATAATTAGTCATTCACAGTGTATGCATCCCTATGTATGGTTTAAGAAGTCAATCTCATCATATCTCTTCCCCAGTACTTTAAAATAAACTCACTCCAAGGTTGAGGACACACTAAGCAGTTGAGTTCCCACTTTATTTAATAGCCTATCAAGAATTAGGTCCAATGGAGCCAAGCCAGGAGTAGCTAGCCAGCATCTCCAGATCTTATTGAACTGGGTCGGACTGCCTCTATGCTGATATATCAAGCCCTCACATCTCAAAGTTAATCCCATGTTGGCTAACCACATCTCTAAAGTTGGAGGGGTTTCAGAGATTCAATATGCAAGATCAACTTTCGAGCTTGGAACAGTGCTCTGGACACCACCTCTCTGACATACTGTATATGTCCATTTTAACCTCATCCAGTATACCCAATAAGCAAGGTTTTGGGTCAAGAGAGACGGTTACTTGAAAAGTATTGTTAATGGTGTTTATTATGCCAGTCCAAAAGCGGTGCAACTTTGGGCACCGCCAAGGAGATGTATCAGGTCCCCCTAAGCTCCCTTGCATCTCATACACAATGAGTCTGGGCGGAGTCCAAGAGTAAACAATTTACTGTAAGTGGGGTATGATAAACCCGCAATAATATATAACGTTGGGACAGTCTTTGGATTACATTTAAAGAACAGCCATGGACAGATTCCAGGGCCTCCGACCACTGATCCCCATCCTCTACCCATTTTTCCATAGCCGTGTTGGTAAAATTCTCCAGGTACTCTGGCAGTAGCATCGCATAACACCTGGAGATGAACCCTTTAGTGGATGTGGATTGCTGCATCAGATTGAAAAGAGGAATGGAATATAACACCACCTGCTCTAAGGATGCTTGCACTTTAACCACTTGCTGACTGCCTAACGACTATTTAAGTCGGCAGTCAGCCCCTCACAGGCAAAGTGACGTAGTACTACGTTGCTAGCCTGTGAGGCTCTAGGGAGCGAGTGCGCGCCACCGGAGGAGCGATCCCGCTCGCTCACGGACCCCCCCCGCGCGTAATGTAAACAAAGCCGCCTGTCATTCTTCCCTGTGTAAGAATGGAGATCATACGGTTCTGCTATGTAGGACCGTTGATCTCTGTTCTTACACCTCAAGCCACATCCAATCACAGTTAGAAGCACGCCCCTAGGGACACACTTAACCCCTCCTTCTGAAATAAAGTTAACTCCTTCCCTGCCAGTGTCATTTTTACAGTAACAGTGCATATGTATAGCACTGATTACTGTAGTAATGTCACTGGTAACCCCAAAAGTGTCAAAAATGTCAGTCAAGGGTCCGATCTGTCCGCCGCAATGTTGCAGTGCCGCAAAAAAAATCGCAGATCGCCGCCATTACTCGTTAAAAAAAAAAAAAAACAACAAAAATGACAAAAATCTTTCCCTTAGTTAGTAAACGCAATAACTTTTGCGCAAACCAATCAAAATACGCTTTTTCCGATTTTGTTTTACCAAACATATGTAGCATAAAACAAATTGGTCTAAAATGTTAAAAAATTTTGATTTTTACATTTTTTTTGGAAAATTTCATATAAAAAAATGTGAAAAATATTGTTATTTTTGCAAAATTGACGCTCTTTTTTTGTTTTTAGCGCGTGATCAAAAAATCGCACAGGTGATCAAATACCACCAAAAGAAAGCTCTGTTTGTGGGAAAAAAAGGACGTCAAATTTGTTTAGGTACAGCGTCGCACGACCGCATAATTGTCCGTTAAATTCACGCAGTGCCGAATAGCAAAATAGGCCCTGGTCAGGAAGGGGGTAAAATCTTCTGGGGCTTAAGTGGTTAATGGTGTCCTGCAATTGAAGGTAGGGGAAGTACATTTTGTTTGACAATCCATATCTGGCTTGCATCTGGGAAAATGGGATCAACCTGCCATTGCTTAAAATGTGACGGAGGTGAGTAACACCATATATTAGCCACCGAGCTGCACACTGCAGCTTTGCCAGTTCAGGGTAAGTATTGTTATTCCAGATTGGGTCGTAACTAATAAATCCTGATACTCTTTTTAGTTGTTTTGCTTTGAACCAAATCTTATGTAGTAGCCTAAACGTGGGGTACCTTTTGTTGGACTTTAAGAAGAGCTGGGCCTCAGCCCCGGTTCACATTTGTGCGAGTGCCGGGTTCGCATGTAATGTCGGAGCGCATGCGATCAGCTGTGCGGTGCGAGTTTAGCCATACAGTTTGTATGGCTAAATTCGCATCGCACCCGGAGCAAACACGCACAGGAGGCATTTTTGCAGCCGCATCAGGATCGGATCGCACAGCGGTTCACACTTGTGCGATCCCATCCTGTGCGAACTGCACGATCGCACTGCGATATGCGATCAAACTGGGGGTGTCGTTAAGATTACATTGACACCCCCAGCGTATCGCATATGGCAGCGTGAACTGCCGGGGGTGCGTGTGCGATGCGGGACCAGGCTGCGAATTCGCAGCCTTCCCGCATCGCATAAATGTGAACCGAGCCTCAAGGTCTTCCAGGAGAGTCTGAGCTTCTACACAGTGTAACGCCACAGCTAATGTGGAATCAGTGTGTGTTTCCCCCCCGGCCGATACATCATTCATGCTGTTTAGCAGCTGCTGCAGCTGGGCTGCCAGATAGTACAGCAGGGGTTCAGGAAAGCTAGGCCCCCAGTTTCCTTAGACCTCTGGAGTTTCTCCAGCCTGACTCTAGCAGGACCCGATTCCCATAGTAGCGAGCAGAATATGGAATTTACCACTCAAAATATTTTAAGGTGTATTTTGGAGGAAATAGAGCAGCTGGGGCATTAAGATCATTTTTGCTAAATTAGCTCTACCCGCCACTGACAGCAGTCGTTTAGACCACAATTTCACCTTATCCCTAAACCGTGACAGCAGGGGAAATATGTTCAAATGACAATAGTCCACAATCTCAGCTGAGACTATGATTCCCAAATATCTGAAGTGCCACTATAGAAAGAAGATAACTGGGGATCAAGAGCTCCATGCAACAGGGCTGACTTGGTCCAGGTAATAGTCAAGCCTAAATAAATGCCAAATTTAGTGACTATGTCCATTACAGCTTGCAAAGAGGGGCCTCTGTTTCCAATCAAAAGCAACATTTCGTCTGCATACAACATGATCTTTTCATGGAGTGCGCCATATTTAAAGCCCTCAACCAGGGAGTTGATTCTAATTTTAACCGCTAGGGGTTCTATTGCAAGGGCAAATAGGAGGGGGGAGAGAGGGCAACATACTGTATACGTTTAATATAGCTCTTTATTCATATTCAGGTTTAACGTTTGTTTACGTGGGACAGTGAACTGAGGAATTTTTGTGTTGTTCATGGTTACAAGGAAGACATATTTCATTTTGTTAGTTTAGTTTTTGGAAATGAATGGCTGGATACAGACTGAAATGGAAAAGAGATTTTAGTAATATTAAGCCACAAAATGGCCTGTACATATGCATTGGGTTTATAAGCTAAACTCTAGGCAGATATAAAAGATACACATTTTGCAACTCTGTATTCATTAATACAGTAAATTGTTAAAGTGGTATTAAAGGTTCAGCTTAATAAAAGAAAAAAAAAAAACGTACCTGCTCTGTGCAGTGGTTTTGCACAGAGCAGCCCCGATCCTCTTCTTCTCTGGTCCCCTGTTGGCGCTCCTGATTCCTCCCCCTTGACCAGTGCCCCCAATAGCAAGCTGCTTGCTATGGGGGCACTGGTGCGTGCTCACTCTCGAGCCCTGCTCGATGCGTTCATAAGACACATAGAGCCGCAGCTTGGCCCTGCCCCCTCTATCTCCTTATTGGCTCACTGGCTATGATTGAAGGCAGTGGAAGCCATTGACTCCCACTGCTTGCTGTCTCAGCCAATGAGGAGAGGGCTCCCATGCACATCGCTGGATTGAGAGGGTGTTTAGGAGAGTAATGGGGGCAGGCTGTGGGCGGTGCAGCACACAGAAGGTTTTTTACCTTCATGCACTGAATGCATGAAGGTAAAATACCTTCAGTCTTTACAACAACTTTAAATGTGTTTTAAAGCAGTGGTCCTCAACTCCGGTCCTCAGGGCCCACTAACAGGCCAAGATTTTAAGTATTACCTTGGGGAGATGTAGACTAGAGTACTGCAATCACTGAGCAGCAAATTATATCACTTGGGATGAATTTCAGTTATCTTGCAAACCTGGCCAGTTAGTGGGCCCTGAGGAACAGGGTTGAGGACCACTGTTTTAAAGCATATATAGGTATCTTTATAAAATGATATGGTATCATTCTACTGCAGTCCCTGTACAGCAGAGCTCAAACTGGGGGAGAGAGAAGCAACACCAGCCCATTCATGTGCTAACCAACAACATGCTGATAGGAGGAAAGAGCAAAGTGACAGAGAGATGAGTTATTCAGACTGCTGCTTCAGCAAAAGTTCAAGTCCCCTGCCCTTCTAGATGGGACTGTGCTGTTCTGCAGAGACCTTTGTCGATAGACTTTGGGTTTCTGTCAATGGGAAAATGCAGTTTGCTTTCAGGCGCATTCCATTCACATCTGAAACCAGTTCTAAATGCTTCTGACATCAATTAGAGGTAATTCCCAAAGGCATTTACCCCCTGCATCAACCTGCTTCAAGCAGCCTTTTCATTTCTATTGACCTGAATAAGGTGAGAGAAGCAGTTCTGACCCCAAAAAGCCCAGTCATGGAGAAATAATATTCAAATTATTTGAAATTATACTATTTTAGGCAAACAGTTCTCACTCATTTAAGATTTAGCCTCAACCTTGTTGTAACAGGTGCGGTATAAGGAAATGTGAATTAAACAACTAACAATACTGGCTTTTGATGTGCCAACAGGATTACCATATCAGTCCAGGACCCAGTCATATGAATAATAGTGATGTAGCAGGATTCCCAGACGTTTTGCTGAATGTGGGTCCGCCAGGGTTACCGCTAGCAACAACAGCACATTTAAGCATGTTCTCCAAGTGTGAGCACTGAAACAAGAAACAGTCCAGTATCTTTGGGTTTTTTAGGTTTATTGAGAACTTGGATGGAAGAAGGGATGAGTGGGATACTCTTCTGGCTCAACTATGCACAATTTGAAAGGGACAACTGAAAAATGCCTGTTGACGCAGCGACGCTGACTTGACGCTGGCTGAATGACGTTCAACGCCGGTTGTCGCTGGTTAACGCTGACTTGCTGTCGGTTAACTCTGAACTGACTTCTGACACTCCTTTGTGGCACAAAGTCCTCTGCACTTCTCCCTTTATGCCTCGTACACACGCAACGATTATCGGCCGACCGATCGGCCGACTTTTGTCCAGTGTTGTTTTGTTGGTTGGCATGTGCCTAGACTGCACACGAATTTTCTCGGCCAACAAAAATCTACTTCAGAAGTGATGTCATGTGATGGTTGACTTTCCGTGTGTTTTTTCATCTCTGAGCATGCCCAGTCTTGCTCATCAGATTTTTGTCTGCCGAAATCTGTACTGACTGACGGAAAATCGGCCGTTGTGGTGACGGCCAACAAAAATTTTATACCCTGCACGCCAGATTTTATTCGGCCAAAAAGTCGGAGTTGGTTGTCGAAAGCATCATACTAACAAGTCGAAAATCGGCCGATCGGACGTTGGCCGAAAATTCACGGCCAACTATCGACGCGTGTGTACTGGGCATTAGCCCTCCTGACTGAGGTAGCTACTTGTTAATCTGCTGCACCGGGCCCCCTTTCTCACACTTATCTTCAAGGCTCAGTCTTTGGCACCCCCTTTCTCAGCCTTCTTTACTGGTTAGCTGGCTCTGGATCCCTCAGACCTCCTGGAGTGGTCCTCTATCCTAGGCAGTCCCCTGGGTAGTTTCCAGTACTCACGACACCTTCTGTCCTTCAGGCCGACCGCCAAGGACACCTTTACTAGCCTTGACAGGAGGAGAGACAGCCAACATCCTCCTCCTGGGACTCTGCTTCCCGCCAAAGACACCCTGTCATGTGCTCCCCTCAGACTTATATCACTTCCCAGGATGCATTGCGGCAGATTCTGCCCTCTGGGGTAGATACAAGCCCTGGTGCTATTGGCCAGGTTTCCTCCACTGTCCAATGAGAGCCCTCATTGGACACAGTGGGGAGACTTCCAAAGCTCAACAGGCACACCTGGGAACACATGACAGTGAAGAATTAGACCCCTCTGATAAGCAGACAGGGCCTCCTTTAAAATTTGCCTAGCACCTACCTAAAAAGGGTGCTACATCGAGGTGCTGGATGTACGTATGCCTATGTAGCAGGGTAACCAACTGTCTATATCAAGGGTCTCAAACTGGTAGCCCTCCAGCTGTTGCAGAACTACAATGCCCATGAGGCATTGCAAGGCTGACAGTTACAAGCATGACTCCCATAGGCAGAGGCATAATGGGACTTGTATTTCCTGTAACAGCTGCCAGTTTGAGACCCCTGGTCTATATAGTCTAAAAAAAATTTAGAAAAAAGTCTGCCTGTAGAGTTCAAGTAAATAGTTTTCTGCGGTGTGATGCCAACCTACCTATGTAGTTATTACACATAACATTTACGTGTTATTATAGTAACATTAGTACAGTGTTATAATTAAGCACTGTCAAAATGAGATTAAACTATCATTGAAGGTGATTTAGTAAATGTTACTTTAAAAAAGTTGAGCTATTCATTATTTTTGGGCTGTTGCTTCATAAAAAAGAATAAATTCAGGGTAAGGAACCCTCCAGTGTAGAAGATCTTGCAGCAGTACTGAGGTTCTGGTATAATGGCTCTGCCTGAACATTCTCTTGACATCTTCCCTCTATAATCCTCTGGCAGAATCTATATGACCAATTACTAGGCATTGCTAAAATAACCAAATACCAGACCAATTTGGACTAACAATTTCTATAATATGCCTATATTTTTCATTACAGGTCCACTTTGATTCTGCACTTACATCAGTCTGACATGCATGGGCGTCTGCAGAACTTTTGTTCAGGGGCGGGGCATCATTTTAAGGTCACCCATGCTCTCCCTCTTTAGAGCAGGCCAGGGTCCCCCATAGATGCCCTTTAGAGCAAGGTCCCCATTGATCCCCCTTTAGAGCAGGCCAGGAACCCCATAGATCCCTATTTAGTCTTACCTTTTCACGTATACTCCTTGTGCTTCCAGGTTTTCCTGCACCACCAGGTACTCCAGGCACGTCTGGCAAAGAATATATATGTACGTATATATAGTCAATATGACCCCCTTTATAGCAGGCCAGGATCCCCATATATCCCCTTTAGGGCAGGCCAGGGTTCCCATAGATCCCCCTTTAGAGCAGGTCAGGCCAGTGTCCCCGATAGATCCCTTTTAAAGCAGTGTCCCCATAGATCCCCCTTTAGAGCAGGCCAGGGACCCCATAGATCCCTCTTTAGTCTTATCTTTTCACCCATATTCCTCGTGCTTCCAGGTTTTCCTGCACCACCAGGTACTCCAAGCACTTCTGGCAAAGAATATATATATATATATATATATATATATATACGTATTTATAGCCAATATGACCCTCTTTAGAGCAGGCCAGGATCCCCATCGATCCCCTTTAGGGCAGGCCAAGGTCCCCATAGATCCCCCTTTAGAGCAGGCCAGGCCGGGGTCCTCCATAGATCCTTTTTAGAGTAGTGTCCCCATAGATCCCCCATTACAGCAGGCCAGGGTCCCCGTAGATCCCTCTTTAGTCTTACATTTTCACCTATATTCCTTGTGCTTCCAGGTTTTTCTGCACCACCAGGTACTCCAGGAACTTCCGGCAAAGAATATATATATATATATATATATATATATATATATATAGACAATATGACCCCCTTTAGAGCAGGCCAAGATCCCCATAAATCCCCTTTAGGGCAGGCCAGGGTCCCCATAGATTCCCCTCTACAGCAGGCCAGGGTACCCCATAGATCCCCTTTAGAGCAGGGTCCCCGTAGATCCCCCTTTAGAGCAGGCTAGGCCAGGGTCCCCTATAGATCCCCCTTTAGCGCAGGGTTCCCATAGATTCCCCTTTAGAGCAGGTCAGGGTTCCCCATAGATCCCCTTCTTTAGAGCAGGGTCCCCATAGATCCCCCTTTAGAGCAGGTTTCCTATAGACTCCCCTCTTAGAGCCGGCCAGGAAATTTCCAGGAGGTGCACATGGTCCCCCTTGCCCCCCCCCCCATGGACGCCCATGCTGACATGACATAATTTACCTAAGCTGGATACACACTATACAACTTTTGTTGGTAGATTTCCTTTGGATTTACCTTCAACTATGTAGTGCAAGGGCCTGCCTGATTGCATATAAATTGAAAGTGTTTAGGTCTGACCTCATATTATGTGGTTTTGGTAAATCTAAAGGAAAACATCTAAAGAAAATTGTATAGTGTGTATCCAGCTTAAAGGAAAAAATCTAAAGAAAATTGTATAGTGCGTATCCAGCTTTAGAGATTTTGATGAACCACATGTGTCTGCACTTAAACAATTATAACTTTTTATTTCTGGAAAATAGAAAATACATGGCTTGCATACCGTTCAATCATGATTAATTCTGATGCAATGATAAAAATTGATACTTTCTGCCACCTCCCTTTGTGTAACATCAAATGGAGATATCAAAACATACCCGACATATACTGGAAAATATCAGATTGGGAGAAAAGACCAAACAGAGAGTAATGTTTTTACGGTAAGGGGAGGAAATGAGCAATCTGTGACCAGAAAGTGCAGCTATTTCAACTTCTACAAAGTGTAGTGAATGTGAAAAGCTTTGCTTCCTTATTTATCACAATTTGTTGTCCTGAGGTCACATCCAGTATCACTAACCTTTAATTAAGTGTTTTGTTACAAAAATGGAATCTGTGCTCAGCAGGAGACTACTGGCAGTCTTCAGGTGACACAGACACAAGTCTGGAGAATGTTCCTCATTCACATAGTGACCTCAAACCAAGCCATTTCATTATAAGAACCCGTGCTTTTTGAGATTTCGTGCCTAAGGCCCCTTTCACACTGTGTGACTTGTCCTGCGACTCCATAATTTCCAATGAGTACCATTCATATCTGTGTGACTACAAAGTACTCCCTGCACTAGTTTGGTCCGGCTTTGATGTCCATGTACCTCAAGATTACACAGACATTGCTTCAAGTTGCATTAAAGTCGCGTGACTTTCAGGTCATAAAAGTGTCAGAGGGGCCCTAAAGCCTGCCACACATTAAAGCGGAGTTCCACCCATTTTATATAGTTGCTATGTACGTTATCCCCTTTAAAAATCATCAATATAAACTTTAGTTTTTTGTATGGAAGTTCCTTTTTTCTTCTTATTTTAGCCACATTCTGCCTAGGCGATTACGTCAGTAGACGATTCACAAGGGCTCCTGGGATGGGGGCGTCATGTATCCAGCAGCCCTTGCGAATCGCCTAGTGACAAAATCTTGCGTTATTTCCACACCGGAAATGATGCGAACGGGGGGGACCGGGATGTCCTGATTGACAGATTGCTATAGCAATGGGGCAGGAACTTCTGCCGCCGCTGCCATTGCTATAGCAACCGTCCAGAAGAGGAAGCTCAGTGGCATTAATGTTCTGGGTGCGAGATCAGGAGGTGCATGCTGGGTAGCCAGCTGCACCTTATCCTGGAAAAACACATAAGCGGGCTTCAGATGCCCACATCCTCAATGGCCCCTGCCTGCTTCCGAGATTATGTAGGTTATTACAGATTTACAAATAACAAGCATGAAGGCAGTTCATCTAAATTAGACCGGTTCAGTGGGGGATTGACTTGGGTACAACCTGCGGGTTGGATTTTTTACAGTCAATTGCTGCCAGCAGCTTTAGCCTCTAGCAGTAATCATTGTGTTCTGGCCATGCCCCCTTTCAGCTGAACACAATTGCACTGCTGGAGGCATTCCCCTATCAGTGTAATCATCCATGGGCTGCTTTGTTCTTTAAAACGGTATGTAAGTGACCCCTGGGTGAGATACCTGGCGGGCTCCCCGTAAATAGGAGGGTACTCCCTCCATATCCTGAGATCAGATGGCCTTCTGGAGCCGCCTGGACCCCTCTCTCACGGACCTGGACACCAACCTATTGCCGTTTCTGTTGCTTACTCTATTCTTTCCGTCCCCCATTCATTCTTTCTTTCCTCACCTCTCTTTCCTATGTGCTCTCTCTTTCTCTTTACTGCAAAGGAATCTATGAAGACATGGTCCTCTTAGGATCAGTATAGACCTTTTATTGCCACCTAAAGCGGCCTTTTTGCCTTGATTTGCCATGTAAGTTACTTTGGTATACCAATGCAGACGGTTCGATTTCCCGGTGCCGGAGGTGCTGCAGGGGACAGGGGGATGGGTGACCGCTTCCCTCCTTGGGGGGCAGTGTGTTCCCCTAGGGGGCGCCGGAGGAGGGGGGTGGGCTGGAGGAGGGGGGTGGGCCCAAACTGGGTTGGCGTCTCCCCGGTCCATGGGACTACCGGAATGGTGTTCTCTAGCCATGTATGCCACTGCCAAGAGCTCCTTTGTGGGCTATGTCAACTGTTAAACTTTGTTCTGAGTTATCTTTCATTGCAGATGTTAACTGTACGCATTCTTGTGTATTTTTTCTTTGCACACAAAATTAATAAAAATATTGAAATCTAAAACGGTATGTAAAACAATGTATACAGTATATGATCTTGCCAATCTGTCCCAGATATATAAATGTATTATATCATGACTACAGCAGCATGACCAGAGAACCATGCATCCTGGCGGGTTGGCTGCATTTCCAATCATGCATTGTAGACTGCACAGTAGGGATGTTGTACCCTTGGAAAAAAGCTTTCTGTTTAATTTTAAAGCAAGCCTCCAACCAAAATAATAAAAAAAAAGACAAAAATTAAAAGTTAATTTATCGATTAAATAACAAAACCATTTTTTTGTGGTAATATTCATTTCTGATCCCCTGGAGTACTTTTTTTTCTGCCACAAAATGTCCTGGTTCTGATAGCCAGCTCCATTGAACCCACTTCCCCTAAGCCCTCTGGATTCCCCCCAGCCTGTAATTGAATAAAGAGAATGGAAGCAGCATTGGGATAAGTTCATCTTTTAGTCACTCTGATCTCTCCTGCTGTCAGTGTGCTCCTTGCCATCACATCAACTGACTGGCTCCTTGTACTGCTGCTTCCTCTGACACTGCAGGCCCGCTGTGCAGGAAGCTGCTACCAGGTCAGATTCATGTACTTGACTACTACTTATGTATTGTATTTTTGCAATGTAGGTTTAGTATTTTTTTAATTAATTTTGCAATGTAGGTTTAGTGTATTTTTAATTGCAAATAGCATAAGTACCTAGACTTGAATTAATATCTGCCTCCAGTAATCCCTGTTGGTCAGTGACCAGGCTAAAGGAAAAGCAGCACAAGAAGCCACTCAAGGATAATTAATGCTGATGTGAGGGAATAAAAAGAGTCACGAAGGGAGGAGATAATCAGTGTGCTGCTTCTCCTTCTACTGGGTGGGGTATGGCTGTATAAATATCAGAACTGGATGGACAGAAATATAAATCCTTTGGCAGGTAAAACATTACAAAGGATGTATTTATAAAAGAACTGCATAGCAATTTGGCCAGTGAAAGTGCATGTACATTACTTCTGTGTGAATGGGCAAAAACATTTACTGGGCTATTTCAGTTTAATAATTTACAATAGAAAATACTACAATTGGCCAGTAGATGGCACTTAGTATCATATGAAATTCCTAATCCTATGAACTAACATTTCCAGGAGGAGTAAATCAATGGCTGTCACTATATTGATTTTTTTGGGATAAAGCAGCAAAAATCACATTAGTTATGTGTGATAATGTGTATCCCATTACTTGGAGTTTGATGATCTGGAAAAAATCTTCTGTGCAGTATATCCTTTATAGTTAATAGATACTGCCATAATTGTCTGTCTTCTGGCATTATGAAAGTCCTGCAGAGAGCTTCTTCTGGTAAAAATCTTACCTGAACTGTCTCCTTTATAAGTGCCAGATACTGCCCTACTACTAGTCTTTCAGTGCTGTAAGAGTTAACAGCAGCCACTGCTACTGAGAAAAGTTGCACTCCTCATTCATCCCCCTTTTCCCTCTTCACCATTCATATTACTGGGATTACTACAACCACTATAAGTGCATTTCACTTTTCTTTAAAGCAGTTAAAAAATTCAAACAAATATTTCAGCCAAGCGCTCACTCCAAAGGGGAAGACTGGCATGCTGCTTTCCTAAGGCAGGGAACTCCAAAACGGGTTCATAAAAGAAAGGAAAAGGAGGCACACCAAAGCTCAAACACACACTACCGATCCCTCACGATGTTCATTCAGAAAGGGAGGGGGCCGGCAAATTATATATTTACCGGCCCCTTTCCCCACTCATCCTAAAACATCCCCACAGCAACAGTGGGCTGGAGAGGAGAGGAGGGAGGCTGGAAGAGCTGTGGGAGTAAGGGGAACCAGGGCAGTAGGGGGAATCTGTGCTGCACAGGGTGATTAGGGTGTGCCTGGGCACACCTGGCACACCCTGTGCGCACACCTATGTTAGAGCTTTGGAATGTTTCTTATAGCAGGAAGCTAACTGGATGAGTATGCCTCGCATGGAGGCCTTATGGGCCACCCAATTTATCTGGGGAGAAGTCTGTTGAAGATCATTAGTATGAACTTTGATCTTGGTCTACTGTACAGTACAGGTAATATGCTGATAATATGGTAATATGCTGATTTGCCATCCAGCTGACAGCTTACTGGTATGAGCTTTCTGCTCAGCTTGTGCTCCAGACCTGAGATGAATCGTCACAGAGTGCATAGACACTTTGTAATCAGCACCAGTACTGGGGTGGTTGATAAATGTTGGAATGAAGCTTTCAGGGTGGGCTGACGAGGTTGTCGTCTTTTACATGTTCCAGAAGGGGTCATTTTGATAGCGAACCTTCGGTTGATTTTTTTTGTACAATAAAACTATCTATACATGAGTATTCTGTTTTACCGTTACTTTGATTTATTTGTTGTGTAAAGATTGAACCCAAGCTCAAACTGAAAGAAGCAATATTGTTGAAGCTGTGAAGACACACAAATGTTAAGTGGTTAAATACTGTGGTCAAATGTAAGAAATGTATAAGCATGGGAAACAATTGAATGTTTATTCATACGCTCATTAAGTCACCCATATGAACCCACATCAAACCACAGCTACTCCCAAGCCCAAGCAATAGTGTTTAAATTTTTATTCAAGGAGTATTAGAATTAAAGTGATTGTAAACCCTCACCTTGTAAAACAACCCATTCAGTTTAAAATAGAAATGAAAGGCAAAACATTTTTTAGAAGAGTTCACGTTCCCTTTCCTCACAGCTGCACATGGAACTGGGGGAGGAGAAACAGCAGTATACTGATCTTCCCAGTGGAAAAAAAAAAAACGTTAACTTAAGTTCCACACTGGAAGAAAAAAATATTCGTTTTGGCCGAGCTTTAAGCACTAACAAATATTCTTTTCCCCTTGCCAGGACTGTACTGTTGATCTCTGTAATAAATAAAATAAACTAAAATAAATAAACAATTGTACTCCTTTTATTTTTCTCTGGAACCACATCGATGAGGCTTTCTTTCTTGTCATGTCTGTATTTATTTGAATATGAATAAAGTCTTATTCTTTTAACCACTTGCGGACCGTCCACCGTAGTTATCCTGCAGCAGCGTGGCTGCTCTGCACCAGATCAACTTCTGGGTCCGGGGCGCGCGCCGCTGGCGACCGTGTACTGCTGACTCGATGTCCGCCGGCACCCGCCAATTACACAGGGCACAGGCAAAACTACAATCTGCCTATGTAAACAAGGCAAATTCTCGTTCTGTTAGAGGGAAAGGTACTGATCCTGTGTTTCCGATAAGCAGGAACACAGATCTTTGCCTTCCCCTAGTCAAAGCACCTCCCCCACAGTGAGTAAGTGCAACCTAGGCACACAGTTAATCGTTTGATCGGTCCTGATGTTAACCCCTTCCCAGCCAGTGTAATTAGAACAGTGACATTATTATTAGTACAGTGCATATTTTTAGCACTGATGACTGTATTAGTGTCACTGGTCCCCAAAAAGTCTCAGTTAGGTGTCCGATTTGTCCACCCCAGTCCCGCTATAAGTCGCTGATAGTTCGACATTACTTGTAAAAAAATAAATAAAATAAAATATATAAAAATATCTCCTAGTTTTAAGTTGCTATAACTTTTGCGCAAACCAATCAATATACACCTATTGGGATTTTTTTCTACCAATTCGATTCTTTACATTTTTTATTTTTTTTAAGCAGAAAGTAAAACATGTTGGGTTTTTTTTTCAAAATTGTTGTTTTTTTTGTGTATAGCGTAAAAAATAAGAACCGCAGAGGTGATCAAATACCACCAACAGAAAGCTCTATTTGTGGGGAAAAAAAGACAAACATTTAATTTGAGTACAATGTCACATGATCGCGCAAGTGTCAGTTAAAATAACGCAGTACCATATCGCAAAAAATGGCCTGGTCAGGAAGGGAGTAGGACCTTCTGGAGGTCAAGTGGTTAAAAAAAATATCTTAAAAGGTGCTTAATTTATTCATACAAAAATTAATAAATCACAAGTGATAATTACAAGCAGTATTGTTAACATATACATCTTAAAAGGATTACATTACTTTAATGGAAAAAAAATAGCAAAGAAAAAAATAAATATTATAGCAAATACATACAATTGCTATACAAGTCCTATTGTAATTTAACATCATTAACAATTACCTTTCCTTTTCAATCTGAAGTGCTGACATTTTCTGCAAAATGAAATGCAATACAGCAACTGGGAGGTATTTTGTACATCATTGGTGGTTCAGAACTTCCCCAGAAATCTAATTTCCTGCTTGTATGATTTGGCTTACTGATTTTCCCGTAAGCTTGCAGTATGATACAAGATAGATTTTAGGCATCCACTGCAATAAAAGTTTGGATTTTGGTGTTATACTCCCCAAAGGTTAAAAAATTCAAATTAGGGATAGACCGATATGTTTTTTTCAGGGCCGATACCGATATTTTGGTCACAATGTATCGGTATCCGCTGATATGGGCCGATATTTTGTATATTTAAAGTTTCGAAAAATAAAGACAATTTTTGACACAAATCTGGTACTGAACATATTAATTTTTGTTTAATGCTTAATGGCTGGCTTCTTGGCACCCTGTGGTGGGTGGCTTGCTGGCTGGCACCATGTGGAGGGTGGCTGGCTGTCTGGCACCCTGTGGTGGGTGGCTGGCTGGCACCCTGTGGTGGATGGCTGGCTGGCACCCTGTGGTGGATGGCTGGCACAGGGGCTGTGGGTGGCTAGCTGGTACAGGGCCTGTGGGCGGCTGGCTGGTACAGTGCCTGGCTGGTACAGGGCCTGTGGGTGGCTGGCTGTCTGGCACCCTGTCTGTGGGTGGGTGGCTGTCTGGCACCCTGTGGTGGGTGGCTGGCTGTTTGGCACCCTGTGGTGGGTGGCTGGCTGTCTGGCACCCTGTGGTAGGTGGGTGGCTGGCACAGGGGCTGTGGGTGGCTGGCTGGTACAGGACCTGTGGGAGGCTGGATGGTACAGTGCCTGGCTGGTACAGGGCCTGTGGGTGGCTGGCTATCTGGTACCCTGTGGTGGGTGGCTGGCTATCTGGCACCCTGTGGTGGGTGGCTGGCTGGCACCCTGTGGTGGGTGGATGGCTGGCACAGGCTCTTTGGGTGGCTGGCTGGTACAGGGCCTGTGGGTGGCTGGCTGGTACAGTGCCTGTGGCTGGCTGGTACAGGGCCTGTGGGTGGCTGGCTGGTACAGGACCTGTGGGTGGCTGGCTGGCTGGTACAGAGCCTGTGGATGTGGTTGGCTGGCTGGCACCGGGCTGCTGTGGGCGGGTGTATGGCTGTGATACACTCCCTTGAGACTAGTCCCGACTCCAGACGAGGCTGTCCAAGGCGAGAGAGGCGGCCTAAGAAGGCAGAATGACATCACAAAAATATCAGCAATATCGGCCAGTTCCGGGCCGATACCGATATATCGGGGAAAGTGCATATCGGCCCTCGATATATCGGCCTTGCCCTACTTCAAATCAATGCAAACCCTGCAACTTTTCTCATCAGAACACTAAAAGTGCACCCGGTGATTTATAATGAACCAGACACTGTCATTAAGAATCAGTCTGCAAAGGACATGATAAAACAAGCAGCTATTTGGTTACGGCAGAAAATTAGGAATCTACTACAAAATGCAATAAAATCCTTACTGTTGACATAAATCACAAAGAGGGAATGGTTTTTAATTTGTCAACAAAATTGGAATTGCACTTTAAGCATGTGTTGTTCTTAAAGTGATTGTAAAATAACAAACATGTTATACTTACCTGCTCTATGCAGTTGGTTTTGCACAGAGTGGCCTGGATCCTCCTCTTCTCAGGTCCCTCTTTGGCTCTCCTGGCCCCTCCCTCCTGTTGAGTGCCCCACAACAAGCAGCTTGCTATGGGGGCACCCGAGCTGAATCACAGCTCCCCGTGTCCATTTAGACAAAGAGCCATGACCAGACCCCACCCCTCTCTGTCCTGATTGGCTGACTGACTTTGATTGACCTCAGCAGGAGCAAATTGTGCCAATAAGGAGGGGGGTCCCGGGCAGCTGAGACACTTCTGAGACTGCAACATCGCTGGATCAAAATGGGCTCAGGTAAGTATTAGAGGGACTGAGGGGGGCTGCTGCACACAGAAGGTTTTTTGTTATCTTAATGCATAGAATGAATAGAATATGTGAGCAAAATATGCAGCTCACTGCCTTACAGCAGATTTTCCTGACAACCAGGCCGGAGATTTATCAACATACAGGCCTATTTTTTTCTATTCTTTTCCATGTACATGAATATTAAAAGCACAGAGATTTCATCAACTGTATGTAATTTTATTTATTTTTTCACAGAATGTTTTTTTGTTCTTCTGAAATTGCCTTGTGGTTTTGTTATGTGGCCAGATGGATTTTTATAGCTAATGGTCTATTCAGTATACACAACAAGAATGTGCAAAACACAATAAGCCACATTAGCCAATCAGATTTCTGCTGTAAGCTCAGTTAATAGATGATTTCTGGTTAGCAGCTATAGTTAAAGTAGATGAAAACATAATCAATAAAATCTCACATATACTTTAACATGGTAATGTCATTTCAAAAGTCATTTTTACTATTTTTAAATCTGCAGCTTTCAGAAAAGTAGTACCAGGTGATCCTGCAAAGGAGATTCTTGTGCAGGTATTTGCAGCCCCGCTTTGTCCCCATCTCTCTGCTGTTCTTCTACATTGTCATCCTGTCACAGGTGTCTATAATGAAATCTATAAGTGGCCGTACACTGCCCCTCATCATGTAGGTATGTTCCATTGTTATCTGAGCTACCATCTGGAAGCTCATCTTGAGCAATGCTGGAGTGCATGCATGTAGACTAGAAGCAACTGAAAAGAAGCATACTTATACCACAAGGGCCGAGGAGGGGATAAAACAGGACTTTGATGACACAAGACAAAATATACAATTATTTCAAAATAATCTTTTTATAAAACAATACAAGTTTTATTGGTAACAAACCATATTAAAATAACCTCAAAGATGGGGGTAAATAGGAAACATATAAACCCATGTGTCATGTCAAAACATAGACTTAACAATATGGATACACGTCAAGGTGCAATCCCATAGAATTTTGTCCAAAGTTCCAACGCGTTTCGACTTGCTAGTCTTCCTCAAGCGGATACTGGACATTGAAGTCGCATGAGTTTTTTTCTATATAATTGTATATTTTGTCTTGGCGTCATCAAAGTCCGGCTTTCTCCCCTCCTCAGCCCTTGTGGCCTAAGTATGCTGACTAATTGGGACTGATGCCCCCCTTTTTTCCATTATTAAGAATATTCAGCCACTAGTCAGATGGTTGCCAACTGCAAAGAAGCCAGAGGGGGGCTGCAACACTAACATGTAACAAAGTATATCTAAGCCCAAAACTTTTTTCTTTTTTTTTTTTATCCTATCAGCACCAATATGCACCTACTGCACCAACGCTCACTTCTGTATTCATCTTCTTTTAGAAGGGCACACCTATATTAAGCACTACTTTTAACTTAGTTACAGTAGTTTAAATGCTTACTTGCAATGTTTTTCCTTTACCCAAATCATTTTTTATTCACTTAGGCTCCGTTCACATGTCAGCGTATGGATCGCGGGCAGAACCGCAGCAGTTCCGCCCGCGATCCGGAGATTTTTGAAAATCGCGGGACGCCTGTGCGTTGCCCGTTGATTTGCAATAGCCCCCCAAACGCTGAGCGATGTTGCCGCGATTTCCGCCTGCCGAATCGCGGTAACATCGCGCAAAAAAAAAATGCAGGACGCATTACGCCCAAAAAAGTACAAGAGCTTCTTTGGAGCGTATTGCATCCCGCCTTTTTTTATTTTGCGCGATGTTACCGCAATTCGGCAGGCGGAAATCGCGGCAACATCGCTCAGTGTTTGGGGGGCTATTGCAAATCAACGGGCAACGCACAGGCGTCCCGCGATTTGCAATAATCTCCGGATCGCGGGCGGAACCGCGGCGGTTCTGCCCGCGATCCATACGCTGACATGTGAAAGGAGCCTTACAGCATGCATTTGATCTTGCTAAAATATTTGACTACCCCTGAAGGGTCAATTCCCTAACAGAGCCCCTTCCTTCTTGCAAATCATAGCTTTTTTTCTCTGGAAGTGTCTGCTTCCTGTCTGTGTCGGACCAGCTCCTCCTCCCTCACCTCCATACTGGCTATATCTTGCAGCCCTAACCTCCACAACATTTCCAGAATTCGCCCCTTCCTGACTAAGGACACCACAAAACAACTTATTCACTCCTCGGTTAGTTCCTGCCTTGACTAGTGCAACTCTCCCTCACTGGCCTACCCTTACACAGGCTATCCCTCCTTCAGTTTATTATGAATGCTCCTAGACTAATACACCTTACTATCTGATCCATGACTGCTGCTTCTCTCTGCCAATCAATTTACTGGCTTCCACTACCGCACTGTAAAAAATTCAAAATACTAACCACAACATACAGTGCCATCCACAACATCGCCCCCCAGCTACATCCCCAACCTCATCTGCAGATATCGCCCAAATGATCCTCTCCGCTCCTCCCAGGACCTCCTGCTCTCTAGCTCCCTTGTTACCTCCTCCCATGCTTGCCTCCAGGACTTCTCCAGAGCCTCACCCATCCTCTAGAACTCCCTGCCCCAGTATAGCCAGTCAGCCCCTACCTCGTCCGCCTTTAGGTGATCCAGGAAAACTCACTTATTCAGGTAAGCCTACCCCACCTCTACCTAAGAACTTAACCTGAGGCACCTCCATCAGATCACTCCCCGCATCGATTACATTTTGTACCGCCTCCCCCTCCCTTTATATTGTAAGCTCAATGAGCAGGGTCATTCTCTCCCTTCTGTATTGAGCTATATTGTAATTTTACTATCCCCCTCTACATTGTAAAGCACTGCGCAAACTGTTGGCGCTATAAAAATCCTGTATAATATTAATACGTAACCTTTTATGTACCTGCCAGGGAGAAGCAAGGGGAATACTACAGAGCACATGCAGGTCTACTGTTAGAAATCACTGGGCCCCGTACAGCCTACCTTACAGGCTCCCCCCTCTCCAAAATTTCCCAAATCATATTTTCACTAAAATGCCACAGCAATGTTTCGCAGCCATGACAGAAATTATGCCCTTATTGATCAAGGCCCATTCAGTTCTGTCCCTGAGCTACTTACTTACAGGCAGTCCCCAAGTTACGAACGACTCCTACTAACGAATGAACATCAATGCCGGCCGCTTGTGCTCCACACTGGTCCAGGATACCACCGAGCAGCCATCTTGCAGCGCTGGACACATTCCACACTGCATGTACTGCATGGCCACAAGAGCCTCAGATAACACGACTGCAAGCCCAGAAATGCCTGAAACAACCCACATCCCTGCACAGGCTGTGGTTACACTTAAAAATGCACTGTTTCAACTTACAAACAAACTCAACATAAAGCGGAGTTCCACCCAAATGTGGAATTTCCGCTCATTTGCTTCCTCCGGTGCCACATTTGGCACCTTTCACGGGGGAGGGGGGAACGGGTACCTGTTTTTGACAGGTACCCTTCCCCACTTCCGGGAAATGGCGAAGTGAGGTCCCTTCCTCCTACCCCCCAACGCTGAGCCAATCCGAATGCGCAGCGCGCTTTGCACAGTAGGGACCCGCCCGTGAAGCCGCAAGGCTTTACTGCTGGGTTCCCTTACTGGCAATGGCGGCAGCAGCACCTGACAGCCGGTGGAAACATCGGCTGCGGTGCCGACATCGCTGGACTCCAGGACAGGTAAGTGTCCTAATATTAAAAGTAAGCAGCTACAGTATGTGTAGCTGCTGACTTTTAATTTTTGGAGGGGAGGGCGGAACTCCACTTTAAGAACAAACCAACAGTCCCTATTGTGTTCATAATCCGGGGATTGCCTGTACTATATCGTAAAAAAAAATAAGCAATATGTTTTTTGCCTTAATATCCACCTTAAATCACATTGCTAATAGCATATTGTACTTGTTTGTAGCCTACATACTGAAGTGTGCACTTAAAGCTGTAGTTTTGTAACTTTTGGAAATGCCAGTAAAAACTTGGCTATGCCAGTAATATTTGTGTGTCTTATCAGTAAATTTCAATCTGGTAGGTTAAAAATACTGGAGGAGAGGGACTGTCACTGTGACTCAGGAGGGGATGTGCCGTGTTGGTGAGGTGTCATCATCATCATCTGTGCTGCTGCACACTGCTGTCTGTGTCACTGTATGAGTCAATTTCATGTGTGTGTGCCTGCCCATTCTAATTTCTTGACCTCCTGTTCTGTCCCTGAGCTACTTACTATATCGTGAACAAAAAAAGGAGTATGTTTTTTTGCCTTAATATCTACCTTAAATCACTTTGCTAATGGCATATTGTACTGGTTTGTAGCCTAAATACTGAAATTTGCACTTAAAACTGTAATTTTGTAACTTTCGGAAATGCCAGTAAAAACTTGGCTGTGCCAGTAGATTTTGGGTGTCGTGTCAGTAAATTTCAATTTGGAAGTTTGGCAACATTAGTTGCAATTAGCGATGGGCTCGGGCGTGATCAGATCGAGCCCACCAGGAACCTGGCACTGCACACTGCCAATAATAGGCAGCGTGTGTATGTGCAGCTGCCAGATCCGGAAATGCCTCACTGCATATGATTAGCAGTGTGCAATGACGGCTTCCTGGTGGCCTCGATCTGAACATGCCCAAGCCCATCACTAGTTGCAATAATGTATGGTAAGTGTATAATGTATAATGTATGCTAAGTGCATTGGTCTTCTGTATTGTGAATGGTGCCACAATACAACTCCAACACACATATGCTGTAAGACGTCGCAGTGCGGCACAATGCTAATGTAGCGCATCAAGGCACAAAAACTTGTGACCTGCTGAAAAAGCTCATGAAGTGAGTGTAACACTTATGGGTGGGAGGAGTAGTTGTTTTTGATGCCATTTCACTGATGAATGTATCTGCTGATGAAGTCCTGCCCACGGGACGTGATGCGTACGGAGGAAGGGAGAAGTTACATTACGTCACCCGCGGTCATTTTAAATTTATCTGTGCACACACGCTGAAGTTACCAAGCACTGGGTTACAGTGCTGGCTTTGTAAGTGTATCTCTTATATTTTAATAAAAGTAATGTTATTAGCAGAGAGCACTATGTATATGCTTCACTTTTTTTTTTTTGTTTTTTACACAACCTTGAGGATCCCAGGACTGGAAAGCTTAGAGAGATTATAGTGACTGGTCTCTGTCCTATATGATCCCTGGATATCTCTTGCTCTGGGGTGGATGCGTGCAAGAATATCCATCATCTTTCTGTCCCGAGGGGAAAAGTGTGTTTGACCTTCCTGTTGGTTCGGGGGTCTATTTGTGAGGTGAGCTACTTGAGTTACCGGTGGAGGATTTCTTGCACTATATCACCCAGGAATGTTATTTAGAAGCACGATTCATCACACCTTGGGACTGTAGTATATTGTTCTCCTTGTATAATTTTTAGCTTCAAGTGAGGTTAACATGGCAAGTAGCTGCGAGTCACCCACGCAGGGGCGAGAGATACAGTGGGATTCAGAGCCGAGGTACAGTATAAAACAAAAGGAAGGCGATCAGCAATGCGAGGAGTGAATGAAGGAATATAGGCCAGTGGTAAGACAGTATATCATCACCAGAGCCCTGGCCGCCACAAGGCCAAGGGTTAGCAGGCACACTCATCAGTAAAGTAATCATTGCCGAGGAAGAGTCCGCGAGCCATTTGGCCCAGACCCTGTCATGTTTATTAGGGCAGCCTCTATGATGGTAAGTATCCCGATACAGCGGTATCACTGAATCCACCAACGCCCTCCACCGCTGAATTGTGGATGGGGGGGGGGACCGCTGTCTTCAGTGAAGCGCAATGTTTCTCCTAGCGTAAAAGAGTAAGAGACCCATGAGGGTACGATCCTCCACCCTGGGCAGTAGGTCATCCAACAGGCCCAGTAGGGCAAGTCTAGAAGACGGGTCTATCGTAATCTGGAGGATGGTGGCGATCACAGGGAAAACTTGCGTCCAATAAGTGGAGAGCTCCGGGCATGTCGAGAAGATATGGATAAAATCGCCCGAGGGCTGACCGCATTTCCAGCAATCCGGGGAGTGAGAGGCATGAATTATGTGCAAGCGGTGAGGAGTAAGGTAGGCCCTGTGAACGATCTTGTATTGAACCAACCGGTATCCAGTACCATTTTAAGTGGAGGACACTAAGGCTGATTTGACTCTGTGGTGGGGTCATATATTGGAGGTGAAGCAGAAATTTTGCCAGAAGGTGGTGGGCACCGAACACGTTGGATATAAGCAATTTATGTCACTATATTTGCACTACGCTGGAATTCCTTGAATGTGACGTTGACATATATATTGTTTTGTTATCACATATATGATTTAACACTAGTCAGACTGTGTTATTTATTTGTCTTGCGATGCACTTATATGTTGTACTATGGTATTTTCGGCTACAGCGTACTGCGTTGTGGTGTGAATGGGCTCTACAGGCATGCAGAGAAGACTCTATCTGCAAAGAATTAGCAGTTTACTGATTTTACTTGAAGCCTAGAAAGGCCTTTTACGTTTTATATTATCTTAGCCCAGGCTATTCAGCTGCACCATTATAAACTCGCACAAAGAATGGATTCCCCAATACATGCAAACATAAGAGAGCTGAGCTTCACCTGCGGTGCCAGGGTTCATGTCTGCTTGGAGCATTTATTTCCCCAAATCACTCCTTTGGCTAATGTTTTAGTGATAGACACGCGACACATCTGGTACAAACCAAATATTTTCAGTCAGTTGGCGCCCAAAGTCAATATTTGCTAGAGAAATTACAGAGACAATTAGGAAGTACCAGTTATGTGAAGAGGAAACGTTAACCCTTTATTACAGCCTGGATGTCTGAACACGTCGGGTTTAGTAGGTCTTTCCCTGTCTCAGTGGATAAACAATGTCTTTTTGAATTCCCTTCCTCTAAATGTCATCAGTAAAGCTAGAGATTTAACACGAGTTAATAAATGAGCTAGGTTACCTTTAAATTTACTTAATTAACGTTTCAGGGCTTACATAACAAGGGGTGTGCTTGCCTTCATCCCAAACAAGAAGAAGCTCCTCTATATTGGCGGGACTATGCGGGGCAATTTCCAAATCTATAATATACAAAATTATCCAAAACAAGTATATTTGCAAATTCCCTAAAATACTGAAATGTATTTTAACATTCAATAAAAACCATTCCTCTAAATGAAAATAGTACAAATCGTTACAATACCCTCTAGGGCAGTGGTCCTCAACCCTGGCCTACAGGGCCCACTAAGAGGCCAGATTTGCAAGATAACTGAAATACATCCCAGGTGATATCATTTGCTGCTCAGTGATTGCATTACTCTAGTCTGCATCTCCCCAAGGTAATACTTAAAATCTGGCCTGTTAGTGGGCCCTGAGGACCGGAGTTGAGGACCACTGCTCTAGGGGACAAGTACAATAAGTACAAAAGTTGATGCTCCAGGCTAGAGCATCAACTTTTGTACTTATTGTGCAAGTAGGATGCCAAGGATGCCAAGGAATGTTTTTTATTGAATGTCAAAATAAATATTGATATTTTAAGGAATTTGCAAATATACTTGTTTTGGATAATTTTGTATATTATTATAGATTTGGAAATTGCCTCGCATAGTCCCGTAGTCCCGCCAATATAGAGGACCTTCTTCTTGTACCTTTAAATTTACTTAGTTTCACCCCTGCAGTCCTGCACACAATATATTCAGGTTTTTACATGCAACAATAATTCATCATGTGACATATACTTCTATCCAAAGGAACAGTGGGATATTGTTTTAAAAAGAGGACTTGTTGGAAAAGCTACATGCCTGACGAAGGGGGTCCTGCATGGCTCCGAAACATCGCACTTGCATTTGTGATGTGATCTCTCTGCAATAAAAACCTTGGATGGTAATTAAAGATCCTTGGTGTGCTGGTAAATATATACCAAATATTAAAAAGGAGTGTAGCGCCTTAAAACAAAGATCAATCATTGTTGAAGCATAAAAACATGCAGACACATTGAAAATGTATTTAAGATTGACCACTTCAGCTCCGGAAGGTTTTACCCCCTTAAAAACAAATCAAGTCCAATCACAGCGGGAGTGCGGCTCTGGTGGGGCGCGCGCGCCCCCTAGAGCCCATCTACAAATTCACGTACAGGTATGTGATTTTTTGCGTTTAGGGGCCGCCTTCCCACAGTAAATGTACGTGGGGCGGATCTTAGCTGGTTAAACAAAGAGTCCATGTAAAATGATTCCATAGAACCAATGATAGTCCTTAGTAAAATCACCAATCTAGTGAGAAAACAGCAAGGCAATAGTGTCCAATCAAATGTACTACCACCAATGGAAGCATTGCAAACTCACTGGATGGAGCGGCTGCCATTACTATGTGTGGCAGCTTGTTATTTGAAATGTCACCACTGACACAGTGGGATCCTGGTACGAATGACTGGCGGAAGCGATCCACTGTGTGATTTCCAGAAGAACTTCCATATGTGTTTGAGGCTTACTTGCTGCTGTAACGACAGCCGCTCTATCCGGTGAGTTTGCAATCCTTCCATTGGTGGCGGTACATTTGATTGGACACCATTGCCTTGCTGTTCGCTCACTGGATTGGTAATTTTACTATGGACTATCATTTGTTCTATGAAATAATTTTACATGGACTCTTTGTTTAACCCCAAATACATTTTTTATGTGTCTGCATGTTTTTATGCTTGAACACTGATTAATCTTGGTTTAAAGGCACTACGCTCCTTTTCATTATTTCTGCATAAGTCAGGTCTACTTCCTATGTGTCAGCTGCCTTGATTTTAGATACCTATTATACACAGGGCGTAGAATTCCCATACAACAATTCTGGTGAATATGTACACTTTCCTGATGCGAAATCCAGTATCCAGATCATAATCGCTACAGCACCATCATTGATGAATCTGGTTTACAGGAACGTGTGCGATAGGAATATAGACAAGATTGTTGGAAAAGCTAGCAATTTGATTGGCTGCAATCCCTGTTTGGCTGACAATTTTCCATCCGGCTGCTTTGACAAAAAATCTATTGAATAGTCAACTTTTATAAAAGAAAAAACTGTGCTTGATGCAAAAAAATATTAAATAATAATCAATGTTGGGTGGATGTATTACTCTTTGGAATTGGGCGAGACTACTCGCAATCACCCTAGCTGTACCACACACAACTGTAGCTGTAGAGCATACATGTCAAACACAAGGCCTGCGGGCTGAATCTGCCCCTCCAAGCCTTATCAAAGGGCCCTGGCACCCAGTTCTGCAGCCGGGAACATGGTGAAACTCCATTCTACCACCTCCAGCTCTGGCCCTCCGCTCCCCACTTTCACTTGCAAACACAGCAGCTCCCGAAAGTAACAGATCCCTGCACACACTAATGGCAGGGACAGATCTCCAAAATCTGAGAGAGAGAACAAATTCTTTAAAAGGCGAGACAGATCCACCTACACATGTAGGTACTAGAGCCAGGCCAGGTAGGAGAGAGATGTAAGAAAGCTTTTGGGGGTTTGGTTGCACACTGTGCATAGTGCACCCCTAAACCATACACTCTGTACCAAATGCACTCCTGAACTCTGCACTCTGTATCTAGCGCACTCTAGATACAACTGGCCCTTTGAGGGCAATCATACTACTTATGCGGCCCTTTGATGAAATTGAGTTTCACACCCCTGTTGTAGAGTATACAACCTGAGGAGGGTATCACTGAGATTTCACTGCTAGTCTGGCTATAATCTAACCAGTGATTCCAACTCTACACCCAATCTATGGATAGGAAGTCCTTTTCCAAGTGCTGTTGAGACCAGTTGTATTTCTGATAAAATCTTGTTTTCGCCTTCTTTTCTTTCTTGCTTCTGGTTGGTCAAGGTTCTGGTTTCCTACTTTATACTTTGGGACACTCATATTGTTCTTCTAGGATGCTGTAGTGTCAGTAACCATTGTCCTGTGATGTATCACACATACCCGTACAGGTAATGATCCTGTTTATCCCCATATAGCTATACTGCCTGCATAGATTATAGTGTTGTTCAAACTAACTACCCTCCCTCCACTGCCAGATCCTGTCACTTTCTTTTGGTTTGGTTTTTATTGTCTTCATTTTTCTTTATATTGTTACGTGGCGTGTGTTATCAGTCTTCTAATGGGTGGCTGCATACAACCTGATTCCCACAATGTGAATCAATAAAGAAAGTAAATATATATTGCTGCGCCTATACCCTCAGTAATGTGTACTTAAAGGGTAATTCTACTTTCTACTTGGGGAAAAAACAATTCAAATAAAAAAAAATAATAATAATATAGTGTAACTGTGACACAAGTCATATTGTAATTGAATGTTATTAAAAATTACCTTTCCTTTTCAATCTGCAGCCACTGTAATTTTCAGAAATTGCAATGCAATATGGCTACCTGGAGCTGTCCTGTACACAGAATGTATACTGACCACACCCCAGAAACATAATTTCCTGCTTGTGTAATTGTCTCACCAATTTTCCCAGAAGTCTGCCTAAGATACAAGTCAGATTTCTGGTATCCCCTGCAACAAAAATGTCATTTTTGGTGAGATACTCCCACTAGGAACACGTGTAAAGGGATGCAGGCCCAGCAGATTTCCTCATTACTGCACTGCAGTTGCACAGCTGATTTATAATTATGAAAACACTCCCATTAGACCCACTTAGCACAGGGGCACAGAGGAACAAACAGTGATTTCTTCAGAATAACAAAAGGTAGGAATCTGCAACAAAGTTTGTTTTAATCCTTGCAATGCACAGAGATCACCCAGAGGCTAATGTTATTTTTTCAACAAAAGTAGAGTTACGCTTTAAATCATTGTGACAAATTATACATTACCATATATGTACAATGTGACAGAAATTTTCTAAAACTCCTCAAAACACAATTATTTTTTGATCTGTTAATCTGTATACTCTATCCAGTGATATAACAGTGCAAAATAAAGTAAATCATATAAACAGTAAACCATATAAAAAAAAATTCAACTCCCAAATTGTCCTTTAAATTACACTATATGGTGCAGTTAATTATTGAATCCACGACAATATAATCCGTAATAAAGTGCTAGTGCTTCAGTCACTCCCACAACCTTCCAAGCTATGTGCTCACCTCTCCTTTTGACCTCTCTTACTAGGTCAAATCATGCTTTCCCCTATGCTGGGGCATGCAAGGTTGGACTCGCTCAGGGTATTCCTACCCCAAAAAAGTCATGTGACCATGACGACACATGTAGGGTGGGCCAGGTGATGCTGCCGATACCAGAAGTGACGTGGGAGGCTCCAGGCCCTGTTGTTTGTTTTTAGGAGCTGAAAGCCTTTTAACTAGATGTAAGTTACTACATTTTAATAAATTGATTTTAAACAAACTACTGTACTATGAGGATACCCTTTCTTGCATGAACCATCACACGGATGAAACTGAAGTTGAGCCTTGCATGCCCCAGCATGTTGATTGGAAGGTGGTGGGAGTCACTGAAGCACTAGCACTTTATTGTGGATTATACGGTCGTGGATTCACTAATTATCTGCACCATAAGGTTTTAATTTAAAGGGCAATTTGGGAGTTGAAATTTTTTTTTTATATGGTTTACTGTGTATAACATTTACTTTATTTTGCACCGTTATATCCCTGTTATACAGATTAGCACATCATAAAATAATTGTGTTTTGAGGATATTTAAAAGATTTCTGTCACATTGTATATGTATATATATACACGTATGTATGATTTGTCACAATGATTAAGTACACATTACTGAGGGTATATTTACTTTTTTTATTGATTCACATTGAGGGAACACAATCCGGTTGTATGCAGCCTCCCATTAGAAGACTGATAACAAACACGCCATTTTAAGGTAGTGTGAGATAATGCACTTGTTACTCTGTAATAATTTTCTTCTTTTCTGTAAAATATGGTTGTATCTCTGGTGTATCCATCATCCTATTACAGGGAATTATACCTTTTCTGCCCCACCCATCAGATATATACACATATAGATTTCTTTCTGATCCACCACAGTCATCGCCCCTAGTTTCCTCCTAGTTTCATCTTTTTTGACCATACATCTGTAATGAATATCCTTATCCTTGGGAATTCTGAACCAAGGGTTTGGCACTGGCTCCTCAACTAAATGGTCATACATGACTTTGGTTGCCCTACAGTATTAGCAAGTGACCTTAAATCTCACTTAAATTTCAACTCTATCTCCAACCCTTCTCTATACACAGTCTGGGAAGCACACAAGACCTTGTCAGAGGCACCTTGATAAAGTTGGGCACCAGACTCAAACAACAGAAACTGCAACAAATTGCAATTCTCCTCTCCCAAATTAGTGTACTGGGACTCAATCATAAGAGGGGCCATAAACCCTTGAAAGCAGCCAAACTAGCTTATGCAAGGAACTGTTTTTCAAAAGCTAAAGCCACCCAGGCCTAATGTAAAATATACTTTTACAAGTATAACAACCAATGCAGTAGCTCTCTGGACCAGCCTTTCTGAACCTTTTCAATATGGGTGAACCCTTAGAATAACTTTCTGGTCATAGGAAAACCCTGCTAAAGCTTACTATATTTACAACTCATGATATATTAGTGTGATGGACAGTGGGAAGAATGCACCTTACACTTGTGGTCAGTGGGAAGAATGCCCCTTACAGATAGCTAAAAAGATCAATGCAAGTGGGAACTTATCTAAGAGGCAGAATTGTTCATTGCTGAAGGAACCCCCTAGCAACCTCTGAGGGAACCCTGTATTAGCACCTCGTTGGTATATATAATAATCATACACCTGATTCTAATCCTACAAAATCCTGGACTTTGACTTTGTGCAAATTTACAAAGTGTACAAGTGTAAGAATTGATGCTGGTTTGAAGCTGAAGGCTAATCACATCAAATATTGATTTGATTTATATTTTTTGTCTGTTAGCTTACTTTGCAAATTGATAAAAATAAACCATTAAAATAAATATATATTTTTGAAAGCATTCCTATTTTACAGCATTGCTTTACACCTGCCTAAAACTTTTGCACAGTACTGTATACCATTGGTCTCAGAACATAGAAAGAGGTAGCCCAGCTGCTGCACACCTCACCCGTAGTAAGCAGGTAGAGCAAGTAAAAGCAGCCTCAGCTCGATTCATCTAGACCATGTCTCCAACATGTTTCGCCCCCAACCCCCGGGGCTTAATCATGGAGAAGTGATTGGTCTGAGAACACCTTCTCTTGGACTGGTAGATGTAACATTTTGAAAAAGAACATTCTACCAAGACTTGTATATATCCTCTTGCAAATGCTACCTATATCTTATATCATATCCTTATCCCACTGTCTTTCCTACCATCTATACATTCACTCCTCAACAAATTTGTTTGGACAAATAAGCTTCCCAGAATAAAACATACAATACAATCATTTTCAATACATACAATCCATTTCACAGTCTATTAAACCCCACCTGACAATAGGCACCACCTGCATGACCTCTTATAGGGTTTTATCTAATAAGCACCTCTCGGTACACCCATCCGTGCTGCTCCCATTCATTGGGAACCCAGAGCTTATTCGCAAACTTTACAACCTCACCTTCATCCAATTAAGAGATACTGGCAAAGACAACAATACATTTCATCATCTGCTCTGCTTGGCTGTTACTCACAGAAATGTCTTTGTACCCTGACTTTGCATCTTTGGGAAATTGGAGGTGGAGACAATTCCCACAGATTCTCTCTCTCTCCTATGTACAGCAGTGCCTATCAGTTTGCACCCATGACGCCTTTTGAATTAGGGTACATAGAATCTGGTCCTGTGAAAAATGCTACAAATTGCTACTTTTTTTTACCGAAAAATTATTCCCTGCTTTCCCTCCTTGAAAAAACAGGATGTGACCTAAATGTAGATCATGAATAAGTGATAGTGGTACAGCGTCAACTTATATCAAGCATAAAGATAAACCACACTGCTTAATGTATAGTCCAACAAAAATGCAGATATAATCCAAAAGGTCAGATATCAAGAAGTCCAGCAACAGGAGATGGTATCAGGATAGGAGAAGGAAATCACCATGTGCACCAAACAATAAAGATGTCCTCTTACCGGAACCAATTGACCACCGGTTAGGGTAGGTCAAAGTGGGGATTTGTTCAAATGATTCCCTGGAACAGGCAAATCACCGGAAAGCAAACAAATCAATGCAGGTAGCGATTCCAAGATTCCACTCAGGTGTTCAGCCTTACATGACCCATATACCTCCAAAGATAGAGAACAAACTCCAATGGCATAGTAAACTTCTTTATTATATACAAAGGCAAAGTAAAAAATGGCAACTCACATGTCCACCAACAGATAGCGCATGGAATATTCAGGTAGCCAGAGTATGCGTATCGACGTGCTGGCATGCCTGGCGCGTTTCGTCGCAAATAGGACGTTGTCAAAGGTCTAATTGTACACATTACCCTGGAGGAGTCATCCAAACTTCCTACCCTTTTCTTTAAATATTCTTTTAGCAACAAATATCATGATTCTGGATATATAAAAAAGTAAAATGATGATATAGAACACCCCCCATCCCCTACGTCTTTCTTGCACCCCTCCCAAATTCACCTGCTCTATGCTGGCGATGTGGCTCATCACCTGCAGGCATGTCTTGCCCCAGGTTGTCATGCTTGAACCAACATGCAGAAATTCACCACAACTCCTTCCCCCCCTCAAAACATACATGAGATTGGTTATCATCCATGCAGTCAACTCTGCCTGTGCATATATCCCTTTTCATAGTGTTCTTAACCCACCCACCAATCTATCCTACACCCCCCCCCCCCCCATCCCTCTGCCATTTTTTCTTATTTCCCTTATGCCGCCCATTCAAAAGACACTGATTTTCTCTCACAATAAGGTCCAGGCTTTGCAACTGGTTATCTGTATATTTTAATTATTTGCATTTTTTTTTTTATTAGTATTGTGATGTGGGTGTTTTATGTCCTGTTTGCATTGTTCTACTTTCAGTACTTCTCTGAGACTACGGTCTTGGTCGAGACTTGATGTATGTTGTTGATTAAATATAACATTTTTATTAAAAAAAAAAAGCTTGTAGACTATATACATACATATTATGTGCTGTAGTCTATACTGTTACCAACTATGAAATAAAAATAAGGCTGATTTACTAAAATCAAGAACAGGGATGAATCATCAGGATAGGCTTTGATCACATGTTCCCATGCAGACATTTGTGCTCATAAAGATTGTAATCACTGAACTTATCTAGCTGATTTTACACTGATGTTCAATACATACTGTGCATTCCTAGCTTGCAGTGCATGCTGAGTTTCCAAATAAAGTCTCCTTTTCGCCTTCTGTTCCTGTAAGCTGCCTCTTTAAGGATGCGTATGCCAACATTTTTTGTAAAGAAATACATTAAAATTATTTTTAAAAAAATAGATGATTGGCTTGCTAAGCAATGAAATGTGCATACAGCAAACTAAACGACATGTCAAAAAACCTATATGCTATGCTCAGAACTATACTCCTTTATGTGATCTATTCACAATCATACATGCATATCTTTTAGTAAATCAGACCCATTATAAGGGATGTATTTGGACTAACTTGATCAATGATGACCTTTTACAATCTCAGCCCCTTCTACTAAAAATATTTTAGTAAAATATACTGCTAAATTGTGTTTTTGAAGGCAGCATGTGGTCTGCTTTATATGTAGGACTACTTTTCATCTGTACCAGGTAGTATAAAGGAAAAAATTATCTCCCAAACATTAAACCTGTACACTCTTTCCCCAACAGTAGACAGTAACAAAACAAAATTAAATGTTATCACTGTTATTGTTAAGAATTGGAACTGCACTCTCCAACTCTGGTTCCATAGGCACAAGCTGAAGGGTGCCATTACGGTAAATAAAGCCCTGCCCCTTATGGTGAATTTTTCAGGTGTACATACGCCAGCTGAAATGCTTATCTGGAAAATGCTATCAAGGTAGGAATTAGAAAAAAACTAAAGCTGGCTACATGTTATACAATTTTCTTGTTCAATTTCCTTTAGATTTGTAGTGCAATGGCCTGCCTGATTGCATACAAATTGAAAGTGTTTGGGTTTGACCTCATATTATATGGTTTTGATGAATCTAAGAGAAAATTGTACAGGAAAATTGTATATTGTGTAGCCATCATTAGCCTCCTTCAAAGCCATTCTTATTCATGCTGAAACAAACTCCCCTTAGTACAGGTAGATGCACTCACTTTAACCACTTGCCGCAAAATAACATACCTGTACGTCATTTTGCTTCAAGTGGTTGTACCGGAGCCATGTCCCTGATACCGTTTTTTAGAAACGACGGTCAGCTTTCTTGTAATAACAATCAATGCAGCTAAGCAGCCACTCGGCTGTTATTACAAGCAGCGGGAGGGGACATCCCCTCCCTCTTCCCGCCGCCTTCTGCTGCTCTACCCAGGCTCTCCTGTCCCACCGGGAGACCCAAGCGACCAGCCGGCACGTCCACCAGCTGGCTGGAGACCCAAACAAAGCCGGAACCAGCTTTGATCGGGTCGCGGATGTAGTAACATCACTTCTGGTTTACTGGTGTCTTAACCTCCCTGGCGGTAATCCCGATCGTGACTCGGGGTGGATTTTTTAGTCCAGGATCGGTATCCCCGAGTCACGCTCGGGGTAGATGTGCAGAGAGTGCAGCGGGGTCTCTTACCTTCTCCTGGCGATCCAGCGATGATCTCTCATTGCTGTGACCGCCAGCCGAGAGTCCCGCCGAGAGTCTGTCCTCCTTCGGTGTGATGACTTCCTAGTTCCGTTCCCTGCAGCAGCAATGCTGCATGGGAGCGGAACTAGGGAGGGAAATTCAAAACATTGCACAAAACACAAACACATAACACATTTTATATTTTATATATATATATATATATATATATATATATATATGCACACACACACACACATATATATATATATATATATATATATATATATATATATACCTATATACACACATATATATATATATATATATATAAAATTATATTATTGATTCGATTATAATTCATGCGTTATATAATATATATATATATATATATACACACACACACACACATATATATATATATAATATATAACGCATGAATTATAATCTAATCAATAATATAATTTTATTATATATATTATATATTATATAATAAAATTATATTATTGATTCAATTATAATTCATGCGTTTGTGTTTCAAATTTATCACATCTGGGATGTCTACTAGAGTCTTGTTTTGGTCAGGTTTAAGTCAGTAATTACTAAGAATTGTAGGCCTATAATACATAACGCCAAATTTCCATGAAAAAAATTGTACCGCTTTTGGTATATAATTCCTGACATAATCATACCGCCAGGGAGGTTAAAGGCGCCAGTTTTAAAAATTTGGAATTATTAAAAAAAAAAAAAGTACCGTATTGAATGCTTTCAAGTGCAGACGAGGGGTTTGAGGTCTTATAGACCCCAGATCCCTCCATAAAGAGTACCTGTCACTGCCTAGTACTGTCACAAGGGATGTTTACATTACTTTTGACAGCAAAAAAAGTGATAAAAAAAAAATGAAATGGACAATGTAAAAATAAAAAGTAAAATAAATATGAAAAAAAATTAAAGCATCCCATCCCTTCGTGCTCACATGGAGAAGCAACTGCATATGTAAGTCGCGCCCTCAAATGTAAACAGTGTTAAAACAACACATGTAAGGTATCTCCGCAATTGTTAGAGCGAGCAATAATTCTAGCACTAGACCTCCTTTGTAACACTAAACAGATAACCTGTAAACATTTTTAAAGCGTCACCTATGGAGATTTTTTAAGTACCGTAGTTTGTTGCCATTCCATGAGCGTGCACAATTTTAAAGCATGACATGTTAGGTATCTATTTACTCGGCGTAACATCATATTTCACATTATATAAAAAAACTGGGCTAACTTTACTGTTTTTTTTTAATTAATAAAAGTGTATTTTTTTCCAAAATAATTTGCAAACCGCTGCGCAAGTACAGTGTGACATAAAATATTGCAATGACCGCCATTTTATTCTCTAGGGTCTCTGCTAAAAAAATATAAAATGTTTGGGGGTTCTAAGCAATTTTCTAGTAAAAAAAACAAACTTTAACTTGTAAGCAACAAATGTCAGAAAAAGAGCTGGTCTTCAAGTGGATAATCTGTTTGTAGCCTTAGGGAGTTAGAGCGAGTATCATTTATGTTCAGCCACCAGGAACAGTTCTTCAAAACACCTGGACCACCAGACAAAAATGTCTTTCATCTCTGATAAATGAAGAAGTAATATAGTACCAATATGAATGCAAATATATCTATTAAAGAAAAAACAATGTATCAGATTGAGTGGGGTTAGTTTACTGCATCATAAACAATTCATTTGGTGAAGAACAGATTGCAGGCCTGCTCCCCTACCTTAAACAGATCACATATCATGTCTGTTAACAATAGCTCAGAGTTTACGCCAGAAATCCTTGCCAGGGCCTGAAGCAGGGACCGTCTGCTGATCCTCAACTCTCTGCATTAACTTGATGAATCAAAATTTTAACACACCAAGGAACCTTTGCCTCTGTAATTCTATTGACTTTACTTGGAATAAAATAGCCAGTTAACAGCACAATCATATGTGTTTGACGCATATCAGTTTAATCACCCAACAGAAGGTATGCACTGCTGGAGAATAGTTATTTCCTGTTCAGCAGTAAAATACATTGAACTTCCAAATAGAAAACGTTTAATGATTTTCTCTATAAAAGCAGGTGCATACAATAAGGGAGTGACTTCAGTGTGCAGTACAAGTGCTAAAAAAAAAAAATAGCCACCATTTACTGCAAAGCCAGACGGGTTCTTAGTTTCAGCATGCATGATAAAGCCAAAACGTTTCTTTTCTATTGGGTAAAATGTGGAAAGATTTGAACCTCTGTCAGGTTTTTACTGCTGTCGGTGGCCCTGCTTGGTATATTCGCTCTCTTTTGGTGATCACTATCTCCGGTATGGAAAATCCAACATTTTTTGACTTTCACATGAACAGAAGTTGAGGAAAATTCTTACAATTAGTAAGGCTTCATGTACACTAGCCTACACTAGCAGCTCCTAAGCTTGAGTTTAGGAGCTTTTGGCATTTTTTTTTGCCAAAGCTCCAAAAGTCAACTCCATAAAAAATGTAGTAAAACGATCTAAAACAGCGCTATCAGGCATAAATAATCACAATTATGATGAATAATAAAGTGTACCAGTGCTTAAATATATAAAAATATCCAATTCATACAATAGTGTCAGACAAATAAATAATTGTTGATAAAGTGCACAAATAAATTAAATTAAAGTGCATTCATAATACATTCATGGTGAAAAAAGTGCAAAAGTGCTGGATACTGTGCAGTCCAAAATTAATAGTCTACTTGAAATTGACCTAAAGTGCTGAAAAAAGTGCTTGAAGTGTTCCACACAAGTGCTAAGGTGCTTTCAAGGAAACCCCTTTTGGGGATGCACTCACCAGACCTAAAATGTAATGAAGCCCGTAAGGTTTTTATTAGGTTAAAATAAACTAAAACTACTCACAAAAATACAGCATGTATCAGCGTTTGTGTACAGCATTAATCACACCCAATCAATCCACTTCCGGGTATGCTGCCGGCGTGCGTTCTACGGTGGTTTCAGAAGTCTTTGATAACGCCCACAGTAGGTGGGCGAAACGTGTCGACGTACTTCGGGCAGACAATCATCACACTACGTCACTTCCTGAAACCACCGTGGAACGCACGCCGGCAGCGTACCCGGAAGTGGATCGATTCGGTGCGATTATTGCTCTACACAAACGCTGATACATGCTGTATTTTTGTGAGTAGTTTTAGTTTATTTTAACCTAATAAATACCTTACGGGCTTCACTATATTTGGCTCCTTCCCTTCCTTTATGAGCATCTGATCAAGGGGAGAGCATAGAGAAAGCTGGAGGTGTGTTGGAGGCTGTGTTGACTCATCCATCCCTACTGGCCACCCTGTGGAAAATCACTGCATTTTGAGGCTTGATTACATTTTAGGTCTGGTGAGTGCATCCCCAAAAGGGGTTTCATTGAAAGCACCTTAGCACTTGTGTGGAACACTTCAAGCACTTTTTTCAGCACTTTAGCTCAATTTCAAGTGGACTATTCATTTTGGACTGCACAGTATCCAGCACTTTTGCACTTTTTTAATAATTAATAATTTATATATCTTTTACCTTAGCGTGGGTTTTAACACATATAGTTTTACACATATCCATAAAAAATGTGTCAATGTACACATAGGATTGACCAGTGTAGAGCACATGGTCATAACCAATGGCTGCAAGGCCATACTGAAGACTCACCCCATCCACTTTACGTTATCCATCCAAATGAAGGAGACCACACAACGAACGGAGTGAAAATAGCCATAGCAGCCTTTTATTAAAAAGGTAAACTGAAATTAACATAAAAGGAAAACATTCCTTAACACAGACACAGATCATTCCCTAAGCCTGTTGGTCTTTAAAGGCACCCCAAAACTATGTTCCATTATACACTATGTGGCCTTTTACCATAAAAGGCCTCCAGCCGCAACACACTGGGTCGAAGACAACACACTATCCACAGTGCAACCATTTCCATATTCCAGTTAAACTGTCATTACCTGGAATGCACCAGAGGGACACATACCACCAATGGGTCCCAAACAATTCACCTATCCTAAAATTCCCCCAACAACCGCCCAGCTGCCATGAAATCTAATAATTCAACATATCCTAGCAATGAAAAAACTTACAAGAACACGGAGGGTGGGAAGCTGTCTCCTCCATCCACCAAGCTAAACTGGACGCCAGGTCTAAACCACCTCTCCTTAGGTCTACCTAAGACCCCACTCAGCCACACTTTACCCCCAATCAGGAAAGCCCCTTCCTTTTAACCAAAATAACTCAACTATTAACCCCTTTCTAATTTGTCTTCCCTCTTCACACTGTTCTACACAATTGTTTTCCTTTTGGGCCTTGCTTTTAGCAGAGTTTGGAAGCTGCCACATTTAGGTGAGCTTCAAGCTCCCTCTCTTAAACACGGAAAAATTGCATTAACCACTTAAGCCCCAGGCCTATTTCTGACACTTTTTGAGTTAAAATCAGTATTTTTTCCTAGAAAACTACTTAGAACTCCCAAACATTATATATATTTTTTTAGCAATATTTTTTGTCACGTGGTATTTGCGCAGCGGTCTTTAAAACGCCATTTTTTTTGGAAAAATTACGAAAAATCACATTTCACTGCATTTAAAAAAAAACTAAACAGTAAAGTTAGCCCATTTTTTTTGTATATCGTGAAAGATGATGTCACGCCCAGTAAATAGATACCCAACATGTTACGGTTTAAAACCCGTGGAATGGCGACAAACTACGGTCAATAGAAATCTCAATAGGCGACGCTTTAAAATTTTGTAATAGTTACCAGTTTAGAGTTATAGTGTAGCTCTTTTTTTAAAACTATTGCTCACGCTCTGGTGATCGTGGCGATACCTCACATGTGTGTTTTGAACATCAATTTCATTCGCGGCTCGACTTCTGTATACGTTCGTGTGCGAGCTAACGGTGACGGGGGCGGCTAACATTTTTTTTTTTTACTTTATCACAGGTTTTTTTTAAAAAAAAATCTGTGCACTTTAATTGCTGTCACAAGCAATGTAAACATCCCTTGTGACACCAATATGCAGTGACAGGTACTCTTTATGGAGGGATTGAGGGTCTAAAAGACCCTCAACCCCTCCACTACACTTCCATGTATTCAAAACGGGAGAACTGCATTTTTGAATACACTAGTTTTTTTGCAGCAGAGTAACCCAGACGTGACGTCATGGGCGGCGCCTCCGGGTTACGTCATTGGAGACCCGATCGAAGCAGCTTCCGGCTTTGATCAGGGACTCCATCCAGCTGGCGGATGCGCCAGCTGGTTGCTCGGGTCTCCCGGTGGGACGGGAGACCCGGGCAAAGCCGCGGAAGGTGGCGGGGGTCGTCCCCTCCCTCTCACCCGGGTAAGGATCGAGCGGCTCCCGAGCCGCATCAGTCATTACCAACAGAAAGCCGACCGCCGGCTGTAAACCACGGTACCGGGATGGTGCCTCTAGCTAGAGGCATCACCCCGGTATAACACCGCAAAGTTTGCCGATGTACCCAAACGTCACTTTGCGGTAAGTGGTTAAGGATAGGATAGTTTTGACCATCGTCCGTGGGAAAACACATAACCACATTTTGCATTTTCCTATGGTTGCAGAAAATGTAGGCCAGTGTACATGAAGCCTACACAACCTGTTCTGGTGACAAGTGTCTGATGAGCTTTGAGAGAGATCTCGGCTTACTTCCTGCTGTGTTACTGAGGCAGGAACTGAAAGGAAATCTCTCCAAAACCTGAAAGGGGTCTTAACCATTATATTTGTAGCCCAATCTGCAGCACTCCGTGTCTGGTCCAGGAGTGACTTTTACATAGAGGACCACTATTGTAAGGAGAACACAGGCGCCACACTAAGTGCAGTATATCAGGATAAATGTTTAATAGACCAACGAAAAGGTACTCACAAACGATTGTATAAAATCAGCATGACAGTATCATGAAGGGGAATGATGATCCCAGTGTCCAAATTCAGGATGGCACAAGCCTTTTTTTTTTTTTCATTTTCTGCACAGTTATGTTTGCCAATCAATTTGAATAGTTTTTTTGCTAAGTGTAATTGGATCCATATCGATTATTGTATTCTTGACTACTGCTTAAATCTTCTACATAATGCACATTGTTAATATCCTCGTTCAGTGTGTCACAGCGGGTCCTCCAGAGTAGGAAAACGGTATTCTTTAAGACCCAGTAGGCCCTGCCTCCCTGTCTATTTAAGCCCTTCATGATACTGTCATGCTGGTTTTATACAATCGTTTGTGAGTACCTTTTCGTTGGTCTATTAAACATTTATCCTGATATACTGCACTTAGTGTGGCGCCTGTGTTCTCCTTCCAGTTCGTCACAAGCCCCTTCTACTTGTTTCCAGAGCAGCCTGCGGAGTGTGGTGTATGGAGATATATGTACATGGACTTTACATATGGACTTTTTAATATAGATATCATTAGGCTACTGTTCATATTAGAATAGCATATGTCTGTAATGGAGCTTGCGGAAGTTTTTGGACACCTATCTTCCCCTGTTGTGCGCCAGGTTCACCCCCTTTTTTTCTAGTTTGTACTATTGTAAAGCTGTCTACAGCCAGTGTTGACCCTGCCCTCTACCCAATAAGAAGACACACAGGATGTGGACTGCAAAAATTGTGGGAGGTATAGTTCTGACGGACTGAGCTGGCTTGGTGAGCTAGGAGTAAACTGTAAATCCCACAAGGGACTGGGGCAAAGAGGACAGGTGGTTCCCTGTTGTTTTCCTGGGCTGAGGAGAGGAAGTGTAGAGGCTTTTTCTGAGAGGACTGTGTGCACATTTGGCTTCTGACGGACTGTGTGCTGCAGCAGCACCTGAGAGGGAGAGAGGCACAGCAACAGAGATCTGAGAACATTGGGGATTGCCACAGATGGTGATGGAGCCTGCTGTCTGATCAAGGGGAAAGGATGCTACAGACACAGACTGGTTGTGTTTCACCCAGTATACAGAGGGAGACTATTTGCTAACACAAGAAGCTGGTTAGAGGCTGCTGGCCAAATCCATGCTGAACTCTGACATAAGAGGAACAGTGTTGTCTGCAAGTATCATAGACCTAGTGATATTATCAGTACCTAAAGACACCAGAGCCAGTGGCATCATCAGTGTTTAAAGAGACATTATCCTGAGCACTCTGACATAACAGCTGGCCCCCAATGAGCTGGCCAGCAGAAGAGAGTTTATAACAGACAGCTGAACTGTTAGACTAGCATAACGCTCCTTCGTTAGGATTGCCCCATTATGGGGTTTATATGGAGTTGCTCAGTACACCCATTGATTGTTTTTACAACATATTTCTTCCTACTAATCATATATTTGCAATATACAGTGCCTTGAAAAATTATTCATACCCCTTGAAATTTTCCACATTTTGTAATTTTACAACCAAAAACATTAATGTATTATGTGATAGATCAACACAAAGTGGCACATAATTGTGAAGTGGAAGGAGAATATTACATGGTTTTCAAATTTGTTTTACAAATAAATATCTGAAAAGTGTGGTGTGCTTTTGTTTTCAGCCCCCTTTACTCTGATACCCCTAACTAAAATCTAGTGGAACCAATTGCCTTCAGAAGTCACCTAATTAGTAAATAGAGTCCACCTGAGTGTAATTTAATCTCAGTATAAATACAACTGTTCTGTGAAGCCCTCAGGGGTTTGTTAGAGAACCCTGGTGAACAAACAGAATCATGAAGGCCAAGGAACACACTACACAGGTCAGGGATAAAGTTGTGGAGAAGTTTAAAGCAGGGTTAGGTTATAATAAAATATCCCATGCTTTGAACATCTCACGAAGCACTGTTCAATCCATCATCAAAAAATCGAAAGAGTATAGTACAGCTGTCCACCTAAACTGACAGGCCGGGCAAGGAGAGCACTATTCAGAGAAGCAGCTAAGAGGCCCATGGTGGAGGAATTGCAGAGATCCACAGGTCAGGTGGGAGAATCTTTCCACAGGACAACTATTAGTTATGCGCTCCACAAATCTGGCCTTTATGGAAGAGTGGCAAGAAGAAAGCCATTGTTGAAAGAAAGCCATAAGAAGTCCCATTTGCAGTTTGCGAGAAGCCATGTGGGGGACACAGCAAACATGTGGAAGAAGGTGCTCTGGTCCGATGAGACTAAAATGACTATGGTGTTCTATCGGGTTGAGGTCAGGACTCAGGCCAGTCAAGTTCCTCCACCCCAAACTTGCTCATCCATGTCTTCCTTTGTGCACTGGTGCACAGTCATTTTAGAACAGGAAGGGCCAACCTCAAACTGTTTCCGCAAAGTTGGGAGCACGAAAATGTCTAAAATGTCTTGGTATGCTGACGCCTTAAGAGTTCCCTTCAGTGGAACTAAGGGGCCAAGTCGTACCCCTGAAAATCAACCCCACACCATAATCCACCCTCCACCAAATGATTTGGACCAGTGCACAAAGCAAGGTTTATAAATACATGGATGAGTGAGTTTCGGGTGAAGGAACTTGACTGGCCTGCACAGAGTCCTGGCCTCAATCCCAAAGAACACCTTTGGGATGAATTAGAGCAGAGACTGCAAGCTAGGCCTTCTTGTCCAACAGTGCCTGACCTCACAAACGCATTTTAGGAAGCATGGTCAAACATTCCCATAGACACACTCCTAAACCTTGTGGACAGCCTTCCCAGAAGAGTTGAAGCTGTTATAGCTGCAAAGGGTGGGCCAACTCAATATTGAACCCTACGGACTAAGACTGGGGGTGCCATTAAAGTTCATGTGGGTGAAAAGGCAGGTGTCTCAATACTTTTGGTAATATAGTGTATGTTTAATTCTAGTTTTTTTTATATTATATAAAAAATAAAAAATCTGAAGGTTTAGAAACACTTTCAAGTCAAAACAAGCTCTGTTTGCGGCTAACTGATTTAATTGCTGTGTTCAGTAATACAGCTAACCACATTATTTTATATAGAAATAGCTATATATATAAGACAAAATATAAAACAGAATGCAGGTAAAAAATAAAATTTACATAAAAATGTTCTTTACAATAATAACGCCCAACATGTACATGCTGAGAGTACATTATGATCCTTTTTAAAGGAGTGCAAGATGAGCGGATTTGTGGCTATCTGTAGCTCCTGAATAAATCAGAGTGTCACTGACCCCCAAGGTAAGGGGAATCTGACTACTAGAATTACAGAAAGACAGTGCTGTTCAGGACCTTTGGCCTGTCTGAGACACCTGACTTGCAGAGAACCTGTTCTTAGCAACAGCTGTGCTTCAGGACATGTTTTGTGTTACTTGACCTTTATAATTTGCCTTGGAAAGAAGGAAAATGCCATTCAAATGTCAATTCATTAGGAAATGCAATGCAGTTTATATGTTTAGTGAATATTATTATAAAGTTTTAGTTGTAGGAATCTATAGACTTCGGTATCTGATAACAGAACCTTTTCTATGCTTTAACCACTTCCGCACTGCTCACTAGAGCTGTACTGCGGCAATGTGGCTCGATAACGTTCCCCTCTCTCGGTGGTGCTCCTGCTGTATTCAGTCACAGCGGGATTCGGGCCAGGGGAGGAGCAGCGGCGATCTTTGCTGCTCTTCCTCGATCGTTGGGGAATCGAGTCTGGAGATCCGCCCGCTTGTGTAAACAAAGCGGGCGGATCTCCTAAGTGACAGACAGCAACAGATTGCAGGGTTCAGCATAGCTGAACCTGTGATCTGTCCCTGTGTCACTCAGTCACCTCCCCCCACACATGTCAGTAAGCACCAGGCATACATTAACCCCTCCCTCTCCAATAAAATTAACCCCTTCCCTGCCAGTGTCATTTTTACAGTAACCGTGCATATTTATAGCACTGATTACTGTAGTAATGTCACTGGTACCCCCAAAAGTGTCAAAAATGTCAGTCAAGGGTCCGATCTGTCCGCCACAATGTCGCAGTCCCGCAAAAAAAATCTCAGATTACCGCCATTACTCGTTAAAAAAAAACCCACCAAAAACGACAGAAATCTTTCCCTTAGTTAGTAAACGCAATAACTTTTGCGCAAACCAATCAAAATACGCTTATTGCGATTTTTTTTACCAAAAATATATAGCAGAAAACAAATTGGCCTAAAATGATAAAAAATGTTGATTTTTACATTTTTTTGGGGGGGAATTTCATATAAAAAAATTTAAAAAATATTGTTATTTTTTTCAAAATTGTCGCTATTTTTTTGTTTATAGCGCAAAAAGTAAAAATCGCACATGTGATCAAATACCACCAAAAAAAAAGCTCTATTTGTGGGAAAAAAAGGACGTAAATTTTGTTTGGGTACGGCGTTGCATGACCGCGCAATTGTCAGTTAAATTCGCACAGTGCCGAATTGCAAAAAGTGGCCCAGACGTAAGACAGCAAAATCCTCCGGTGGTAAAGTGGTTAAGGTGGATGCACATGTGTATCAGTATTAAACAGTTTACAGCTGAACTGGAGGAATTTGTTTTTTAACTACAATGGTCCAGCTTGGATCTATCTATTTCTTCATTTCTCACATCTGGAGGGCCGCTGGGGATGTAGAAATTTACTTTACCAGTCTGTGCTACATACAGTCTCCCAGGTGCTGTTTGAGCAATTTGCCATTAGCATATTTAACACAGGGGGTCACTCTCTTAGTACTTCTGCCATTCAGATGTCTTGGTGTTCTCTGCTTGATGAAGCAGAGATTGTGACCTTTTTCCATCTCTCATCTCCACCTTGTAAAATCAGGGAACACCTTGCATTCATTGAAAAATATACAAGATGTTCTCTGATTGGTGGAGGTGCCCAGCAAGCAACCTCTTGTGTTCAGTTTACAGACAGCAAGTCCCTTAAGCAGCATAAAGAAAAGAAAGCAAAGGCTACTACAGTGAATTTCTGCATCCTCAGCAGCCCTCCAGATGTGAGATATTTAGGATTTGGCATAACCAAGCTGGACCAGTGTAAGTTTAAAAAAAACAATATCATTTCTGGAGTTCAGCTTTAAATTAAACCTATACCTACCGAAATGACTAGCCTCAGGTGATACACAGAGATTCACAGTGATACACTCCTGAACTCTGCACTCTGTACATGGCACACTCTTGATCCCTGCACTCTGTATATAATGCCCTGCTTAACCCTGCACTCTGTGCGTAGAGCACTCCTGAACTCTGCACTCTGTACATAGAGCACTCCTGATCGCTGCACTCTGTACGCAGCACACTCCTGATCCCTGCACTCTGTGGGGGGGGGGTGGTGTCATGTTTATATGCAAAGTTACCTGTGAGATATGTACTCCTGAACTCTGCACTCTGTATAGAGTACTCCTGAACTCTGCACTCTGTAGGTAGAGCACTCCTGAACCCTACACTCTGTATATAATGCACCGCTTAACCCTGCATTCTGCTCGTTGAGTATCCCCGAACTCTGCACTCTTTACATAGTGAACATTCCTGAACCCTGCACTCTGTACATAGAGCACCCCGGAACTCTTTACTCTGTATCTAGTGCACACTACTGAACCCTGCACTCTGTATGTAGCACACTCCGGAACCCTGCACTCTGTACGTAGCACACTCCTGAACCCTGCACTCTATACGTAGCACACTCCCGAGCCCTGCACTATGTACATAGTGCACTCCTGAACTCTGCACTCTGTATGCAGCGCACTCCTAAACATAGTGTACTCCTGAACCCTGCACTCTATATGTACTGCACTCCTGAACCCTACACTCTTTACATAACACACTTCTGGTATTTACCAGGGCCCCTTTAGGACCCTACCAATGTTAGTGCAGTTTGGGCACACTCACCTTTCAATATGGCAAGCTCCTTTATCCCTGGGTTGTGGTGGTGGTCGGCAGGGATTGGGGGGTGTGTGTGGTTGAGTTCCTGCACCTATTTTCTGAGAATATATATATTCTGTATATATCTTTATAATATTATGATGAAATTATTCAGTTACTGTCCTTACACAGGAAGTATATTTTTTTTACATTTTTTTTTTTAGATCTTGATATGAAGGATATCTGTTTATTGAAAATAATTATAATGTGTTCTTATATTTTTAAAACATTGCCTCTATATATGGTTTGTTATGTAAGTATATGTGAATAGCCATAATGGTTGTCACTTGCTGATCTTTTTATCTGACCACAAGTCTCCCAGACAGTCTGTCTGCAAAAAGTACACTCTCTGCAGCTTCTAATGACCTAAAACTCCCTTATTATTATGGCAGCCAGGCACAATGCAATACCAAGGCAAGGATTCTAATTAGCAATATATGTTTTTTTTATGCATTGCAATAAAGACTATTTGTGGCTAGGGAGACCTGTGTTCTATTAGTTCAAGTCAATTTTTAGGTCCAATTGAAGTCGAAAGGATCTGCTGTCTCATTTAGAATAGAAAATATTATATATGGGGGTCGGCAATCCATTGATCGCAATCTACCAGTAAATTGTGCCATTGGCGTGTTGAACTGCTGTCTGCAGAACCTCAAACAAAGCCTCATACAAAGAAGTGGGGCTGTTTTTGTGCTTAAAAAGGGGCCGCTGCCGGTGTTCAATCAGAATACCGCTACCTGTCAGATTCTGCAACCGGAAGTGACGTTCGGACAAAAACAACTCACTGCGCATGCGCCATGCGTTCCAACATGGCTGCTATGCATTCTAATAGATTTCCTAATGTGACAGAACACGAAGCAGCAGCAGACATCTTCTTACACCTATGCAAGTCTTGAATTGTATATTTATTCTAGCAGTAACTCGCCTTATAGATTGAATAACAGTATTCCAGTTCTATTATTATTAAAATATAGTAAATATAGTGAGAAACCTGCAGGTAGAAAGTTGTGACGGCCATCTTGGTACACCCCACACTGCTCAGCGACAAACTGATTATATACTGGAACAGACTATTTCTCCGCGACCGAGTGAAATAGTCTATTTCACTATATAATCAGTTTGTCGCTGAGCAGTGTGGGGTGTACCAAGATGGCCATTGCCACCTTCTCCCTGCGGATGTCCTGCTATATTTACTATATTACAAAAATAATATGTAGCACTACTCCCTTGGGAGCTGCTGATTATGGATTCCCCTGGGTTACCCATAGCAACAACATCACTTTTTAGCATTTTCAAAGTGCGGCAGGGCTGCTGCTTCACCTTGTCACTAGCAGTGAAGAAGAATTTAATGGACTTGTATTGCTCTGTGAATCGCTCTTCAGGGCCCAACTAGGCACCCGCTTTATCCCTATTCTTCAGGGTTCTACACGGCACCTCCATTACTGTACTTCTATCTGTGTGAGCTAGCTCCTTGATTCCTTGACTTCACTGGAGTGGTCCCCTTCCTGGGCCAACCCTTTGGCAAGTCCACAGTACTCACAGACACTGTTTTTCCTGAGAGACTCTGCCAGCAACTCCACCGTCAGCTACACTGGATCCTCTGCAGTTCAGCTCCACACCTGGTTCACTAGGCTGACTGCCCAAGACCACCTTCCTCGCACACAGCAGGAGGAGAGACCAGCTGTCTGCCTCCTCCTGGGACTCTGCTTACCGCCAAAGACACCCTGTCACATGTCCCCCCGGCTTTTATGTGCAATACCAGGATGCATTGCAAGAATGCCCTCCCACTGGGACTCCCAAAAAGCCAATGTGTCACTGGCTGGGTTTCTTCCACTGTCCAACAAGCTCCCTCATTGGATACAGTGGGGAGTCTGGGGACACTCCCTCAGACCTAGTGAATCACACCTGGAGACATGCAACAGGCAACTGATAAGCAGAAGGAGCAATAGATGCTTTTTCCTAGCACCTACCTAGGAGGGTGCTACAAATAGAAATGTAATACTGTTATTCAGTCTAAAATGTGAGTTAACTGCTAAAATAAATGTAAAATGCAAGACTTGAGTGATTGTAAGAAGATCTATACCGCTGCTTCGTGCTCTATCATATTAAGAAACCTATTGAAATGCATAGCGGCCATGTTGGAATGCATGGCGCATGCGCAGTAAGTTGTTTGTGTCCGAACATCACTTCTGGTTGCAGAATCTGATAGGTAGGGGTATTCTGATAGAACACTGGCCAAGGAGAGAGCAGGAGGCTGCATCTGATGTTACTGCTTCTCTAGTTGCGGCTACAGCGAGCGGAGTGATGTCACCAACACATCCGCCGCTCTGTATCTCTGCTTTACCTGGAGAGGCGCTAGCAGCAGCTACAAGGGACTCTGGTGTACTGACAGTGGAGTCCTCTCCTGTATTATCTTCAAGCAATTTTGTTCGGTCAGTGCGTCTTATGCTGGCCATACACTAGCCGAAAACGCGTTTGAAAATCTGTCAGTTGGACCATTTGTTAATTTTTCTTCCAGTTAATGGGCACAAATAGAAAATCTGTTTTCACTTTTCAGAGCCAAAAAATCGAAGGAATAGGTTGGAAAATTCTGCCGAATTAACAATAGATGGAAAGGGTAATGTGTTTCTCGTTCTTTAAAAATTATTAGCACTGTGCATATGTGACAAAACGGATGAAAAACTGATTCATTTATATCCACTCAACTATTTATTAATAGAACGTCGGTCATTACATGATGGCACTATCATTTGCTCTCAGGGCTGAGTGTTCATTCTTAGAAAATGAGAAATAGAATACTGAACAGGTATCATCAAAGGCATAACACCATCTATACCAGAGTAAGCAACTGGGGGCAACTGGGGGCTCAGGACAGTAAGGGCTCTTTAACACTTATGGCTTGGGGGGAATCATAGTTGAGCCGTGTTTTTACCACCTCCTGACCACATCCCCTTTAGCTGCAGTGGCCAGGGGTGTACACATGTTGCAGCTGCAGCAGGAATTATATCACACATTCGGAAGCAACAGGAGTTATTATTCTTGCCACGGCATGTGTACACCTTCGGCTACTGCCTCTGCAGTCAAAGGGGGTAGAGATTGGGGTGGTAAAACTGCAGCTCAGCCAAGGTTCTTACACCAAATGCAACAAAGGGCTCATTCACAAGTGCAGCAGGTACTGCTGCTCCTCTAAAAAGAGATGCGAGTATATTTGACAGGTGGTGAAGAGGTGATATGTGATTGCGGCACAGTAGTAAGCCAATTATAGTTTTAAATCAGATGGTGAGGAGGTCACATTGAGCGACAAAGGCAACACGAGCTACAATGTGCCCAGTGATCTTTGACTTCTCCCATGTTGATCAGATAGATCTCCACCTGTGTTGGCAACTGTCCGTAAATTTATGGATGATTTGTAAAAAAAAAAAAATAGGGCAATTTTCTGCTGTCCGTAAATGTCTGTGAACAACAGAAAAGTGCCTGTGAATAATCTCCCTGTTGGATCGGGCTTCATGGTGTGGCTTATATTCACACCCCTCACTGCACAAATAGAGGCCGAGCTCAGCAGTTTACTAAGCAGCTGTTTCTGGGACTGTACATGCGCAGTTCAATGTCGCAGACAGGAGTTTTTCTTTTTAAAGTGCTTTACTGCCGTCCGCCAGCTGGTCGCAAGTTGCAGCCAGGCCAAGAAGGTAAGTGAAAGGGAACACTCTGGAAGAGGAGGATGTAAGGGGGCATTCTGGAAGAGGAGGATGTAAGGGAGCACTCTGGAAGAGGATGGTGTAAGTAGGCACTCTGGAAGAGAAGGGTGTAAGGGGGAATTCTGGAGGAGGAGGATGTAAGGGAGCACTCTGGAGGAGGGGGGTTTTAAGGGGGCACTCTGGAAAAGGAGGATGTAAGAGGGCACTCTGGAAGAGGAGGATGTAAGGGGGCATTCTGTAAGAGGAGGATGTAAGGGAGCACTCTGGAAGAGGAGGATGTAAGGGGGCATTCTGGAAGAGGAGGATGTAACGGAGCACTCTGGAGGAGGAGGGTGTAAGGAGGCACTCTGGAAGAGGACGATGTAAGGGAGCACTCTGGAAGAGGAGGATGTAAGGGAGCATTCTGGAAGAGGAGGATGTAAGGTGGCATTCTGTAAGAGGAAGATGTAAGGAAGCACTCTGGAAAAGAAGGATGTGAGTGGGAATTCTGGAAGAGGAGGATGTAAGGGAGCAGTCTGGAAGAGGAGGATGTAGTGGGGCACTCTGGAAGAGGAGAATGTCAGGGGGCACTCTGAAAGAGGAGGATGTAAGGGAGCACTCTGGAAGAGGAGGATGTAAGGGGCACTCTGGAAGAGGAGAATGTCCGGGGGCACTCTGAAAGAGAAGAATGTAAGGGAAACAGTAATCCCAGCACCTAGTACCCAGTGCTAGTGGCCATCATCCCAATCAATATGTATACAAGAAGGACTCCCCAATGGTGTGGGACTATGAATGCCACTAGACACTGTATATCAAGGTTAAAATAGTCAAGTTTATTAAACAGATAACAAAAACAAAAATTATTATACAAATTAGATACAATATGATGACATTAACATGGGGGGGCACATAAAAAATTGCATGCAATGACAGATCATATACTAGTCCACACTGAAGACGCTCAGGTACACATGGTGGATTGAACCGGAAAAACGCGTAGGGTCTTTTTTCAAGAGGAGGATGTAAGGGAGCACTCTGGAAGAGGAGGATGTAAGGGGCATTCTGGAAGAGGAGGATGTAAGGGAGCACTCTGGAAGAGGAGGGTGTAAGGGAGCACTCTGGAAGAGGAGGGTGTAAGGGAGCACTCGGGAAGAGGAGGATATAAGGGAGCAATCTGGAACAGGAGGATGTAAGGGGGCATATGTAAGGGGGTACTCTTGAAAAGAAGGATGTAAGGGAGCACTCTGAAAGTGGAGGATGTTAGGGAGCACTCTGGAAGAGGAGGATGTAAGATAGCAATCTGGAAGAGGAGGGTGTAAGGGGGTACTCTGAAAGAGGAGGATGTAAGAGAGAAATCTGGAAGATAGGTGACAAGCAGAGATGAAATCAATTGCTTATTAGTGGATATAGTCCTATCTGTGCCTTCACCACACCTTGTGTGATCCTCTCCCCTTTGTATAGAAAACTCACCGGATCATCAAGTTATGGTGTATAAGAATCACGCAGCATCATAAATCTACCTTACAGCCACATAGGCAGCTCGCCCATCATTTTTTGGGGGGTTTATTGTAGAATATTTGACATGGATAGGGATAAGGGATACATGAGATGCCTAAAAACTGAGGAACTTCAAACTTAAAAAAAAAAAAAAAAACAGTTTAGGACCCGCTAAAGTCTCTGATTGCGATGAATTAACTCCAAACTGAGCTGCACACCAAGGGGGGGGGGGGGGGTGATGGTGCAGCTGGAATAACAGACAAAAATCCCAAAAGTTAAAGTTGCAGATGCAGCACCTTGCTGTATTGCACGGCACCTGGTTGCTCTTGACCCAAGCTAGAAATAATGGGGTGCTCCTGGCTGTATTACACTTGCTCTAAAGCTCTCCCCCTTGGTCCCAGACATGTGAGGTATTGCACTCCACTGTGAGTACACCCCTCACATTTTTGTAAATATTTTATTATATCTTTTCATGTGACAACACTGAAGAAATGACATTTACTACAATGTAAAGTAGTGAATGTACAGCTTGTATAACGTGTACATTTGCTGTCCTCTCAAAGTAACTCAACACACAGCCATTAATGTCTAAACTGCTGGCAACAAAAGTGAGTACACCCCTAAGTGAAAATGTCCAAATTGGGCCCAATAAGCCATTTTCCCTCCCCGGTGTCATGTGACTCGTTAGTGTTACAAGGTCTCAGGTATGAATGGGGAGCAGGTGTGTTAAATTTGGTGTTATCACTCTCTCATACTGGGTCCATGAAATTTTAAACATTTTACCTCATGGTAAAGAACTCTCTGAGGATCTGAAAAAAAAGAATTGTTGCTCCACATAAAGATAGCCTAGGGTATAAGAAGTTTGCCAAGTTCCTGAAACTGAGCTGCAGCACGGTGGCCAAGACCATATAGCGGTTTAACAGGACAGGTTCCACTCAGAAAAGGCCTCGCCATGGTCGACCAAAGAAGTTGAGTGCACGTGCTCAGTGTCATATCCAGAGGTTGTCTTTGGGAAATAGACGTATGAGTGCTGCCAGCATTGCTGCTGAGGTTGAAGGGGTGGGGGGTCAGCCTGTCAGTGCTCAGACCATACGCCACACACTGCAACAAATTGGTCCCAGAAGGAAGCCTCTTCTAAAGATGTTGCACAAAAAACAGTTTGCGGAAGACAAGTAGACTAAGGACATGGATTACTGGAACCATGTCCTGTGGTCTAATGAGACCAAGATAAACTTATTTGGTTCAGATGGTGTCAAGCGTGTGTGGCAGCAACCAGGTGAGGAGTACAAAGACAAGTGTGTCTTGCCTACAGTCAAGCATGGTGGTGGGAATGGGAAGCTACAGTTCATTGAGGGAACTATGAATGCCAACATGTACTGTGACATACTGAAGCAGAGCATGATTCCATCCCTTTGGAGACTGGGCTGCAGGGCAGTATTCCAACATGATAACAACCTCCAAGACGACCACTGCCTTGCTAAAGAAGCTGAGGGTAAAGGTGATGGACTGGCCAGGCATGTCTCCAGACCTAAACCCTACTGAGCATCTGTGGGGCATCCTCAAATGGAAGGTGGAGGAGTGCAAGGTCTCTAACATCCACCGGCTCTGTGATGTTGTCATGGAGGAGTGGAAGAGGACTCCAGTGGCAACCTGTGAAGCTCTGGTGAGCTCCATGCCCAAGAGGGTTAAGGCAGTGCTGGAAAATAATGGTGGCCACACAAAATATTGACACTTTGGGCTCAATTTGGACATTTCCACTTAGGGGTGTACTCACTTTTGTTTCCAGCAGTTTAGACTTTAATGGCTGTGTGTTGAGTTATTTTGAGGGGACAGCAAATTTACAGTTTTAGGCCCCTTGCACACAGGCAGACCGTTCAGATCCGCCTGTCCGTTTTATTGGCGGAACTGAACGAATGCCCTATGCATCTCCTATTTTCCATCTGTCCAATGGATCGGATCGGATGGGATTGGATGAGAACGGACAGATGGCCCGTTCTCATCCGATTCCCCCATAGAAAACAGCGGGGACCTGACAGCTCTGTCTCCGCACACAGATGCCATCCCCCTGCTCAGTGGGGGATTGGTGGATCGATCCCCCGCTGAGATAAACGGAGTCCACTGACGGACTCCCTTGTGTGAAAGGGGCCTTATACAAGCTGTACATTCACTACTTTACATTGTAGCAAAGTGTCATTTCTTCAGTGTTGTCACATGAAAAGATAGAATAAAATATTTACAAATATGTGAGGGGAGCACTCACTTTTGTGAGATACTGTATATAAATATATATATATACTGTATATATTTTTTTTTTATTGACTTTTCTGGTGTTGTGAAAGTAGTTGAATATGACATTTCTTGTGTATTGTGGAGAATTCTCTATAAATCACACATCCTTGTCTACAAATGGGATTCTTGAACTAATGTAACAAACCCAGTAAGTGCTTTTTGCCTGTGGCTACAATGTCAGATATCACAGCAATGCAGACCTCTGGAGCGCTCTGCACCACTTGTGCTCCCTGGGATGTGTATTTATATATAAAGGTTGTTGGGCCTCTGTGCAGCTTTATATAGAAAGCAGAAAATAAATTAACCAGAAAGACAATATAGATATCGTGCTCTGATTTTCTAGATTTTACAATCTGCCTTCTATATGGACATACAACAGTGCTTGCCAACATATAGCCTTGCCTGGAAATTCAGTAATAAATCTGATACGAATGCACATTGGATTTGATACAGTTATATACATGGACTCTTTTAATGTTGTTTATCAGGCATCCAAAATTCCATCCCTGGTGGCTGTCCAGAAGCAATTCTTAATTACAATGTAAAGCAAATAAAGTAAAACTATGGCCGGATAAAAAAAAAAAAAAAGCTAATTTTTTTCTCTTTTTCTCTCTCCTCTTTTCTGAAGTGGGTATAGTATGTTAGCGAATAATAAAAAAGTATATCCATATTTTTTCTTTATTTGCTATGTTTTTTGGGTATGTGTAGATATTTATTATTTTTATTATGATTTTATATAGCGCTGTCACTTTACACAGCGCTTTACATATACATTGTACATTCACATCAGTCCTCACCCTCAAGGAGCTTACAATCTAGGGTCCCTAGTTCACATTCATACATACACATAGTAGGTCCAATTTAGTGTCATGTAATATATGTCACTTTTGTATATTGCTTCAGCAATCTTGTATTAGATAATCTTAGGTCCTGATGAAGAGGGGGGTCCTGCAAAACGCGTCGCCTCCCACATGTTGATCTCAAATCCATGTACGTACCAACACCAGTTGGCTATTACATGTATATTTTTGGGTATTACAAATTGTTATATGCCGATGTTTTAAATAGTTATAACCTATGTGTTTTCTAATAAAATATTTTGTAATAAAGTGGAATTTTTAAGTCTATGTTATCTTTTATGTGAGCAACACCATTGGAGGTAAAGTCCCACATAAAGTGTATTTTCTTCAAATTATATGGGGGACCTACTGTATGTATTAGACACTTCCGGAAGTTTTGTATGTTGAAGAGACTGATGGATGTTGGATTGTAGTGGTGGTAGGACACAAGGACCTCTGGAAAAGTGATTATAATGGCTCATCCGAAGAAGTGCATCTGTTTTCTTTTTTTCTTTAAAGGTCCGACAGGGTCTATTTAATTATGTTTACAGTGATACAGAAATGCTTTAGATGGCATTTTATATCTGCCTGGAGTCCAGTTTTTGGGCCTCATGCATACAGGATGTTTAAAAAACACCAGTACAGCTGCCAGAAAAAAAGGAGCATTAAAAATGCGCTTTTAGCCGTGTTTTTGAATAGCGTTATTTGGCAATTAAGCGTGTTTAGCCGTTTTAGCGTTTTTTTGGCGTTTTGAATGTAAAAACGCCTAAAAATGCCAAGCGCACCTAAACGCTGATAAAAGCTTGTTACAGCGATGAGTAAGAGCTCCCAGGACGCATCACGGGACAGGAAGTGACGGCGCGGGCCGCGGCCACACAGGGCGGAAGTGGAAGGAAAGGTGAGTATATTTTCTCCTGAAACAAGGTAAGTAAAAAAAAAAATTCGGGAATATCCAATTCTTTTTCAGGTTACAATAAGGAAGCGGATGCCACAAAATGTAAAGTAACGATTTTGCAGCCGGAACTCCGCTTTAAGGCGTGTTTTGCAGCGTTTTGCCACGTTTAGCCCAAGCACAGGCATTCAAACCTTTTTTTCTACTACCCCTAAATGCTTTTGCCTCCCAACTCCTTTGAAAGTTTATGTGTACAAGGACACATAGGTTAACATGGAGGAAAATTCAGAGGCAGTAAAAAAAAACAAAAAGCCAGATACCCCTAAAAGTATATATATATATATATATATATATATATATACTGTATATATATATATAGACTCTAAATACCAGATCTTTTTGTAATTAGGAATTTAAACAGAAACTGACATTTTTTAGATTTTTGTATGCAAATGTATTTAATGGGTGAAAAATGCCCAGAAATGACCAGTCAGTGTGACTTCTTAATATAGAACCTCTACAGGGTGTGCCCTGAGAATACTTCAATCTCTGTTTCTTGGTTTTTATCAGCTCTGGGTGTTCCTTCAAAGCAGGGTCAATACAATTATGCTGTGCAGCAGAGCAGTAAACTGTGAGTTTGATTCGCCCAACATACCCAAACATGTACTTTTCCAGTTGGCAAGCAAAGCATGACTCATAGGTCTTGTTTTATGATAGCCATATGTTGAACCTAGCTCTATCTCTTTTGCGCAAAGTTTTCTAATCAGGATCTATCATTAAACAGGATTCACCATAAATTTAATATGATTACCACCCCTGCCCATTGAAAACATATAATAACATACCACAAACATAGAGCTAACCTTATTTCTTGATAACTATTAAAGGTGAATTCCAGGTATGATCCTAATTGCATACTTACATTGGTCAACTTGGACTAAAATAAGCATGCATATCATATTTCATACTTGAGAGGTCACCAGGAAAGAAGACAATCACTGCAGTAGTCAGCATCACTACAGTGATAGCCGTGTTCTTTCGTGTCCTGCGTGGAAAGGCTACACCTCTGCACACTGACCACCAGGGGGTCACTCGACTGACACGCCCACCTTCTACAGAACATCTGTATTTTTCTCAATCAATACAAGGCGTTCTCTGATTGGACAAGGTGGAGAGCTGAGGCAGTTGGCAATTTCCATCTGGTTCAATCAGACAAAGCCTTGTATTCATACAAAATAAATAAAAAATACAAGGTATTCTGTGACTAGCGAGCACCCTCCTATGGTCAGTGTACAGTGGTGAAGCCACTCAGCACAGGACACAGAAAATTGCTGCTATCACTGTAGTAGTCATAGCTCCCAACTGTCCCTGATTTAAAACAATGTCCCTCTGTCCCTCTTTCCTCCCCATTTGTCCCTCATTTTGGTCTGATCTATATAGTTGTATATGTAGCAATGCCCCCATAGTGACTGCTGAATTTTTAACTCTGCGGACTCCCCTGGTTACCAACACACAGTTATAAGCAAATGCAATTCTTATATTCCTATTGGCTCTTCACTTCAATAAACAGTCCAGGGGTATTGGGTTTTTTTGTTGTTTATTTTGTAATGGGAATAGGAGAAGAGAATAGTGGGATACTCCAATTTAACTATTCACAATATCTGAAGACTTCTATCTTCACTACTCCACTTGCAGGTATGGAACAGCCAGGCTGTTAATTCATCCTGCCCCTTTAGATGAATGGGGTTAAGTCTCTTGCTTTCTCTCAAGACAACTTGGTGAACAATATCTTATGTTATCTTCAGGATACTCTCCCTAGTATCCTCTTTCTGCTGACATCCGTCCACTGACTATACTATGAGCAGGGGTGGCCCCCCTCAGGTCAGGCACCTTGACACGAGTTCCTGTACTCACGATACTACAGCAACAGGGTCTCCAGTGTCTCCCCTCTCAGTCAGCTTCCCTAGACCTCTGGGTTCAGCTCCTCTCAAACGCTCCTCTGGTCCTCATGGCACCTCTACAGAGCAGGAGGCAGCAGCCCCCTCACTCCAGGACTCTCTCCAACGAAAGACCCCGAGCACATGTGCTCCTGGCTTTTATATTCATCATCCCAGCATGCATTGAGGCGACCTGCCCTCTGCCAATCATCAGGACTGTTTCAAAAGCCTATGCACCCATTCATCAGGTTTCCTCCCACTGTCCAACATGCCTCCCTATTGGACCAGCGTGAAACACTCTCCAGACTGAATGAATCGCATACTGAGCACAATGAGCAGACCTCACTAACAGATCCTGCTCTCTGGTAGGCAGAGAACAATATAGATTTACCTGCAGCTCTTCTGGTAAGCAGACAGAGCTCAAAACTATACTCTTTCACTAGCACCTACCTGGGAGGGTGCTACATATATAAAATGCACTATTTATCATTCAAAAAGTATTTCCAAAGTGCTAAACCTTTCATACAACTTCTAAATTTCTGCAATTGTACATTTTAAAAGACAGTATAAAGGAATATTAGTGGTAAAAAAAAACAAAAAAAACAAGCATTTGTGGGTTTAACTCATTTTTTGGTGTTACTTCTCCTTTAAGGGGACGTGGCAGGAGGTGTGTCCTATGCCTACATACTATTGCTAATAGGTGTCCCTAATTCGCATTAAAAAAGTTGGGAGGTATGGTAGAAGTGCCAACTACTACAGTGATTGTTAGCTTCCCCGGAGGTATAAAATATGCATAGTTACATTGGTCTAAGTTGACCAATGTAAGTATGCAATTAAAATCATACCTGGAATTCACCTTTAAAAGTTGACTGGTTAAAATAAAAAAGTAAAATTTTCAATATAAGGTAAGGCAAAGGCTGTGTGCTAGCTAATATGTAATTTCTCGATATTATTATATTATTCTGGATAGTCTTGTACACTGCTACTGGAACTTTAAACCAACATCCAGTGACCGCATGCTGATAAGTCATTTAGCTAAGCGTGGTAATGAAAACTAGTTGATAGCAACATTGCCAGCTATCAAAAATGTACAGACAATTTGTAAAAACCTGTGAATAATTTGAGAAACCCATAAAAAAATGAAAGAGAGTTTTCTGCATATCAGCCAATCACATCATTATATAAAAAAGTGTGTGTGTGTGTGGGGGGGGGGGGGGGGGGTACCGACTCATATTTGCTCTGCAGGTGACAGTTTAGAAAATCTGAACCCAGTTGATTGGTAGAAGTTGCTAGAAACAATTCTACCCACAGATTATAATATCAAAAAAGTGTTCTTTTTAAACTTCAGCCCCGATAGGATTTACTCCCTTCAGGCCATTTTGTGCGATACGGCACTGCGTTATTTAACTGACAATTGCACGTACAAATGCTGTACCCAAATAAAATGAATGCCCTTTTTCCCCCCACAAATAGAGCTTTCTTTTGGGGTATTTTATCACCTCTGCGGTTTTTATTTTTTGCGCTATACACAAAAAATAGAGCGACAATTTAAAAAAAAATACATATATATTTTTTACTTTCTGCTATAAAACGCATCTAATAAAAAAATGTAAAAAATCTAATTTCTTCATCAATTTAGGCCAATATGTATTCTGCTACAGGTTTTTGGTAAAAAAAAAAAAATCCCAATAAGCATTTAATGCTTAGTTTGTGCAAAAGTTATAGCGTCTACAAACGATGGAATTTTTTTTTATTTTTTTTACTATTAATGGCAATAATCAGCAACTTATAGCGGGACTGCAACATTGCGGCAGACAAATCAGGACACTAACTGACACTTTTGACAGTTTTATTGGGGACCAGTGACATTATTACAGTGATCAATGCTAAAAAAATATACTGTCACTGTACTAATGACACTGGCAGGGAAGGGGTTAACATCAGGGGCGATCAAAGGGTTAAATGTGTTGCATGGGAGTGCTTACGAACTGTGTGGGGGGATGCTCTGACTGGGGAAAGACAGAGATCTGTGTTCCTGCTTATCTTACCCCCTGTCAGAATGGCAATCTGCCTTGCTTACATTCTGTGTCCGTTCTGTGTGTCTCGGGAACGATTGCAGTAGGCCGGTAGCCATCGGGTGCGCCGGACCCACTGATTGGCTCGCCCTCTGTCCATTCGGCGGCGCGCACATCCCCCCAGAGGCTATTTCATGAAAGGACGTACGGGTACGTGATTTTGCGCAGTAGAGCCACTTTGCTGTCGTTTATGTACGTTAGGCGGTCAAAAATTGGTTAAAGCTCAACTTACAGTGCTGTGAAAATGTATTTGCCCCCTTCCTGATTTTTTACTTTTTTTGCATATTTGTCACACATATATGATTCAGATCGTCAAACAAATTTTAATATTACACAAAGATAACCCGAGTAAATTCAAAATGCAGTTTTCAAATGATTTAATTTATAAGGGACGAAAAGCTATCCAAACTTGCCAGAGGCACTGTCTGGGAAGGCTATTGTTAAAGGGAGTAGTAGATTTAGGCTTTATATAAATTACTAACAATTTAAAGGATAAGTTCACCTTTGGGAACATGGGTACATTGTCCTGTTACACATGTTGTGAGGATTTATATAGATAATTTTTATAATCTATTGTTATTTGACTTCTATATATTTGGTTATTATACTGCAATCTTGTGTTTATTTCAGTTGTTGCACTTGCTTTCTGTCTAATTGTTCTGTGTTCCCTCCCACTTTTGATGTATTTCCTCTTCCTGCTTCTTTATGCTTGTGTAAATAGAGATGGCCACATCTGTCTATGCCTTCATACAATCTGCTCTCATCCAGGAACACATTATAATGTTTTCACCTGCAGATACCATTGTAATGTTCTGGTACTTTTGGTACCCTAATTCCACTTTTCCTAAGTGTATGCGCCCCACCATTCTCTTTTGGTAAGGTGCGCATACACCTTTAAGACCGATGCTGTCATCACTGAGCGCCGCTGGAGCGGCTATTTCAACCTCCGGCGGTCTCACTCACATGTTCGTTCAACGCCGCATAATCTGCCTTGAAGCTCTCATGCTTGCAAGCATACCTCGCTATCGGAACCACGCTGCTGATCCCTGTATCCCGCTACCGGATCATCCGCTCTTGCCGAACCTCTCCTCTACTACATTGCTACTAGTGATAAGTACCCCACAGGGGAAACCTCTATAACCTTCATACTAAAGCTTACACTATCTAGCTCTGCATACTAAGGACTATTACTACATCTGCATTAACTAAGATTGCTAGCTCTTGAGCCTAATACCATCTGCTCTTGCACTGGGTTGGTCTATCCTGTATGTTCACCTGCTACTCTATCATCTGCTACCATACATGATTGCTAAACCTATCTGCATCCCATCTGCTACTATCTTACTTTCAAGAACATTCCTTTCAAGTGTCTGTCACCCAACCTGTCTCTTCAGCCTATCATCACTATATTACTATACATATAAGTCACTCTAGGAACATCTTATTGAGTGTGTGTATCTACTTGCTGAATTGAGACTATCCACACATGATGAGTCTTGGGAGTTGGGATTGGTGTCTCAGCGTTTCTCTACATGACTACTGAAGTGGAACATTTCTGCAGCTGTAAATCCACATTATACATAAAACGCAGGAGCATTACAGATTGAACGAACCTCAAATGGATTCAGCAGAAATAACCACTCAGGTGACACAATTAAAACAGCAAGTAACTGCGTTAATACACGCACTTGCTGAATTAAGAGAAGAAAATCAGGCTCTGACGCAGCAGGTAACCAGACTGACACAACTTACCACTGCTCAGTCCCCTGAACCCAAAATAAATCCTCCTTTGGTATTTACAGGCGATCGCAAAAAAATTCGCGAATTTAAAAACGCATGTGAGTTACTTTTCTTGCTAAAACCCCGTACCTACCTTACTGATCACATTAAGGTTTGTACTATTATTTCTTACCTAACAGGCGATCCTCTGGCCTGGGCAGACTCTCTTTTTGAGAAAAACGATCAGCTTCTCAAATCCTATGCCTTATTTCTAGCAGAACTTACTAGCCTATATGATGATCCCAATAGGCAGAGTACTGCCGATCTTCAATTAAGGTCCTTGAAACAAGGTAGGAGACCTGTGGAAGACTTTGTCGCAGAATTCAAGAGATGGACCCTTGATTCAGAATGGAATGATGCATCTCTGAAAACTCAATTTAGGCTTGGCCTATCAGAGGCCGTTAAAGACGAGCTCGCCCGAGCGGATCTGCCAAAAACCCTGGATGCATTGATACAACTCAGTATCACCATAGATAGAAGATTACGAGAAAGAAAGGCTGAAAAAATGGGAATGCCATTATCCAGTTCTTCTCGGATTTCGGCCGATGATCCCACTCCTATGGAGGTAGGAACCATACGCCCACCTCTATCAACTATGGAAAGAGCCAGAAGACGATCTGGTAATCTCTGCTTGTACTGTGCATCCCCGGATCACAAGATAAACGTCTGTCCCCTAGTCTACAAAAAGAAGGGTGAGTGTTCACATGTCCTCCTAGGGGGATTGACAACTTCAATTACTAACCCTTACCTTTTTGTTTGCTTAACATTACAGTGGGACCAGAACAGGATTACTACTAAGGCCATGATTGACACAGGATCTTGTGGAAATTATATTGACATACGTTTTGCTGCTTTAAATAAAGTCCCTATTATTTCTAAACCTAAACCTGTCTCAGTGAGTCTTATTAACGGTGTTCCTTTATCCTCTGGTCCGATCACTGATCAGACACAGGCACTCCTAGTCACTACTAACGGGTCTCATATGGAGACCACTACCTTCGATCTAATACCTTCACCCCACTTTCCCATTGTTTTGGGACTTCCCTGGTTAAACACACATCAACCAACCATAGATTGGAAGGAACGGACCCTGGCCTTCCTCTCTTGCTATTGCGAGGGTACGTGTAACCTCCCGTCTTCCGGGAAGATCCTGTCTGTGGTGACAGATGAGATTGCACCACTATGTTATCAGGATCTCTGAGGTTTTTCTTGAGAAAAATGCTCAAGCACTACCTCCCCATCGAGACTATGATTGTAGTATTGATCTACTCCCAAATAGCAAATTGCCGTTCGGTCATGTTTATCCTCTTTCACAGGATGAACTTTCCCATCTCAAAGAATATTTGGATGAGAATTTGAAAAAAGGTTTTATTAGACCTTCCACTTCTTCCACAGCAGCAGGACTCTTTTTTGTCCGCATTAAGGACTCAAGTCTCAGGCCTATCATCGACTATAGGCAATTGAATGCTATTACAATAAAGGATTGCTATCCTCTACCGCTTATCCCTGAGCTCATTGACCAGGTGCGTGGAGCTACCTATTTTTCAAAATTGGACCTGAAAGGGGCATACAATCTCATTCGAATCCGTGATGGACACGAGTGGAAGACTGCATTCAGAACCAGATACAGATTGTTCGAATATCTTGTAATGCCATTCGGGCTATGCAACGCCCCTGCAGCCTTTCAACGATTTATAAACGATATTTTCAGAGACTTACTAGATGTCTGTGTTGTGGTATATCTGGACGATATACTTATATATTCACGATCCTTGTCTGAACACATAAGACATGTAAGACTAGTATTATCGAGATTGCTTGCACACAACCTATACGTGAAACTGAAAAAATGCTTGTTTCATAAAGAAGAGGTACTGTTTTTAGGCTACATCATATCCAAAACAGGAATCAAGATGGACATGAGTAAGATATCCTGCATTCAGGATTGGCCTACATCAACCACCCGCAAGGCGCTACAGCGATTCCTTGGATTTTCTAATTTCTACAGGAAATTCATCAGGAACTTCTCTGCCATTGTGAGACCCCTCACACAGCTCACTAGCATTAAGAGACCATTCAAATGGTCAGATGAAGCAAATAAAGCTTTTCACCTGTTAAAGACAAGGTTTACTTCTGCTCCCATACTACGCCATCCAGACCCATCCCTCCAATACATCTGGAAGTAGATGCGTCAAACATGGCAGTAGGAGCAATACTCTCCCAACGACCAACTAACACTTCACCACTCCATCCAGTCGCCTTCTTTTCTAAATCCTTAAGCAGTCCAGAGGTAAATTACCCCCTGGGTGAAAAGGAACTGCTTGCTATAAAATTGGCTCTGGAGAATTGGCGACATCTACTCGAAGGCACCCGATTACCAATACTTATATACACGGACCATAAAAATCTTCAATATCTTCAGACTAACAAAACTCTCTCTCATCGACAGGTACGATGGTCACTATTCTTTCTAAGGTTTAACTTCCTAGTGACCTACACACCTGCAGATAAGAACAAAAAGGCGGATGCACTATCACGACTAACTGAAGAAAACTACTTTGAAATCCCTTCCGTTCCTATAATACCCCACAAGCGTATTATTGGAGTTGTCCGTTCTTTGAAGGAAGAGGTTTTGCATGGTATAAGTTTGGATTCACCCCCACCACAACTAAATACCGATGCAGAAGGCTTCCTCTACTACAACGACAAACTTTACATACCACCTACCATGCGCACCAAGATCTTGGAATTATCGCATGATGTGCCTATGGCAGGACATATGGGTATGACAAAGACTCTTAATCTGATTACCAGACAATTGGTGGCCTGACATGAAAACATCTATACAAAAATTCGTCTCTTCATGCAATGTCTGTGCCAGGTCCAAAATTGACACTACGAGACCATCCGGTCTACTATGCAGTCTACCAATACCCCAAACTCCATGGGAAGTTGTGTCCTTGGACTTTATAGTAGAACTACCTCCTTCCAAAGGATTTAATACCATCTTGGTGTCAGTGGACCATCTGACAAAGATGGCACATTTCATTGCTATTCGCAGACTACTTTCGTCCAAACAAACGGCAGAACTCCTGATGAAACATGTCTTTAAGTTACATGGTATCCCAAAAACTCTTCTGTCTGACCGTGGATCACAATTTATTTCCAAGTTCTGGCAAGAACTATGTCACATACTACGAATTGAGCGGAAGCTCACTTCTCCTTACCATCCGCAGACCAACGGACAGACTGAAAGAGTCAACCAATGCATCAAGCAATATTTACATTGTTACACTTCTTACCAACAGGATGATTGGGTGGATCTTCTCCCTCTGGCAGAATTTGCCTACAACAACGCAACCCACAGTACGACCAAGCAGAGTCCGTTCTACTTGAACTATGGGTTTCATCCCTCTATTCTTCCACCACGCATCCTTCCTTCAAATAACCCAGTAGCCTCAGACTATCTTACCCAAATAAAGGACTCTCTGGGTTTGCTTAATACTACCATTGCACATGCTCATAGTCAACAAAAGAAGTACTATGATCTTCGCAGAAGACCTTCTCCTCAGTATGCTATTGGGGACCTCGTTTGGCTCTCAACAAAAAATTTAAGACTGAAAATCCCTAGCAAAAAGCTTGGACCTCTCTTCTTGGGACCTTTCCCAATCAAAAAACTTATTGGAAAAGCTGCAGTACAGCTTACATTGCCAATAGACCTCAAAATACATCCCATTTCCATGTGTCGCTACTGAAGCCCCATGTTCCTGACCAAGGAATAAGGCCTACTATCCCACTTCCTCCTCCTGTACAAGTTGAAGGTGGAGAAGAATATGAGATAAAAGAGATTCTGGATTCTCGTATCCACAGAAGAAAACTTCAATACTTAGTTCGATGGAAGAACTATGGGCCCCAAGACGACACCTGGCTAAACACCTCTGACATACATGCCCCTAGATTAATCCGCAACTTTCATGCGAAGTACCCAGACAAACCAGCTCCAGAGGCCTTCAGGAGCCGGCCTTAAGGGGGGGGGGGTACTGTAATGTTCTGGTACCTTTGGTACCCTAATTCCACTTTTCCTAAGTGTATGCGCCCCACCATTCTCTTTTGGTAAGGTGCGCATACACCTTTAAGACCGATGCTGTCATCACTGAGCGCCGCTGGAGCGGCTATTTCAACCTCCGGCGGTCTCACTCACATGTTCGTTCAACGCCGCATAATCTGCCTTGAAGCTCTCATGCTTGCAAGCATACCTCGCTATCGGAACCACGCTGCTGATCCCTGTATCCCGCTACCGGATCATCCGCTCTTGCCGAACCTCTCCTCTACTACATTGCTACTAGTGATAAGTACCCCACAGGGGAAACCTCTATAACCTTCATACTAAAGCTTACATTATCTAGCTCTGCATACTAAGGACTATTACTACATCTGCATTAACTAAGATTGCTAGCTCTTGAGCCTAATACCATCTGCTCTTGCACTGGGTTGGTCTATCCTGTATGTTCACCTGCTACTCTATCATCTGCTACCATACATGATTGCTAAACCTATCTGCATCCCATCTGCTACTATCTTACTTTCAAGAACATTCCTTTCAAGTGTCTGTCATCTACCATCTTTACCCAACCTGTCTCTTCAGCCTATCATCACTATATTACTATACATATAAGTCACTCTAGGAACATCTTATTGAGTGTGTGTATCTACTTGCTGAATTGAGACTATCCACACATGATGAGTCTTGGGAGTTGGGATTGGTGTCTCAGCGTTTCTCTACATGACTACTGAAGTGGAACATTTCTGCAGCTGTAAATCCACATTATACATAAAACGCAGGAGCATTACAGATTGAACGAACCTCAAATGGATTCAGCAGAAATAACCACTCAGGTGACACAATTAAAACAGCAAGTAACTGCGTTAATACACGCACTTGCTGAATTAAGAGAAGAAAATCAGGCTCTGACGCAGCAGGTAACCAGACTGACACAACTTACCACTGCTCAGTCCCCTGAACCCAAAATAAATCCTCCTTTGGTATTTACAGGCGATCGCAAAAAAATCGCCCACACAGCCATGTCGTTCATTCACACAGCTCTGTGTGTGAATGAACTACAAGCCCCAACATCCTTTGCGATTGTCGGCTTGTAGTTCTCAATGAACAATCACGGCGCTGTGGTGGGCCATGGTAGTTCATTGATTCTTCCTGTCAGATTGTATCTGCCTGCCCGTACAGGATGTAAAGGCACACAGATACACTGACAGATCTGAAGGAGACTTGCATGGCACCAGCCTTCTGCTGATCACTGCTGCAATGCTTTATAGCGGGGGTCAGCAACCAGTAGATCGCAGTCAGGTGATTGGTAGATCACAGTCTGGGCTTGCTGACCCGCCATCCCAGAGCATCAAACAGAGTGCCATGCAGAGGCACTACTTGTAAATTGGAGCTATAGAAGGGAGCAAGAGCTGCATAGGCCGATGCCTCCTCTGTAGTGTTGGCTTCTGTCCAATCCAGTGACACCAACTGCACTCCATCCCTTATCCCAGCTAGTGATCTCCAGAGTGGTGCCAGTAGCAGGAAAGAAGAAATCTTCAGGTCAGTGTGAAGCATTTTACCCCTCTGGTCAGGAAGGGGGTAAAACCTTCTGGGGCTGAAGTGGTTAAGGTTGCCTACCCCTGCTTTACAGACTCCAAAAAAGAAATGCACATTTTTTAATCTGCAAAAAATTGTGCATGTATATTTTTTTAATAGGTCAATTTATCCTTTAGAGCCGAGCTCCAACTAACACTTTTTAAGCAATTACAGAAACAGTTTTTTCCTTTGGCATGAAGTATGCACCGCTATCAGTTTTAAATGGTTTGTCTCAACCCTCTAACTGTCATTTTTGTTGGACAGCTTGGTCTGTCCGAGAAATTAGGAAAATAGCAGACTTACTACTTGCAGACTCCATTTTGCTCAGCGGAGGATCGATCCATTGATAACCGCTGAGCAGGGGAATGACAGGTCAGTCTTCGCTCACTGTGCAGAGACGGACCTGTCAGAGCCCCGCTAGGGTTGCCACCTCATCCCTTTTAACCAGGACAGATATTAATTACACAGGTTCTGAGAGTGATATAATGCACATAAGGCCCTAAGTGAGCTTAATTACCACCTTAATCAGCCACAGAACCTGTGTAATTATTGTTTATCCTGGTTTAAAGGGATAAGGTGGCAACCATAAGCCCCGCTCTCCTCTATAGGATCAGATGGGATCGGATGAAAACAGACAGGCTGTCCGTTTTCATCCGATCCCATCCGATCCAATCCTCCAGATGGATGGAAAATAGGGTTTCCATCCGACTGGATTTCATGGATGGGCTTGGATCAGATAGCAGCGGGTGTCAGCGGATATGTCACCGCTGACATCAGCTGCCCCATAGGGGTGCATGGAGCTTCCGATCAGGTCCGCCTGAAAAACTGACCGGTGGAACTGATCGGAAAGTCTGTGTGAAAGGGGCCTTACTGGAGGGATTAGAAAAATGATGCATCCACCACCTTTAGAGATTGGTAATCTGCAGTATATTACATTTTTACTTTTGGGTTTAGAGACATCTTAAGTGTCAGTCTGATGAAGGCTTGAAAATATTTTTGGTGGTCATCTTGCAAACAGCAGGAAGTTCCTGTTCACACAGCATTGCATGATGTCAGTGAGCCACGGCATTGTACCTCTCACTTGGCTCTAAAGTGTTAATTCCTAATGTCTATATTGTAAACTGCTAAACATAACCTATAGCCTTTAAGTGCCGGTTCACACTATAGCGATGTGAGACATCGCATGTGATTCGCACCGCACGGCTCTGCAAATCACACACGATGCAGATTGTATGGCTGAATTTGCATCGCATTCGGAACAAAGTCACGCAGGACCCTTTTTTTGGATTTTCAGGCTTCCCGCATCGCACCAATGTGAATTTAAGAAAAACAAATTTATTTACGTTTTTGTTTTAGAAACCTTTTTTTTAACATTACTTGTGTATATAGAGAACACACATACATATAATGAACCTTTATTGCTGATGGATACACAATTATCTGATTTACAGATACAAACATTTCTTGCCAACATCTCAAGTCAAAGACATACGAATCATTGCATGACTAGTCAGCTCACTTAAATGCAGGAAGAATTTGAAGAAGAATTTGAGGAAGAATTTAATAATTTATGATATTTTATAATTTTATGGGTTTTGGAAAAATGTGAGAATACTGTCACATGTGGCATTCTCCAAGATGCAGAACTTTTAATTATAATGAGCTGCAAGAGGTTGTTGGATAAATTTACAGCTAACGTAGAAATGACTTTTCTTTAGTGCTTTGCATAATGTGTATACAGTATATATATATTACAATTGTTGTTCATATAGCAGTAAAAGAGTTGTTTTGGAAAAAAAAGCATTTTGGTGCAGCTGCACATGTCAATGTAGTTGACACCTAGAGACCCTCTGTGCTCTATAACCGCATACAACCTCTAAATTGTAACCCCTCTACTACTGTGCTAAACCACATAGAAAGAAAAGCAGAAGAAAAAAAAATCTTGGCACGCCTATCTTTACCCTCTTCTGATTCTAGAAAGCTTTACCTTTGAACACTAACAAAGACTGTGTGAAAATGTATATAGTCATATCACGGCCGGATCTAGCCTGTCTGATGTGGGTGTGCAGTAAAAAATGTTGGCGGCAGAGGATGGGAGGTCAGCATGGTAATGTACAGGGGTAGGCAGGGCAGTGGATAGGGTCAGCAGTTTGTATGGCAGTGTACCAGGGCTTTTAGTTTGTAGGACAGTGTACAGGGGGGATGATAGGGCAAAGGATGGGAGTTAAGCAGGGGAGTGCATAGGAAATGGTATTTTATTATTATTATTATACAGGATTTATATAGCGCCAACAGTTTGCGCAGCGCTTTACAATTTGAGGGAAGACAATACAGTTACAATACAGCTCAGAACAGGAGGAAATAGAGGGCCCTGCTCGTTAGAGCTTACAATCTAGAAGGGAGGGTAAAGTGAAACAAAAGGCAATAACCGTGGGGGATGGGTTGATGGAGAAAATGGAGGTACATTTATTAGGGGCTGGTAGGATAGGCTTCTTTGAAAAGGAGGATTTTCAGAGATCGCCTAAAAGCTAAAAGAGTGGGAGATAATCGCACAGATAGGGGTAGGGGTAAGGAGTTCCATAGGATTGGAGAGGCTCTGGAAAAGTCCTGGAGACGAGCATGGGAGGAGGTGACGAGGGGGCTAGAGAGCAGGAGGTTTTGAGAGGAACGAAGAGAGTGATTAGGTTGGTATTTTGAGACGAGGCTGGTGATGTAGCTAGGGGCTAAGCTGTGGATGGCTTTGTAAGATGTTGTAAGTATTTTGAATTTAATTTGTTGGGTGAGCGGAAGCCAGTGGAGGGCTTGACAGAGAGGAGCAGCGGACACTGAGCGATTGGTAAGGTGGATGAGTCTGGTGGCAGCATTCATGATGGATTGAAGGGGGGATAGCCTGTTTAGAGGTATGCAGTGTACTGGGGATCAGTAGGGAAGAAGACAGGGGTCAAGCAGGGAGGAGGACAGAGGTCAGCAGGGTGAAGGACAGGGGTCCGCAGGGTGAAGGACAGGGGTCAACAGGGCAGAAGGCAGGAGTCAGCAGGGTGAAGGACAGGGGTCAGCAGGGTGGAAGACAAGGGTCACCACTGGCAGGGCAGAAGGCAGGGGTCACCACGAACAGGGCAGAAGACAGGGGGCGCCGCTGGCACGGCAGAAGTCAGGGGGCGCTACTGGCAGGGCAGAAGGCAGGGGTTGCCGCTAGCAGGGCAGAAGGCAGGGGTCACCGCTGGCAGGGAAGAATGCAGGGGTCACCGCTGGCAGGATAGAGAAAAGGGGTCATGGCTGGCAGGACAGAAGTCACTGAGGTCAGGAGAGAGGACAGGGGCTACCATTGGCAGGGCAGAAGGCAGGGGTTGCCGCTGGCAGGGCAGAAGGCAGGGGTCACCACAGGCAGTGCAGAAGTCAGGGGTCACCTCTGGCAGTGCAGAATGCAAGGGTCGCTACTGGCAGGGCAGAAGGCAGGGGTCACCGCTGGCAGGGTAGAGAAAAGGGGTCATGACTGGCAGGACAGAAGTCACTGATGGCAGGAGAAAGGACAGGGGTCACCGCTGGCAGGCCAGGAGGCAGGGATCGCCGCTGGCAGGGGTCACCACGGGCAGGGCAGAAGGCAGGGGTCACCGCTGGCAGGGCAGAAGGCAGGGGTTGCCGCTGGCAGGGCATGAGGCAGGGGTCACTGCTGGCAGGGTAGAGAAAAGGGGTCATGGCTGGCAGGACAGAAGTGACTGCTGGCAGGAGAGAGGACAGGGTTTACCTCTGGCAGAGCACTCAGCAAAGCTTTCTCCCATCCCTGCATTGTACACAGCCTAAGCACAGGCAGCAAGATCTCCACCTTGGCTCCTCCCCACACAGCACATACAGTATCTCACAAAAGGGAGTACACCTCTCACATTTTTGTAAATATTTTGATATATCTTTTCATGTGACAACACTGATGAAATGACATTTTGCTACAATGTAAAGTAGTGAGTGTACAGCTTGTATAACAGTGTAAATTTGCTGTCCCCTCAAAATAACTCAACACACAGCCATTAATATCTAAACCGCTGGCAACAAAAGTGAGTTCACCCCTAAGAGACAATGTCCTAATTGGGCCCAATTAGCCATTTTCCCTCCCCGGTGTCATGAGACTTGTTAGTGTTACAAGGTCTCAGGTGTGAATGGGGAGCAGGTGTGTTAAATTTAGTGTTATCGTTCTCACTCTCTCATACTGGTCACTGGAAGTTCAACATGGCACCTCATGGTAAAGAACTCTCTGAGAATCTGAAAAAAAGAATTGTTGCTCTACGTAAATATGGCCTAGGCTATAAAAAGACTGCCAAGACCCTGAAACTGAGCTGCAGCATGGTGACCAAGACCATACAGCGGTTTAAAAGGACATGTTCCACTCAGAACAGGCCTCACCATGGTCAACCAAAGAAGTTGAGTGCACGTGCTGAGCATCATATCCAGATGTTGTCTTTGGGAAATAGATGTATGAGTGCTGCCAGCATTGCTGCACAGGTTGAAGGGGTGGGGGGTCAGCCTGTCAGTGCTCAGACTATACGCCATACACTGCATCAAATTGGTCTGCATGGCTGTCCTCCCAGAAGGAAGCCTCAAAAAATGATGCACAAGAAAGCCACAAACAGTTTGCTGAGGACAAGCAAACTAAGGACATGGATTACTGGAACCATATCCTGTGGTCTGATGAGACCAAGAGAAACGTATTTTATTCAGATGGTGTCAAGCATGTGTGGCGGCAACCAGGTGAGGAGTACAAAGACAAGTGTGTCTTGCCTACAGTCAAGCATGGTGGTGGGAGTGTCATGGTCTGGGGCTGCATGAGTGCTGCCAGCACTGGGGAGCAACAGTTCATTGAGGGATCCATGAATGCCAACATGTACTGTGACATACTGAAGCAGAGCATTATCCCCGCTCTTCGGAGACTGGGCAGCAAGGCAGTATTCCAATATGATAATGACCCCAAGACGACCTCCAAGATGACCACTGCCTTGCTAAAGAAGCTGAGTCATGTCTCCAGACCTAAACCCTATTGAGCATCTGTGGGGCATCCTCAAACAGGAGGTGGAGGAGCGCAAGGTCTCTAACACCCACCAGCTCTGTGATGTCGTCATGGAGGAGTAGAAGAGGACTCCAGTGGCAACCTGTGAAGCTCTGGTGGACTCCATGCCCAAGAGGGTTAACACAGTGCTGGAAAATAATGGTGGGCACACAAAATATTGACACTTTTGGCGCTCTTTGGACATTTTCAATTAGGGGTGTACTAACTTTTTTTGCAAGCGGTTTAGACAATAATGGCTGTGTGCTGAGTTATTATGAGGGGACAGCAAATTTACACTGTTATACAAGCTGTACACTCACTACTTTACATTGTAGCAAAGTGTAATTTTTTTCAGTGTTGTCACATAAAAAGATATAATAAAATATTTACAAAAATGTGAGGGGTGTACTCACTTTTGTGAGATACTGTAGCTGAAAATGAAATTGGATTGCACATAGCTACGATCTGCACAGTGTGTAGCTAGCTACTGTGCTACAGACCTGTGAAATTCCTTGGTCGAGAAGCAGCACGGCTGCAGTAACAAGCTACACACTCTGCAGATCGTAGCTGTGTGTAATCTGAATTCAGTTTCAGCTATGTGCTGTGTGGGGAAGAGATCACAGCACAAAGCTGATCTTGCTGCCTGTGCTCAGTGTACAGTCGAGGGATGGGAAAGGGTTTGGCACAGCATCAGGGGTGGAGGGGGGGTTGTGGGTAGGTGGTCACAATTGAGATCTAGGGGGCACAGCCCATCCCAGCACCCCCCTAGATCTGGGCCATGAGTCATACACTCACCAGCCACTTTCTTAGGTACACCTATTCATTTGCTTGGTAACATAAATTGCTAATCAGCCAATCACATGGCAGCAACTCAATGCATTTGGACGATTTGCAAACTGAGCATCAAACTGAGTTCAAACTGAGCATTAGAATGGGGAAGATTCAAGATTTTTTTGCAAGGGGATAGTGGTGCTTTTTTTTGCATATGATGTACTGTATATTAATATATGTTTTATTTTTTAGATATATGAATCTTGTATTGAATTAACAGTCACAATCATATTTGTCAATCTGAAGAAGCAGCATGTTACCGCAAAACACGTAATTGAACCATTGGACAGTAATTGTTCCTTTTTCTATATGGTTTGTATATGGATTGAATTATATTTTTTCAAGATTTTTTAATTGCTATACAATAATAAGTGATGTATTTTTATATATAAAGTTTTTTTGTGTGTGTAATTGGACAATCACGTAAATACCAGCAGGCCACCCTTAGAACACCCGCTTTGTTTCTCTTCATATTACTTTTCGCTAAAGTGTAATCCCACATTCCCAGCAAAATGTAAAATTGTAAGGCTGATCTGTAAGATCACGAATCCTATAAATATTATTAATGGCCTGTTGTGTTTCCTTATACTTGCAAAAACATGTCCATAGCCACTGCTCACATTCACACTCACACTTTTTTTTTATAGTGGTTCAGAATCTTTTTCTTTTTGTGAAAAAATGGATTTTTGTAAAATCTTACCGTAAAATCCTTTTCTCTTAAGCTCATTGACAGACGCAGTCCTCTTTGATTAATATCAAATTGGGTTATACTGCCCTCTACAGGAGTAGGACACTAGGCAGAAGAAAATGTTCTGGCCACACCTTAGGGGCAGTCCCAGAGGGTATATGCTCTCTCTCTGCTACAGGATGTCAGTTATGTCACAAAGCAGTGTCAGAGAATTTAACCCAACCCAACTCAATAATAGAGGGGCGGGTACTGCGTCTGTCAATGAGCTTAAGAGAAAAGGATTTTACGGTAAGATTTTACAAAAATCCATTTTTCTCTGTCGCTCATTGACAGACGCAGTCCTCTTTGATTAATATCAAATTGGGACGTCCCAAAGCAGTGCCACAAATGAGGGGTGGGATAATGGAAATCAAAATCCAATCTAGAAGGCCCAACCGGTGCCAACTAGAAGTCTTAAAGGCTCATCAGACAAAAGGATGAGACCAACAGAAAAAACCCTCGAGGTAGACCAACGGTTTCCTCAAATTGCGGCCTGCAGAACCTTGCGGCCAAAAGAGGCATCCGACGATGCCATCACATCAACTTTATAAAATTTTGTAAAGGTATGAACCGACGACCAGGTAGCCACCTTGCAAACCTGGACCACTGACGCCTGATGGCGGAAGGCCCAGGAAGCACTAAGCGCCCGAGTGGAGTGCGCCTTAACAGGGAACGGAGGATTCCGATCCTTAATAGAATAAGCCTGTACCACCGTCTGTCTGATCCATCTGGAGATAGTCGCGGCAGATGCAGGCAACCCCTTTTTGGGGCCATCCGTGATCACAAAAAGTGAATCCGTCTTACGAAACGAGTCCGTAGTTTTCAAGTATACCCTGATTGCCCGAACCACATCCAAGGAATGTAACGCAAACTCCCGAGGATGACTGGGCTTAGGACACAGGGAAGGTAACACAATATCTTCATTCAGATGAAACTCTGAAACCACTTTAGGAAGGAAGGATGGATTCGGACGAAGAACCACCTTATCCCTATGAACCACCAGATATGGGGAACGACAAGATAATGCGGCCAGTTCTGACACCCTGTGTGCAGAAGTGATGGCCACCAAGAAGGCCACCTTCTGGGATAACGTAAGCAAGGGAATCTCCCTAATATCTTCAAAGGGAGGTTTCTGAAGGACCGACAACACCAAATTAAGATCCCAGGGCGGTAAAGGCGCGCGCACTGGCAGAGCCAGGTGCCGCACCCCCTGAATGAAATTCCGCACCAAGGAATGAGTAGCCAAAGGCTTCTGAAAGAAGATTGCTAACGCTGAAACCTGACCCTTGATAGTACTCAAGGCCAGCTTCTGCTCAACCCCCTGTTGCAGAAAAGCCAAGATTCGGGTCACCGAATAAGCACGTGGAGGAACTCCAAGGGATTCACACCACGCAATATAAGACTTCCATGTGCGATGATAGACTTTTCTGGAAGTCGCTTTCCTTGCTTTAATTAGAGTAGGAATAACTGAAGTTGACAATCCCTTGTCCTTCAGCACCTGGGTCTCAATAGCCAGGCCGTTAAAGCCAGCGATTGTAAAGCAGGATGGAAGATCGGTCCCTGAGACAGCAGATCCTCCCTGAGAGGAAGTCTCCAAGGAGCGTCCGCGACCAGCCTGACCAAGTCGGCGTACCAGGGTCGACGAGGCCAGTCCGGAGCTACCAGGATACCTGGAATTCCCTCCACCTCTATCCTGCGAAGAAGTTTCGGGAGCAACTTGAGAGGAGGGAAGGCATACAGTAGCTGATACTGTCCCCACGGGCGACCAGCACGTCGGCTGCGTCCGCTAGAGGATCTCGGGAGCGGGCTGCAAACCTCCGCACCTTCCTGTTGAGCCGAGATGCCAACAGATCCACATCCGGGGTGCCCTAATGAAGGCACAGCTGGTGAAATACCTCTGGATGAAGAGACCATTCCCCTTGATCCAGAATCTGACGGCTGAGATAATCTGCTTGACAATTCTCCACCCCCGGAATGAATACCGCGGAGAGAGCCGGAACAAACCGTTCCGCCCAACGAAGATTGCTGGCCACTTCGATGGCCGCCAGGACACTCTTGATACCCCCTTGGTGATTGACATAAGCCACGGCCGTGGCATTGTCCGACTGGATCCGAACCGGGCTGCCCTGGAGCTGCACGGTCCAGTAAATCAGTCAAAGTCTGATCGCTCTCAGTTCCAATACATTTATCGGTAACCTGGATTCTATCGGAAGAAATGACTTCCCCTGGCTGAGCATCGGAGACCGAAGCCACCAGACCAGAGACTCCCTGGTCCGCTCGCTCAACCGGATCCGATTGTCCAGGGAATCGGGATTCCGATTCCATTTGAGAAGAATCTCCTTTTGGAGAATTCAGGTATGAGACTGGGCAAACGGTACTGCCTCGAAGGAGGCCACCATCAGTCCCAGGACCCTCATGCAAGTCCGAAGGGAAGGCCAGTTGACGGACAGCAACATCCGAATCGTTGACTGAATCTTCTGGAGTTTCTCCGCCAGGAGAAACACTCTTGCCAAGGATGTAGCCAAAGTTAGGCCCAGATAGTTCAGTCTCCTGGTGGGAACCAGGGATGATCTTTGGGAAAAGCGAAGAAAACGCTGATGTCCTGCGAAGATGGGGATATGAAGATAGGCATCCTTGATGTCTATGGACGCCAGGAAATCCCCCTGATGCAGAGAGGCCACCACTGTTTGGATGGACTCCATCTTGAATTTTTGTACCCGGACAAAACACTTGAGTGCTCTCAAGTCCAGAATTGGACGCACCTTGCCCTCTTTCCTGGGTATTGTGAACAGGTTCGAATAGAACCCCTGAAAACCTTCTGTCCAAGTAACGGGAACTACCACTCCTTGTTGCATCAAGTCCATTACTGCCCCCCCGCAAAGCTTTTAAGCGATCCGGGGATAGTCGAATATTGGAAGGGAAGAATCGCACCGGTGGAAGTGATCGAAACTCGATCTTGTATCACGACCGTATGACCTCGCAAACCCATTTGTCCGGGATTCTGGAAAGCCATTGATTCGGAAACCGGTGAAGACGTCCCCCCACCCCAGAGATGGGTGGGGGCGCACCTTCAGGCTGTATTGGTCTTATCTTCAGGTTTGGCTGAGCCGGACTTTTGTTTACCCGACCAGCGCCCTTTCAAACCCCCTGCAGGGGCCCTGGAGGGCTTCGCCTTATCGCCCGCCCCAGCGAAACGAAAAAACTTTTTATGAGCGGAAAAGGAAGGTCCTCGTCTGTTACGAGGTCCTTTACCCTTAGCAGTCTGTGGCAAAAAAGTGCTCTTGCCCCCAGTGAGATCCTTTATAATCTCATCCAAGGTGTCCCCAAACAGGCGATTCCCTTGAAAGGGGAGATTAGCCAAAGCTTTTTTGGAACCTTGATCCGCCGACCAGCACTTTAACCACAACACGTGTCTGAGGACCACTGCTGAAACCGATGCACACCCCAACAATGGAGTGGCGTCCAGGGCGGCGTCACAGATGAACTGTAGCCCTTGTATCATCTGCTCCAGCAAATCTGATACTGCCGGGGGGATACTTCTCCCCTCTAGGTCACGGCGTAACAATTTGGTCCATTCTGTCAAAGTTTGTGAAACTAAACCAATGGCAACCACTGGCCTAAAGGCTGACCCTATCAGGGAAAAAAATGGAGCGGGATTCCGCTTCCAACTTATGATCCACCGGATCCCTAAAGGACGGAGCGTCCTCCAACGGGATAACAGTGGCTTTATTTAGTCTGGAAATCTGTGAGTCCACCAATGGTGGTACCGTCCATTTTTTAAGGAGGGATTCCTCAAACGGATAGCGCCTAGCAATGCGTGTGGAAATAGCAGGGGTTCGTTTCTTGTGCTATGGCGGAGGCAGAAACGTCCTCCTCACTGTCTGAGGAGACCGTACCCGAGACAGCAGCCCCAGAAGAGGGACCTGCAGCTGCAGTGACAAGCTCAGAATCCGTATCTGAAGTGTCAGATGAAATAGGGGTAGGCGGGGGTCGCTTTCTTGCCCCCCGTCCCTGACAGGCCACCTCCACCCAGGATACAAAAGACTCCAAAACTGCTGACAATGCATCAATCATAAGTGGGGCACTGGAGGGTCCTGCGGCCACCTCGAGGGGATCAGGTGGGGATACATGTGTGGCAGGGTCCATGATTAATCCAAGACACTTGCCAGCAAACAAAAATTGCAAAAGCAAAAAACTTTTTTTTTTTTGTAATCCCCCAGCGCAACAGCGCCCCTCAGTGTTACCTGTTTCGGACCCCCACAGAGAGAGAGAGAGACCCCAAGGGCTCACCACCTGATGCACCGAAGCTTCTATCGAAGTGCTCTCAGCGCTGTCCTTTACAGAACAGGAAGTCTGTGGATCGTTTTCCCGGGTAAAGGAGGCGGCTCCGCCCCTTTACATGCCTTCCGGCGCTGCCCCTGCTACTCCTCGAGGTAGCTGGGCGTCTCCAAAATGGCCACCCCCATGCAGGAGACACGAGGCTACGCCAAAATGGCGGCCCCGCGTGACCTGCGGGAGGATGATGGCGGCGGCCTGCGCCTGTGGAAAGATGGCGGCGGCCTGCTAAAACGTGCGGCCTGCGGAAGGAAGGCAGCGGCCGGTGCGGCCTGCGGGAGGATGGCGGCGGCGGATGGCGGTAGTCCAGGTAACTGCAACCTTATGCATAAGGTAGGATCATATCACCCTCTTACATGGCCATCCTAAATAGTAATGCCAGCCCCTGACCTCAGTCATGGTCCCTTTACAGTGCCCACTCTTTACAGTGACTATCCGATAGTCAGCTCCCAAACCAAGCCTCCTGGTTCTTATTCACCAAATCACACTCAAGAGGGAGATCTGTGACACATGTTATAGGATAGAGGGGGGACCCAGGATCAAGAGGGTCCGACCATCCACAGAGGGGCCCGTGTCTATTCCCAAAACCCGACAGGGGAGAGGGGGAACATACTACTCACCATACCGGAACCGGCGGGCACCCACTCCTAACAGAACCCCTCTCCACCGAGGTGGGGGGGCTGTCGACCAATACGGACCCCGCGACTCAGTTTCCAACTGGTCGTCGGCGTCCCAGCGAGACGTTTAACTCGCAGGGCCAGTCCCCGTCCAGTTGGACTATGTCGCGGCCGACCCAGCGCGGAGCTAGGGCCTGCACGCGCTCGTAGGCTGACTGGGGTGACCACTGGATCTTAACATCCAGCCCGTCGCCCAGTTCCAGCAAAAATTGTTGAAATGTGTCGCGGCCGATCCAGCGCGGAGCTGGAATCTGCACGCGCTTGTAGGCCAGCTGGGGTGACCACTGGACCTCAAAATCCAGCCCGTCACCCAGATCCGGCATAATTGCTTGAAGATCTCACAGGATCAACTGGAGAAAAAAGCTGCCTGAAAAAGAAAAAAAATCTTGCCAGGACCAAAGATCCCAGCAAGGAACTTAGGTCCTTACTCCTGACTAGACAGAAAAAAACTGACATCCTGTAGCAGAGAGAGAGAGGATATACCCTCTGGGACTGCGCCTAAGGTGTGGCCAGAACGTTTTCTTCTGCCTAGTGTCCTACTCCTGTAGAAGGCAGTATAACCCAATTTGATATTAATCAAAGAGGACTGCGTCTGTAAATGAGCGACAGAGAAAATACATTTTTTACCTTATCATTTGATCCCTTTATTCAAGCAATTCCTATGTTAACGCTCTTCATCAAAATGCCTCGTGCTACAGATAACTCAATGAAAATACTTTAAGGGAACTATCATTCACTACCTGTGATAGCCACTAGTTCTGTGACAGTACTGTGTCTGACAGTGGCCACAGGACCTGTAGCTATGTGTTTGCAGATGACACCAAGCTATGCAGTGGAATAACATCCTCACAGGATGCCTCCAATTTACAAGCCGATCTCAATGTACTATATAACCACCTCCGGACCTCCTGCCGCATAAATACTGCAGCAGGGTGGCCCGGCTGCGCAAAATCACCTACATGTACGTTTTTATGCACGGGATTTCAGGTGCGCTGCTGGAGCACCCTTCTGCTGTGATTGGACACAGAAGGAGCCAATCAGCGGTCCACACGCAGCGATGGCCGCCGGGACCCACCAATCCTTGGGCTAAATGACAGAACGGCAGTCTGCCTATGTAAACAAGGCAGACCACTATTCTGTCAGGGAGGAAAATAGAGATCTTGTGTTTCCGCTAAGCTGAAACACAGATCTCTCTTTTCTTCTAGTGAACATGTGTCAAAAGCAAGGCCCGGGGGCCGAATTTGGCCCTCCAGGCCATTTCATGTGGCTCCTCGTAGCTCTCCTAGATCTGCAGTGTAGCTCCAGCCTTCGTTTGGGCCTCCTCCAGACCCTGCAATTTCTGCTTCATAGCTTCACCCCCAGCTTCTTCCCAGCAAGGGGGGGTGGGATACTCTGGAAATATAGAATTACAGATACAACCGGCCCTTTGGGGGCACCCGTAATGCTAATGCGGTCCTCGATGAAGTTGAGTTTGACACCCCTGCTCTAGTGCATCCACTCCCCCCACAGTTAGAAAGCACTCCCTAGGAGCACACTTAACCCCTTGATTGCCCCTAGTGTTAACCCCTTCCCTGCCAGTGTCATTTATACAGTAATAGTGCATTTTTTTTAGCAATAATCACTGTCACGGTCACCAAAAAGTGTCACTTAGTGTCAGATTTGTCTGCTAAAAATCGCTGATCGCCGCCATTACTAGTTAAAAACAATAAAAAATAAATAAAAGTCCATAAAACTATCCCATAGTTTGTAGACCCTATAACTTTTGCGCAAACCAATCAATATTTACTTATTGGGATTTTTTTTACCAAAAATATGTAGCAGAATATATATTGGCCTAAATTGATGAAAAAATTGTATTTTTTAAAATGTTTTTATTGGATATGTTTTATAGCAGAAAGTAAACAATATATTTTTTTTTTTTTTCAAAATTGTGGTTCTCTTTTGTTTATAGCGCAAAAAAAAAACAAAAAAAAAAAACTGCAGAGGTGATCAAATACCACCAAAGGAAAGCTCTATTTGTGGGGGGAAAAAAGGACATCAATTTTATTTGGGTACAGCGTTGCATGACCACGCAATTGTCAGTTAAAGTAATGCAGTGCCGTAACGTAAAAAATGGCCTGGTTATTAGGGGGTAAAACCTTCCAAAGCTGAAGTGGTATTGGGTAATTATATGGCAAATGAGGTTTAATGTTGATAAATGTAAAGGTATGCACTTGGTGGCTAAAAACATGCATGTATTATACATTCTAGGAGGAGAACAGCTGGGGGAGTCAATGGCGGAGAAGGATCTGGGTGTTCTTGGAGACCATAGACTTAATAATAGCATGCAATGCCAAGCTGCACTTTCCTAAGCGAGCAAAATCCTTTCTTGTATTAATCACTTCTCACAAACTGACGTACCTGTATGTCGGCATTAAGAAGTGGTTGTACTGGGGTGATGCCTGCAGCTAGAGGCCTCACCCTGGTACCATTTTTTAGGGCCGGCGGTCGGCTTTCTAAAGATAACAACCGATGCAGCTCAGCAGCCGCTCAGCCGTTATCACAGAGAGCAGGAGGGGACATCCCCCCTTCCCGATACTCTGTCTGGGCCTCCTGTCCCACCAGGAGACCCAAGCGACCAGCCGGCACGTCCGCACCAGCTTCGATCGGGTCTCCGATGATGTAAATCGGAAGCGACGTCACAACATCACTTCCGGTTTACTCGGATGCCAATGGCGCCGAGTTTAAAAAAATGTCAGTATTCAAAAATGCCAATTTTGGCATGTTGAATACTTTTAAGTGCAAAGGAGGGATTTGGGATTTTTTAGACCCCATATCCCTCCATAAAGAGTACCTATCACTGCCTATTACTGTCACAAGGGATGTTAACATTCCTTCTGACCGCAATAAAAGTGATCAGATTTTTTTTTTTTTTAAGTAACAGTAAAAAAACAAACATTAAGATAAGATAAATAACAAAACAAAAATAATTTTTAAAGCACTCCGTCCCTGCACACTAAAGACAACTCATACGAAAGTTGCGCAAAACAATGTTTAAATCACATATATGAGGTATTGCCGTGATTGTTACAGCAAAGAGCAATAATTCTAGCAAAAGACCTCCGGGAGACCCAAACAACCAGCGGGCACATCCGGCGGCTGGCTAGAGTCCCAAACAAAGCCAGATTCGGCTTCAATTGCGTCTCCGATCAAGTTACCCGGTTCCGCTTTACTCGGCTGCTAACGGTACCGATTTAAAAAAACTGACAGTATTCAAAAATGCAGACTTCGGCGTTTTGAATACTTTAACCACTTTACCACCGGAGGATTTTGCTGTCTTCCGTCCAGGCCACTTTTTGCGATTCGGCGCTGTGCGAATTCAACTGACAATTGCGCGGTCGTGCGACGCCGTACTCAAACGAAATTTACGTCCTTTTTTTCCCACAAACAGAGCTTTCTTTTGGTGGTATTTGATCACCTGTGCGATTTTTACTTTTTGCGCTATAAACAAAAAAAGAGCGTTTATTTTGAAAAAATAACAATATTTTTAACATTTTTTTATATGAAATTCCCCCCAAAAAAGATGTAAAAACCAATTTTTTTTTAATTTTTTGGCCAATTTGTTTTCTGCTACCTATGTTTGGTAAAAAAAAATCGCAATAAGCGTATTTTGATTGGTTTGCGCAAAAGTTATTGCGTTTACTAACTAAGGGAAAGATTTATGTCATTTTTGGTGTTTTTTTTTAACGCGTAATGGCGGCGATCTGCGATTTTTTTGCGGGACTGCGACATTGCGGCGGACAGATCGGACCCTTGACTGACATTTTTGGGGGTACCAGTGACATTACTGCAGTAATCAGTGCTATATATATGCACTGTTACTGTAAAAATGACACTGGCAGGGAAGGGGTTAATTTTATTGGAGAGGGAGGGGTTAATATATGCCTGGTGCTTACTGACGTGTAGGGGGGGAGGTGACTGAGTGAGTCATGGACAGATCGGATGTCCAGCTATGCTGAACAGTCCGATCTGTCACTCCCTGTCACTATGGAGATCCGCCCGCTTGTGTTTACACAGGCGGGCGGATCTCCACACTAGATCCCCGGCGATCGGGGCAGAGCAGCGGCGATCGCCGCTGCTCCTCCCCTGGCCCGACTCCCGCTGTGAATGAAAACAGCGGGAGCGAGCCTCCGGTGGCGCGCAAGCGCCGCCCAGAAGGGGGAGTGTCTGACGACATAGTACTACGTCGTCAGACGATAACGAGCCACTCTGCCGCAGTAATATTACTGTGGGCGGAGGTAAAGTGGTTAAAGTGCATTGGAGGTCTTTTAGACCTCAGATCTCTCCATAAAGAGTACCTGTCACTGCCTATTACTGTCACATTGGATGAAATGAAAAAATGATCAGATTTTTTTTAGGAACAGTGTTAAAAATGAAAACTAAAATAAAATATATAGGAAAACATTTTTTTTTTTTTTTAAAGCACCCCTGTCCCCGTGAGCTTGCACACCAAATAAAAGGCATACGTAAGTTGTGCCCGCAAATGTAAACGGTGTTCATATGACACATGTGAGGTATAATAATTCTAACAATATTTCTAGCACAAAACCTCCTCTGTAACTCTAAACTGGTAATCGTTAAAAATGTTAAAAGCGTTGCCTATGGAGATTTTTAAGTACCGTAGTTTGTCGCCATTACAGAAGTGTGTGCAATTTTAAACCGCAACATGTTAGGTATCCATTTATTTGGCTTGACATCATCGTTCACAATATACAGTGGGTACGGAAAGTATTCAGACCCCCTTAAATTTTTCACTCTTTGTTATATTGCAGCCATTTGCTAAAATCATTTAAGTTCATTCTTCTTCCTCATGAATGTACACATAGCACCCCATACTGACAGAAAAACACAGAATTGTTGACATTGTTGCAGATTTATTAAAAAAGAAAAACTGAAATATCACATGGTCCTAAGTATTCAGACCCTTTGCTCAGTATTTAGTAGAAGCCCCCTTTTGATCTAATACAGCCAGGAGTCTTTTTGGGAAACATGCAACAAGTCTTTCACACCTGGATTTGGGGATCCTCTGTCATTCCTCCTTGCAGATCCTCTCCAGTTCTGTCAGGTTGGATGGTAAACGTTGGTGGACAGCCATTTTTAGGTCTCTCCAGAGATGCTCAATTGGGTTTAAGTCAGGGCTCTGGCTGGGCCATTCAAGAACAGTCACGGAGTTGTTGTGAAGCCACTCCTTCGTTATTTTAGCTGTGTGCTTAGGGTCATTGTCTTGTTGGAAGGTAAATCTTCGGCCCAGTCTGAGGTCCAGAGCACTCTGGAGAAGGTTTTTGTCCAGGATATCCTTGTACTTGGCCGCATTCATCTTTCCCTCGATTGCAACCAGTCATCCTGTCCCTGCAGCTGAAAAACACCCCCACAGCATGATGCTGCCACCACCATGCTTCACTGTTGGGACTGTATTGGACAGGTGATGAGCAGTGCCTGGTTTTCTCCACACATACCGCTTAGAATTAAGGCCAAAAAGTTCTATTTTGGTCTCATCAGACCAGAGAATCTTATTTCTCACCATCTTGGAGTCCTTCAGGTGTTTTTTTAGCAAACTCCATGCGGGCTTTCATGTGTCTTACACTGAGGAGAGGCTTCCGTCGTTCCACTCTGCCATAAAGCCCCGACTGGTGGAGGGCTGCAGTGATGGTTGACTTTCTACAACTTTCTCCCATCTCCTGACTGCATCTCTGGAGCTCAGCCACAGTGATCTTTGGGTTCTTCTTTACCTCTCTCACCAAGGCTCTTCTCCCCCGATAGCTCAGTTTGGCTGGACGGCCAGCTCTAGGAAGGGTTCTGGTCGTCCCAAACGTCTTCCATTTGAGGATTATGGAGGCCACTGTGCTCTTAGGAACCTTAAGTGCAGCAGAAATCTTTTTGTAACCATGGCCAGATCTGTGCATTGCCACAATTCTGTCTCTGAGCTCTTCAGGCAGTTCCTTTGACCTCATGATTCTCATTTGCTCTGACATGCATTGTGATCTGGAAGGTCTTATATAGACAGGTGTGTGACTTTCCTAATCAAGTCCAATCAGTATAATCAAACACAGCTGGACTCAAATGAAGGTGTAGAACCATCTCAAGGATGATCAGAAGAAATGGAAAGCACCTGAGTTAAATATATGAATGTCACAGCAAAGGGTCTGAATACTTAGGACCATGTGATATTTCAGTTTTTCTTTTTTAATAAATCTGCAACAATGTCAACAATTCTGTGTTTTTCTGTCAGTATGGGGTGCTATGTGTACATTCATGAGGAAGAAGAATGAACTTAAATGATTTTAGCAAATGGCTGCAATATAACAAAGAGTGAAAAATTTAAGGGGGTCTGAATACTTTCCGTACCCACTGTATATAAAAAAAATGGGCTAACTGTAGTAATTCATTTTTTTTTTAAATCCAGTGAAGTGTATTTTTTCCCCAAAAAAATTGCGTTTGAAAGACCACTGCGCAAATACCATGTGGCACAAAAGTGAGTACACCACTCAAATTTTTGTAAATATTTTATTATATCTTTGCATGTGACAACACTGAAGAAATTACACTTTGCTACAATGTAAAGTAGTGAGTGTACAACTTGTATAACAATGTAAATTTGCTGTCCCCTCAAAATAACTCAACATACAGCCATTAATGTCTAAACCACTGCCAACAAAAGTGTTGTCACATGAAAAGATATAATAAAACATTTACAGAAATGTAAGAGGTGTACTCACTTTTGTGGGATACTGTATTACAACTTTCCCTGTGTTACTATTAACCACTTTAGCTCCGAAAAGTTTACCCCGATTCATGACCGGGCCATTTTTTGAGATGCAGCACTGTTACTTTAACTGACAATTGCGCAGTCGTGCGACGCTGTACCCAAATAAAATTGATGTATTTTTCCCACAAATAGATTTTTCTTTTGGTGGTATTCGATCACCTCTGGTGTAAATGAAGTACTCCGGTGGGAATTCTGATGAAAGGAGGGATCCTGATGTAGGGGGTAGAGGTGCATGATTAATCGTTAAAAAATCGCGATCTTAATTCAGCCCCCCCTCACGATCTTAAAACGGCTTTTCCTCAATTCATACAGGGCTGTTCTCTACTCACTCACAGCTGAGTTTATCAACATTGCTGAGGCTGCCAGATAACTATAAACACAATGCTTTACAATGTATCATTTTGTTCTTTTAGATCAAAGGAATGAACTTCAGTCTGTAAGTGAGGGCAGTTTAACCTCTTAAAGACTAAGCCTTTTTCTGACACTTGTTGCTTACAAGTTAAAATCAGTATTTTTTTTTTCTAATAAATTACTTTAGTAGGGGGTGACTCGTTAATTTCTAAAACTGATTTTTATTGGCACGCAAATATATGTAAACTATATGATGTGCCCCTTGTATTAAAACATTTGGAGGCCCCTAGGATACTTAATAATGGTGCTTTAAATTCATAAAATCGAAGACAAATGTGTTTTTCTACTTTTTAATAATATCACAAAACCAACAAAAGGATCTTCTTATTCAGGCAGGGTTAAAACGATGATGAAGACAATGTATTGCTTGCAAATGTATTTTTCAGAAACTCAAGGTCTTCGCTGTGAAAGTGCAGCTCTTCTAAGAGTCTGGAAATAAACTCTGTGTACACTGGATTTTTCTGCGAGTCTTTGTACAAAGGCATCGTGGGTAGTAACCTAAAAGAGAGACAAAAAAAACTTTAGAAAATATTTGATGCTTCAAGTCACAAATCACTACCATCATCACCTTCTAAAAAATAGGTTTGAACCCACTGGATCCAAGCCTATATTTTTATATACGGTATGTGTCTAGAGGAAAAAAAATAAACTTAGCCGACCACTGAACAGTGCCAGCTCTGGTAAAAAAGAAAGAAAAAAAAAGAAAAGACTTTTGTGAAAAGGACATTCTGTGTTTGGGACCCATATATAAAAGACAGATAAAGCAATTTGTCTGACCTGTGCATGCATGTATGAAGCAGGTAAAAGTTGATGCATGGAAGCATTAGTGATAACAAGAGTATTGCTGCACACAGCCATTCACTTATATGACAGGCTGTACATGACATTTGTGATTCCCAGGGAACAGGAAATCACCTGGAAGTTTACTCATTTAGCCTTCCCCTAGTTTCTGGGCATGTGGCAGATGCACTGAAATCACTGCTCATCACCCCTTGCTTCTTCTTGCAGTAGGGACATGGCTTATAATATAAACAAACAGCAAGTGTTGCAAAACTTTTTAGCAATGAACAACAATTCTGAAACCAGACTTCAGAGCCTCTGTTATGAGTTTTGAGGATTATTTACTCCACAGCACCTGCAACTACAGGGGTCTATAAGGTCTTATTTTAAAGATCATTTACTGCTTATTAGGAACACGCCTATATCTTTTTTAACAGGTAAACATGATTATACCTTAATGTTCTTATTCTGGCCACGGTAAAGCAATTGTCTAACAAAAAAAGGCAGTTGTAGCAAGCAATCTAAGATGCCAGCTCCTACTTGCACAGCACCACTTGCCTCCCCTGAGATCCATTCAATAGTTTGTTAAAGGATTAGTTAAAACATAAATCTCATCATTATCTCATAAATGTAAAATCTCATCAGTGGCACAGCAAATCTGACCTCAGTCTGTTTCAAGACAAGGATTTCACTTCCTTGCATCTCCCAGCAAGAGCTACAATGATTATTTCATCAACCTTACCTGCAGCTGCTGGGCACATGAAATATGGATAGGCAGAACTCAAGGGATACAGTCAATCAATAACCACAGAGAAGAATCACAATCCTGCACTTTATTCTGCAGTGAGATTACATTCATGGTCTCTCGGACAAATTTACCACAATGAGAACGATGTTTTGATTTGAGTTGTATAAATGAAACTAGTATCTAAAATATTCTGTATGTATGTATAAACACTTTCCATCATATTTAAAATTTTGCCAAATGTAATCCAATGCAAATGAAGATAGAATCTGCCACTGTTCTCATATTGATGGATTAATTATATTAAAGGTAATATAAATAAATGCACAGAGCCCAGTTTTTCTTTTTGTTTGCAAGATAACTTAAAGCGGAGTTCCACCTAAAACCCCAAAAAATACATAAAAATACCCCCGGGACAGTCAGGGCTAGTGCAATCCACAATGGATAGCCTCTGAACTGTCCCGGGTTGCACTTACCTGCAAGAAGAAATACTTACCTTAAAAATGTATTGTCCAGCGCTGCCATCTCAGGTGTGGGCAGCTTGAAGCCAGCGGGATCCTCTTCTACGTCCTCTTCGGTCCCACGATGCACTGCACCGGACCCGCCGTCACTTCCGGGGCTGCAGCGTCATCCCTGCACAGCTTCTGGGCATGCCCGGAAGCTGTTTAGCAAGGTATGACGAAGCCTGCACTAGAACGGACGTCGGGGCCGGTGCAGGCACATTGATTCCTGGGAGCGATGACGTTCAGCTCCCAGGAATCATTGCAAGCCAGGAAGTGACGACTCGCCGTGACCGCCGAGGGAGGAAGAGGAAGTAAGGAAAGTATACTACTATCTTCTAAAACAAGGTTAAGTAAAAAAAAAAAAAAAAAATTGCGATTATCCATTTGTTTTTCAGGTGACCCGGAGCAAGAAGATGGACGGAAGTTACATTTTAGGGTGGAACTCCACTTTAAGTAAAGTTGCTGGGCCAAAGAGATCTGAAAAGAAGATATAACAACAAAAATTAAATTTTCCATAATAAATTTATAGGATCGAATACATTTTAAAAGTGCATTTTTCCTTTAAAGTTTTCAGTTCTTAAAAGTATATACTGTGATATAGGGGCGGTTAGCTCTTGTGGCAGATGCGCTTTCATACAGTAAATCCACATCACACATGAGTTATAGTTAAGGGCCTGTTAGCTCATTTTTATTAAACAAAAATTAAAATGTCCATCCAGGATTCCAACTCGGGGGTTTTAACTTCACTCAGCAAAAAAAATGAAAAAAAAAAAAAATACAGAGCCATCTGGCTCTTAGGCTTACTCAGCCCAGATTGCAGTACCTTGCTACATGGGCCCACTCTTGGCCTCCAAATATGATTCTCTAGCCCCCCCCCCCCAGGGTTTCTCACGGTCTCTGAGACTTCTGGATTTCCTCCAGCCTCACTAGACACCTCTGCTTTCCTAGCCTCTTGGTCTCCCAGGCCTGCATAGCCATCCTGGCCTTCCCAGTCCCTCAGGCAAAAAGTCCCCCTCACCAGGGATGCAGTCTCTGACAGAAACAACCAGGTCTCCTGACAGGGTTCTGTCTACAAATGACAGCAACTGTTGTAAGCTATGCCCAGATCTGGCTTATAACAATCTTGACCACCTGTGCACTCGTACAGGCTGTAGGCAACTACCAAAGCCCAGAAACAGGACTGAAGGCGCTGTCCCACCCAATACTCTTTGGAACTTTATAACTTCCAGCCCCCAATCTATAGAATTTTCTCTGCTTATAGAACATCTGTGGGCGCTTCTCAAACTAATTCTTTGAGAGCCCCGTGTCCTTTGTAAACCCATTTATATAGTGACAGTGACTCTCACTGTCACAAAACGTAAGCTTCCTAAAGGTGATGGAGACATCCAATGGTGTCTTCAAGAGCACCCGGGGGGGGCGGCTTAAAACTCAGTTTACGCTAATATGTAAATTCTAACATTTCCTAAAGATGTCTAGAGATGGTACGCCTCCTCACTATTTTTCCAATATGGTGATGGGGTGTTTGATTGGTTATTAGAGAGGGAGGGGATGGTCTAGTTTAGAGTGTCTACAAGGAGTGATGTATATTTACATATTCATGAACTTTATTAAGATACATGTATTTTATTCCAATGGCAACTTTTCAACTTTTAGAAAAAGAGAGATATACTGTATTTAAAGTAATATTCTCAGAAGGTCCAACAGTTTCATCTATCTAAAGAACAGTTTGGAGTTATCCCTTAAAACACCACACTGAAAAAGGTTATAAAAGCTATGCTAAGCACTATTTATATCTAAACTTGACCACAACTTATAACAGTATAAAATTAAAAACAACTTAGGGAAAAAAATGTATGGGGTCCCTGTAGTTCTTGCGGTCATACATCCAAGAATTAAAAAAAAAAACAGTATACCCACTAATATCATAGCTGTGCAGGTCAGACCCTGGACACAAAAAGCTCTGTTTTATGGGTACACAGGAGAGACCTTCTGTCATTCCCCAAGAAATACAGAGGATTAGCTGTACCTGACCTTACGCCCATGTTCACACTGAGGGCGGGTTTAAAATTGCATGTCGAATTGGCCCGACGTGAAGGGGGGTTACAAGATACCATGTCATTTGCCATCTGGTACTACTAATTGACTGGTGCAGACATGGCTATCTCAAGAGGTGGAGTCACTCTGAAGCAAACCTTCTCTTGATACCACTCACATCATAGACAGGAACATAAATGTGTCTGCCCTGGGATGGGAGTGTTTACACTGGACACCCCTTTTCCAGTGCATCTAATCCCTCTGGCTCACCTGCTCTCCACCTATATATTAAAATGCATGTGCTTCCACTGTGGAGACTCTTAGAAGTTCAAGTTAGAAAATGTGTTACCTTGACAGGGCCTTTAGCTTATGCATGTATTTGCAAATGTGAGCAAACTAAAACCCTGTTTTTAACGCATACTGCTAGACAGGTCAATTCGGTTGGTCGCAGGCTGGTCAGTAAGTTGGGCTTGGAAATGTTTTTGGTTTTATTTCACTTAATCCCACCCTCATTACCCAGTCTATGCACACTTTACATTGACAAGTGCTTGGCCAAACTTGGCCAATACTAGGGGTGCGGGGAGCCTGGTGGTTAAAGAATAGATTAGTTCCTCATCAGGTCTGCTCCACTTTTGACAGGGCATGGGAGTGAGGAGACCCATAGCCGCTAATCAGTCCAATAGCTGCTTTTGAATCCGCCCACTACTGTGCACTGTCACTCAAACTAGTCTCTTAGTTCCCCCAGCAGGCTCAGCTTACCCATTGACAAATAATTTCCTAAATATGGGCATTCCCAGCACTTCTGCTTATATTTAGCTTTTACTTGAGAATCTCCTGGCCCAAGAGCTAAATGAGACAGGGGATGACAGCTTCCCAGCATGGGCATGGCCCTCTCTACTAGCATACCTCCGAATGCTAGCCCAGTGTTGGTCTTAAATACTGTTAGTGCTTTGTTTAAGTAAATCTTAAAAAAATCTGTTGCTGGCATACAGATACATTCTTAAATGGGGAGATTTAAAAACGACCTGAATTTGCCACATGTGTTGGTACATTACTGACACTAACGCAAATGCTTTTCCGATTAGGTGCAGGTAGTTTTTAAAGGGAACTACTGCCAGAAACCTTTCGTTAGGACCATTTTAAATTCCCCTGAATTTGTGATGGCCAGGTCCCTCTTTATCACTCCCTAACCTGCATCCGCACCCTTCTGCCATAACCCCAGGAAATCTTCCGGCAGCTTTCTTTAGCCAGTTGAAAAAAAGACATACAGTTAGATCTATTCAATGTATCTGGCACTACAAATACTCTAAAACCCATTTTCCCCTTTGCAGGAGGATAATATTTGCACTTAGGGCTCTAACCACTATACATTGTGATTAGTATATAGAGTGTGTCTATGGGAAAGTTTGACCATTCTTTCAGAAGCACATTTGTGAGGTCAGGCACCTATGTTGGAGAGAAGACCTGGCTTGCAGTCTGCGCACTTATTCATCCCAAAGGTGTTCTGCAGGGTTGAGGCCAGTCAAGTTCCTCCACCCAAAACGCGCTCATCCGTGTCTTTATTGACCTTGCTTTGTGCAATGGTTCAAATTAATTGGTGGAAGGGGGATTATTGGGTGGGGTTGTTTTTCAGGGGTTGGGCTTCGCCCCTTAGATCCAGTGACGGGAACTCTTAAGGCGTCAGTATATCAAGACATTTTGGACAGTTTCATGCTCCCAACTTTGTGGGAACAGGTTGGGGATGACCCCTTCCTGTTCCAACATGATTGTGCACCAGTGCAAAAAGCAAGGTCCATAAAGACATGAATGAGCAAGTTTGGTGTGGAGGAACTTAACTGATCTGCACAACAACTGTCCTGACCTCAACCCGATAGAACACCTTTGGGATGAATTACAGCAGGGACTGTGAGCCAGACCTTCTCGTCCAACATCAGTGCCTGACCTCACAAATGCGCTTCTGTAAGAATGGTCAAACATTCCCATAAAACACACTCCTAAACCTTGTGGACAGCCTTCCAAGAAGAGCTGAAGCTGTTATAGTTGCAAAGGGTGGGTCAACTCAATATTGAACCCTACAGACTAAGACTGGGATGCCATTAAAGTTCATGTGCATGTAAAGGCAGGTGTCCCAATACTTTTGGCAATATAGTGTATGTGGAATCTCCAGTATCATCTTGTCATACCCTAGCATGCTATGTCTTCTCTATTTCATATGAATTTCAAATTGAATCCCTGGCTTCCTCTTCTTGATTTTACTTCTGTTACCAATGCTATAACATGTATAAAACCTTAAATAAATTACAAACAAAATAAATTAAAAAAAGCTTTCATAAAAAGCATCCAAAAGAGTCCTTCAGGAAAATGTGCTTCATGATGACATAATTGTGTAAAAGATTGTGTAATTATAGTCACTTGCAGCTTATTTTCTAGGGCACATTAGAAAACCCTCCCAACTTTTCAAAATAAAACAAAATTGTATTACATTACCTGTAGATTATGCCTCGTTTCCATTGAGCGGTACTGTTCGGTTTTTGCCATTTCCATTGTCAAAAGTTGTGAATGGCACCCTAATTCGGAACCGTACCACTTTTTTGGGACCCTTTCCTTGGGATACCAAGCACATTAGTACCGTACCAACAGGGTGGAGCTACACTGTTGAAGTACTGTTGGAGGTGGAAACACAAGCCTGATCAAGGTGTACTGTTCCGAACCATACTGAACTGAACCCAACTGTACCACTCAGTGGAAACGAGGCATAAGAAACTGTAGCAAAGGTTGTTAAGACTAGAGTTCCTCTTTATGAAACTTGATCTGAATAAAGATGTAAAGTTTCAACAGTTTGCATTAAATATTCAGAAAGTAAAGTTCATGCTTTCATTACTGACTTCGAACTCTGTGTTTCCTATTACATAACTACTACTGTTACACTTATCACAACAGAATCTGTCCGTAGTATCAGTCATTCACATGTGCCTAGCAAGGAAAAGTCAAAGAAAAATAACACTTTGCTAGAGAGGGGAGCTATAGGTAATGCCATGTAACGTTACCGTTGGATGGGAATTGTGCTCACAGAGCATTTCAGCTATAAGAAAGGGATCAGGAAGGCTACAGAGGAAGTGCTGAGAGGGTAAGATCACAGTGTGGTTATGTCTGTACACTGGGAGACAAGGATATCAGTACTAGAGAGTGGAGCACACATAAGCAGTGTCACATCACAACACACCATTACTGATCATACAAGAGATTGCAAACCCTTCTGGCACCACCAGGCAAGACTCTCCAGCCTTGATCTGTGCAACAACCACAAGAAAATAAAATTGCTAATCTCTGGAAAACGGAAGGAAAAACAGCTAAAAGAATTCTGTTACATAGATTTCTCAATAAACGGACAATCATTTAGCAAAAAGAATGTCACTCTTTACTGGAAACTTTAATATTATACAATGAAATATTGTATAATCACTCCCAATGTAGTTTGTCAGCTTTCCCTATATTTTCACTACAACAGCCTCCAATTCACTGACACTATGAGGGTGATTTACTAAAACTAGAGAGTGCAAAATTTGGTGCAGCTCTGCATAGAAACCAATCAGCTATCAGTTTTGTTTTCTGTCGAGGCTTAATTGAACAAGCTGAAGTTAGAAGCTGATTGGCTACCACGAACAGCTGCACCAGATTTTGTACTCTCCAGTTTTAGTAAATCAACCCCTATGACTGCTCTGTGCACCCCCTCCTTTTAAAGTGAGGGGTGCGGATGGGCAACTGGTGTTTGCCCATAGGTGGCAAACCCTCCCAGATGATGATGCAGCCGACGCTTTGGTATAGTAGGCTCCTGTTAGGCTCTGATGCATCTTTTTCTCTGGGGCAGTAGGGCCCCACACCCCATCACTACATCTACAGTTGTGCTCAGAAGATTACATACAGTATCTCACAAAAGTGAGTACACCTCTCACATTTTTGTAAATATTTTATTATATCTTTTCATGTGACAACACTGAAGAAATGACACTTTTCTACAATGTAAAGTAGTGAGTGTACAGCTTGTATAACAGTGTAAATTTTCTGTCCCCTCAAAATAACGCAAGACAGTCGTTAATGTCAAAACCGCTGGGTACAAAAGTGAGTACACCCCCTAGATGAACATGTCCAAATTTGGTCGAATTAGCCATTTTCCCTCCCGATGTCATGTGGCTCCTTAGTGTTTCAAGGTCTCAGGTGTGAATGGGGAGCAGGTGTGTTAAATTTGGTAAAAAATAATAAATGAAAGCGGAGTTCCGGCCACAAAATCGACATAATCGATTTTGTGGCCATCCGCTTCCTATTTGTCACCTGAAAAAGAAATGGATAGTTACGATTTTTTTTTTCTTTTTTTTTTACTTACCTTGTTATTGTAGAAAAACACTCACCTTTCTTCCACTTCCTCCCTCTGCGCCGCAGCCCGCGCCGTCTCTTTCCGGCTTGCAATGACTCCTGGGAGCTGAACGTCATCGCTCCCAGGAATCAATGCGCCTGCACCGGCCCCGCTCGTCACTTCCGGTGCGGCGCCGCATTCCCTGCTAAACAGCTTCTGGGCATGGGCGGCGCTACACCGGAAGTGACGAGCGGGGGCCGGTGCATTCTGGGAGAAGGGGACACGGAAGAGGATGCAGAAGAGGATCGCGCTGGCTTCAGCTGCCCACATCCGAGATGGCAACGCTGGAGAAGAAATTTTAAAGGGAAGTATTTCTTCTTGCAGGTAAGTGTGACCCGGGACAGTACAGAGGCTATCCATTGTGGAATGTACTAGCCCTGACTGTCCCGGGGGGTATTTTTATTGAAATTTTTTTTTCGTGGCCGGAACTCCGCTTTAATAAAACAGCGCTTGCTATAAGGAATAAATAACAAATAACGTGATGGACGTGCTAGGAAAATGTGAATCAGCATTAAAAGTGCAAAAGAATCCCTATAATATATAGGTCAATAAAAAAATGTGCAAAATAAGCAATGTAATCATATATATATATATATATATATAAATAATAAGTTCATAAATAAATGCTTCCACTAGTAAAGTTCAATTCATAAATATGTGCATGCGATAATGAAGTTCATCAAATGCTCAAAAAGCTGTGCAAAGGTGCTCAAAAAAGTGCTCAGGTGCCTTAGTTTTATTGCTGGAAGGTGCTCATCTGTGTCAAGGTGCCACTCTCCCCTCTTGCACCCCCACTCACCAGAAATGCAGCCTTAATGGTTAAGAGTGAGTGTAGAGTCTTGGGTACCATCCAGCAGTAACATTTAATTCAAGAATCCAGAAGTCGTCTCCTTAGCAGACTCAGCCAAAATGAAAATAGGAAGATCGTAGTGTAATATTGTTTTTACAAAGATCATTTATTGAAGTAGATCACAAATACTCACAAAAACCAAGAAAACATGGGCAGTAGATAATAGTAAAGGAAACTTCATGGAACGCATGCGTTCCATGAGGAAACAGGAAGAGACACAATTGGTTAAACCGGAAATTACGTTAACGCGTTTCACTCTCCCTCCCGAGCATCATGAAAAGGACTTTAGACAAGGCTTTGTCCACTATTTATAAGCAACTGTTGGTGGATTTCAGCAGGGTCATCTCACCTTCCAGAGCAGCTTAGGAGGGGGTGTTGGACAGAGTTGACTAGGATGATCTTTGGGAAATTCATTTCTCCAAATTGGTTTCAGCTAGAGACCATCTCATCCAATGCAAATTCCTACATCGCATACAGTCAGGTCCATAAATATTGGGACATCAACGCAATCCTAATCTTTTTGGCTCTATACACAACTACAATGGATTTGAAATGAAACAAACAAGATGTGCTTTAACTGCAGACTTTCAACTTTAATGTGAGGGTATTTACATCCAAATCAGGTGAACGGTGTAGGAATTACAACAGTTTGTATATGTGCCTCCCACTTTTTAAGGGACCAAAAATAATGGGACAGATTAACAATCATAAATCAAACTTTCACTTTTTAATACTTGGTTGCAAATCCTTTGCAGTCAATTACAGCCTGAAGTCTGGAACACATAGACATCACCAGACGCTGGGTTTCATCCCTGGTGATGCTCTGCCAGGCCTCTACTGCAATTGTCTTCAGTTCCTGCTTGTTCTTGGGGCATTTTCCCTTCAGTTTTGTCTTCAGCAAGTGAAATGCATGCTCAATCGGATTCAGGTCAGGCGATTGACTTGGCCATTGCATAACATTCCACTTCTTTCCCTTAAAAAACTCTTGCAGTATGCTTCAGGTCATTGTCTATCTGCACTTTGAAGCGCCGTCCAATGAGTTCTGAAGAATTTGGCTGAATATGAGCAGATAATATTGCCAGAAACACTTCAGAATTCATCCTGCTGCTTTTGTCAGCAGTCACATCATCAATAAATACAAGAGAACCAGTTCCATTGGCAGCCATACATGCCCACGCCATGACACTTCCGCCACAATGCTTCACTGATGAGATGGTATGTTTTGGTTTATGAGGAGTTCCTTTCCTTCTCCATACACTTCTCTTCCCATCACTCTGGTACAAGTTGATCTTGGCCTCATCTGTCCATAGGATGTTGTTCCAGAACTGTGAAGGCTTTTTTAGATGTTGTTTGGCAAACTCTAATCTGGCCTTCCTGTTTTTGAGGCTCACCAATGGTTTACATCTTGTGGTTAAGCCTCTGTATTCACTCTGGTAAAGTGTTCTCTTGATTGATGACTTTGACACACATACACCTACCTCCTGGAGAGTGTTCTTGATCTGGCCAACTGTTGTGAAGGGTGTTTTCTTCACCAGGGAAAGAATTCTTCGGTCATCCACCACAGTTGTTTTCCGTGGTCTTCTGGGTCTTTTGGTGTTGCTGAGCTCACCGGTGCATTCTTTCTTTTTAAGGATGTTCCAAACAGTTGATTTGGCCACACCTAATGTTTTTGCTATCTCTCTGATGGGTTTGTTTTGTTTTTTCAGCCTAATCATGGCTTGCTTCACTGATAGGGACAGCTCTTTGGATTTCATATTGATAGTTGACAGCAACAGATTCCAAATGCAAATAGCCCACTTGAAATGAACTCTGGATCTTTTATCTGCTCCTTGTAAATGGGATAATGAGGGAATAACACACACCTGGCCATGGAACAGCTGAGCAGCCAATTGTCCCATTACTTTTGGTCCCTTAAAATGTGGGAGGCACATATAAAAACTTTGTAATTCCTACACCTTTCACCTGATTTGGATGTAAATATCCTCAAATTAAAGCTAAAGTCTGCAGTTAAAGCACATCTTGTTTGTTTCATTTCAAATCCATTGTGGTGGTGTATAGAGACAAAAAGATTAGAATTGTGTCGATGTCCCAATATTTATGGACCTGACTGTATACCTTACTCCAGCCAGATTGGCTGGAATTTTCCCTCCCTGTCGTCCTGCTGCTGGTGGTGCACCTTACCCAGGGCAGATTTTATGCATATTTTTCGGGACTGTGTGGCTATACTGAATGTATAGAGGAATTTACTACTCTCTGTGTTAGACCCACTATTGAAGTGTGTCTCCTGGGACTAGTTGATGCCCTGGTGTAACACGTACCCTTTTGACTTTACTATTCTACTATGCTAGAAATATAATAGTTCTCTCTGGGAAAAAGCCTACACTTCCTGCTGCTCTGGCCTGGATGATACTAATTAATAAAGCAATTCCTTTTGATAAAGCCACATATACTAGTAGGGGAATACCCAATAAATTTGATAAAGTGTGGGGTGGGTGAACGAAGAGTGCATCTACAGTATCTGACTGAGTTGGTATATTCTAATGGCTCCAGGTAGTTGCCAAATTGTATATAGGTATAGTTCGATGTTGATATTTTGGGACTTTGTATGGTGCTTCCTTTGATCTGGGCGAGTAAAGGTGTATTATCTCCAGGGCCTGTTGTTTATTACTATAGACCAGTAGACAGTTATCAGGATTGGGAGTCAGTAAAGTAATTTTATAACAGGTTATGCTTGAGTTAAAGATGTAATGGACTTACTATTATCACAGCAACACATACATTAGCCTTTGAGCTATACTGTTGGCCTTGTGCTAAGGTCTTGTTTGTCATATGTTGCCTGGTTATCAGGGCTGTTCTTAAATGTGTATGTGTTTTCTGTTTCTGTATTTTTATGAAAACTATAATAAAACTAATTTTCCAAAAAAGTGAGGGGGGCTCGCTAAATCAAAAGCCCTCTTATTCTAAGCCTGTTGGCCATAGTTTTAAAATCCAAACAGTGCTTTAAGTTTGAAAAAAAAAATCTGTGAGCAAATCTGCACAAAAATTCACCAGGGCCATGAATCTCAAATTCATAGCAGGATTCGGGTTGTGGCAGGGGCGAACCCAAACCTCATCCCTAGTAGGGAGCAGAAAGTCCTAGTTGCTCGATTTGATCACCACAGGCTAAATCAAAAGATAACTTGTGATCGACTTTTATGAGTTACTTCTCTACATATTGCCATAGTTGGACACAAAGGGAGAATTATTAGCAAAATGTCAGCAAAGCCATACAAAGACCAAATTACAATGTCAATATAACACATTGTGTCCACTCGTTATCATTTTCATAAGCTTTAGTAAAGCTGGGAAAAATACATTATTTTTCACATTTTTAACTCGCTCTGGAGTCTTTTAACACAACCACCTTGTCTGTGTAAAATGTGCTATATCATTTGCTAGTGATTTTATGCATTATCAAACTAGGCTATGTTTACTACACAGTCATGTAGTGATCTAACACAAACATGTCCACAACTCAATTTGGGTCAGGACCAATCTATATTCACTTTATTTATTCAGTGCCAGCATGCAAACAACTCTCAGAAGTAAATATGTGTTTTTCATGTTAAATCACAGTATTTAGTCCCAACCAGCACAGCTCACACATAAGGGAGAAGCTGTAGCATATGGCAAATGCAGAATTGCCTCAGTGTAGGAAGTTAAACTGCTTTGACATGAAAAACATGGCAGTTAGTCGCACATCTGCTCAGGATGACTAGATTCACATTTTCACAGTTAACACCTTCAGGTTACAAAAAGATTTTCAGAGTTATAGACAGGGCAAATCCCCTAAGCCTTATATTGTTTAAATGTGAAGTTCACCATCTGTGATTTACAATAATTTCTGTCCATGAAACTGTTGTATTCTTAATTGCAGGTGATCAAACAGTACCAGTGAATTGTAGAATTGTCCCAACTTTAGTACGAAGAGAATGTACTGGTCACAAATATTTTAGCTTTGCCTACAGCATTTTCCTCCCTTCCACCTATACCTAAATAATTCCATATTGTGTGAAAATGGCCAGTGAACAAGATGACATTAGAAGTCTCACAGCCTAACAGTTCCATTTTCTGAAATCAAGGGACGCAATCTTATTCTATTTTGTGCTACTGAAATCTGCATTTGGATGGCAGACTTCTCTAACTATTGTTTTTTAATGATCAGAATTAAAAGATAAAACACAAAATCTAAACATATCTAAACATTCTACACTGAAATATGGATGCCAAAGTTAAGAGGGTTTCAGAAAAACCATTACAGTGCACACTCCACATCCTGGTGGTGGAGAACAGTCATGCATTCCACAGTGCTATACCCAATACCTAAGTAACCTATCATCAGGACTTAGGACTGACAGGTGCGGGACGTTGTTATGGCTATGCTAATAGCAACCACCACAAAGTCCCTATTTGCATGAAAGCTTCAGAAGTGCTTTAAACATTAATGCTCTTTCACAAGTACCTTTACAGCTAGCCTTTGAGCTTAAAATATTTTACCATTATAAAACAAACGTGGCATAAAAAAAAAAAAAAAAATTCTAATGCTATAATCAGTGTAATCTATTTTGCCCATTCAGCCACTGAAGAAAGTGAAACATGTAAAATCATTCCTTGTGTTATGTTTCTAATGTAGGCATTCTTGCCTGCCCACTCTATCCCATGGTTCATCTCAGCAATGCTGAACTGATAACACAGCTCTTATTTGGCAATCTTTCTGGTATCTGGGTCATGTGGTGTACGATAGCAGCAATCTCTCTCCTCCCCTGCCCTTGCTCCTTTGATATCTCGATGTCTCACAAAACTTCAGATTCTGTGCAGGAAGGGTATGTTTGTGTATACATACAGTTACTTATTACATTATGAAACTATTACAAGGATGTAACAACCTAACCTGTGGCGAGCAGCCTTTCCATTATATCACATCAATATTTAATAAAGAGATTGAAACCTTATCATATAGGTATCATGTGTTTGCTAACAAGTTAAGCACGAAATATTTGTTCTGTTTATTAACAGAATATCCCAAATTTTAAAGAAGTTGATATGTATGTCCCACTTTTCTTATCTGATTAAGCCAATCTTTATTAAGTGCACTTATGACAAATGTAACACGCTCAAAGCTTCAAAAGGCACAAACTGAAACTGCGTAGCTAAACAAATTAACTGACAGTTATACATTTTCAGCTGTGTGGAGGATAAGTAAACGTATCAGCGTGCTATGCTGTCCTCAGGTGTACTACATTGTAAAACACAGGACTGAAACAAGGCGCACTGGCATACAAGAGATCCAAAACACAAATTGCAACTTGCAGCCCATCCCCAAAATGACCAGCATACCATTTAAAAAAAGAAGGAATTTGACTTACTTGTAAGTCCTGTATCTTAGAATATAGTACAGTACTCGATATTCATAGACCCTGGGTTATAGGATGTGCCTTCAGTTGATTGGACATTGGCAAAGCTATTGGACATGTCCCCCTTGGGAATACCTCTGTAACCCTATTCCTACTCTGAGACCTCAGAATTTCAGCAGAGTGCCTTTGAAAGAACACTTCACCTGAAAGCTGCACCTGCAAAGTCCTGGACATCCACCCAGTGGAACTTGGAGAATGTGGGAACTGAAGATGACGTGGGGGCATTACAAAGCTGAACAACAGCCACCTGATGGTGCTCTCACCAATCTGGTTGAGTGAGCATGTAAGGGTACAGGAGGTACCATACCTTTTTGAGTATAGGCTCAGACAATGAGTTGTCTTTTCCACCTGGCAATAGTATACCTGGAGTCAGGATATCTTTCACAAGACCCTAGTGGTAGGACAAAAAGTCTGTTTTTCATGTAGAAGCTGTACCTTTCAGATTAAACACAAATGTCCTTGGGATGTTTGGGAGCAGAGGTTAAGGAACGTAGGCCAATGTCTGCACCAAGTTGGGAGGGTGATACCCCCTTTGTCGGATTAGGAAGGGCTCCTTACAAGAGAGGGTTGTTAAATGCATCTGAGAGACACGATAGCCATCAAAAAGGCCACTTTGTAGGAGGGATCACCCAAGAGGATTTCCCTAAAGGGTTAAAAGAATGCTCAGAGAGGCGCAGATTGAGATCCCAAGGAAGCACAGAGTGCTGTAATAGGGGGACCTGATCAGTTAAACACCTCGAACAAAATTTTCTATGAGAAACAGAGAGAGAGAAAGAAGCCAAGAGCTTTTGGAGTATGATGGACAAGGCCAAATCATGGCCCTTAAGAATGCTTCTGGTCATGTCCTTACTACAGAAAAGCCAAAGTACTAAGTAGTCTCTAGGGTTGTGAGATGCCTTTGTTCAAACTGTGTGAAAAAGCACCACCAAGTGCAGAAGTAGATCTTTCTTGAAGTGTTTTTTCTGGCCTTGAGTAATGTAGAAAATGACAAAGTGAGAGTCAGATATACCTTTCCAAGACCTGGGCTTTACCAGCCATGCTGTTAAAGCCAGTGACTGGGCAGGATGGCACAGGGGGCCACTGGACAGCATGTCTGGCCTGTTTGGGAGAGGCTAGGAGGTCCTCTTGTAAGAGTATGTCTTGTAACAGTTTTTTTTAAGGAACAGTTTTGTACCATGAAAATCACTGTTTTCTTCTTATTTCTATCTTGCAGAACAGATATTCTCACTGGAGGGAAGGCATATATTAACCTGGACTAAGTCATGGGATTATCCCGAGCATCAGATGCCAGTTCTAGGGATTTCTGGGTCCCGGCCACAAACAGGGGCAACTTGTGTAACCTGATGGCCAGTATTATCCACATCTCTGGCAAAGATTAAAGATGTCCAGATGGAGGGACTAACGGTCCCTTGGCCAAGACAAAGATGGCTCAGGAAATCTGCCTTCCAATTTTCCACTTTTGGGACGTGACCAGCAGAGATTGCTGGGCAGTGCTTTTCTGTCCAGAAGATGGTCAGATTTACTTCCTTTAAGGCTCCTAGTTCCTCCCTTATGATTGTGATAATCCACTGCCATATCTGAATGCACCCTGAGTGGATGTCCTTGGAGAAGGTGAATGCAGTGGTGCAGAGACAATTTTATCGCTCTAAATGCCAAGATGTTGATGGGCAGCTTTAATTCCCTGGATGACCAGGTTCCTTGAACTGTGAGAGACTTGACCACACCACCCCCGCCTGTGAGGCTGGCATCTTTTGTTATACCTGCAAGAGAAAGGGCCTTCCCTTTTCTAATGCTGGATTTATAATCTACCAATCTAGGGAGTTCCTTGCTTGGATAGAGAAAAGCACAAGGAAGGCAAGAGATGGAGAGGCTTTGTTCCAGAATAACAGAATGTTGTGTTGGAAGGGCCTTGCGTGGAACTAAGCAAAGGGAACAGCTTTGAAAGAGGCAACCATAAGTTCTAGAACTTTCTTTGAGAATCTCACAGAGGGGTGACTGTTTGATCTTAAGGTCTCAGTATGGCAGACAAGCTTGTTTCAGTATGACAGACAAGCTTGTTTAGCAAAAAATCCTTGCCTGGGCTGTGCTTGGATGAGAACTAGATATTCCAGATGCAGGAAAGGCACAATTTTGGAAGTTGAATACCCAACCAATAGTCTAAAGAATCGGTAAAGTCCTTAGGATATTTTCAGACCGTTGTGAGGTAGAATCCTTCAGAAGAAGGTATTCCACTCCTGGACTACAATACTCCTGTTGGCTTTTGGTACCATGAACAGGTTTGTTCTCCAGGAGGACCACAACAACCACAGAGTTTTTTCTTTTTTAAGGGGACAGTAAACAAAAAAACAAGAAATAAAAACAGTGTGCACTAAACAAAAGCTTGCAAATTGGCCTTGAAAAAGGCCAGAAGAAAATCACAAGAATAGCTTCCCATGAGCTGGCCATAGCTAGATCAAATCTTGCCTGGTTAAGCAGGAACTGGGTGAAATTTAAATTCATCCATGGAAAATAACACAAATTATTTTGGTTTGCAGGCTGGTTTGTACTGAAGAAGTCGATCCATCAATTTACTTCAGTACAACAAGTCTGTCGGATTTTGTACATGCAATCCACTGTTGATGCTAGATAGTATGAAAGGAGGACCCTGCTCATCACACGAACAGCTAGAAGACAGTTAGAGGTGAAGGGTTAGGATTGGGAATTGAAAAGTTTACTGTAAGCCACTGGTCATGCAAAAAAAAAAAAAATAAAGTTTTTATCCTCAGCTAAATATTGAGAATTTCTGTTCACCAAGCAGCTTCCCTAAAATTACAGACTTGACTACTGTTCATTGCACGCTAGTCTTATCATGAATGGCATTACAGATTACTTGCACCTGCTTACCGATGGCTTCCATTTTTTTATTTTCCAGTAAAAGACAACAGCTGCCAGGCACAAAGATAATCTGTGTATTTAAAAAATAACATATACCAACCTCTATCTACAAACCAGCTTACAAAGGTCTTATCATGAGACAGCAAACTGTTGCGGTCTGAATTTGGCTAAAGTTGATCATGCAAATTTGATCAGTTTTAAAGTGATATTAATTCTTTGTGGGGTTTTTTTTAATAACAAACATGTCATAGTTACCTGATCTGTGCAAAATTTTTAACAGAGCAGCCCTGATCCTCTCCTTTTCAGGTCCCCCACCGGAATCCCTGTCTCCACCCCCTTGACCAGTGACCCCAATATCAAGGCGCTTGCTATGGGGGCACTGGTGCGTGCTCGTTCCCGAGCCCTGCTCTATGCATCCATAAGACAAAGAGCTGCGGCTCTGCCCCACCCTCCACTCTCTCCTTACTAGTTCACTGACTGTGACAGCAGTGGGAGCCAATGGCCAATAAGGAAAGGCTTCCGTGCACATTGCTGGATCCAGAGGGAACTCAGGTAAGTATTGGGGGGTGGGGGTATAAGTAGTTACCAGTATCCACAAATCTTACCATATTCTGTAAAATATTATCTTGCCCCCATTCTTCCTGTTTTCTTAGCTTCCCAATAGTTTCTTTAATGTGATGAGTAGCGTTATCAGCTAGAAGTGACGATCAAGAATTGAGAGTGGACAAGGGAAAACAAAAAAACTGAGAATAGAAAAGAACTTAAGATGCCTATATATCATGTATAAATACATACCAGGTCCATATAGTGAACTTGGTGTTGAGCTATTCACTATAAGGTCTTTACAGAGGACAAGGGGGCTTTCTTTACATCTAGAGGAAAAGATATTTCATCTCCTAATACGGAAAGGTTTCTTCACAGTAAGAGCTGTGAAAATGTGGAAACGACTCCCTCCAGAGGTGGTTCTGGTCAGCTCAGTAGTTTACTTTAAAAAAGGCCTGGATTCTTTCCTTTCTTTCCTAAATGTACATAATATAACTGGGTACTCACATTTATAGGTAAATTTGATCCAGGGAATATTTGATTACCTGGGGATCAGAAATTCTTTCCCCTGCTGTAACAAATTGGATCATGCTTTGCTGGGGTTTTTCACCTTCCTCTGAAACAACTGTGGGTATAAAATTGTGTATTTGGGATTATATGATTTTTTTTTTCTTTTTTATTGGTTGAACTAGATGGACTTTTTTCAACCTATGTAACTTTATATCTCTGGGTCTATTGGCCATATTCAAGTGTGATTTTTACTGAAGGTAACCTCTGGTTACGCATTCTCTATTTTAAGATCAGTCTAAATTTCTTAGGTTAAATTCAAACCTTGCTCACCCCAAATCCAATGCATATCTAAAAAGAATCCCTGAAGCCTTTTGTCAGGAAGGGCTTGCCAGAAGACCCCTGAACGTCTCTTAGAATAGGTGCGTTAGCGCGTGCCAACGTGAACAAATATGCACCAGAATGCAAATAGATATGCACATTCCGTGACAGATGAGGGTGCCAAATGGGCTTTTTAAACTGGGTCAGTACCGAGGATCAGTGCTATCTTGTCTACAGTGTTCCGGTGACTGTCCTGCTCCTACCAGAGGCTGTCCAGTGGGAGGGGGCAATGGCAGGAAGGGCTTGCCAGTAGACAAGATGGTCCCTGCGAGCAAATTTCTGTACCACAAACTTCTTTTAGAAGAGGTGCGTTAGTGCGTGCTAACATGCATGCATACAAATATGCGCCAGATGCGAATAAATATGCGCATGCGTGCACTGAGCACGGAGCATCCGGTGACCGATCAGGGCGCCAAATGGTCTTTTTAAACTGGGTCAGTACCCAGGATCAGTGCTGTCTTGTCTACAGCATTCCCGTGATTGTCCTGTTCCATGTTTATCAGAATCTGCTTCCTGTTACCTATCCTGTTCTGACTTCTCCTGCTCTCCACCTGCACTGACCCTGGGTTGTACCGTGACCATTCTCCAGTCTCCACATCTGTACCTAATCTGATTGCACTGTGAATGACCTGGCTTTTCTGATTCTGTTTATGTTCCAGTCCATACGGAGCTATCTAGCTACAAGCATTTGTACATCTGCCATTGGGACCTGCTCTTCCGCTGACTATGTCTAAGTACCAGCTTGTTCCAGTCCTCAGGACATCTGCTGTCATCTGGCATACCACTCAACCGGAAGCCCAGCAGCTAGCACGACTACTGGCACTCGTGTGACTTTGTACTCCTGCGCCACCTGTCTACTCTATCAGGGACCCTGAGTCAGAGGTGTAAGAGAGGCCATCCTCTGCATATCAGGCTCCTCCCACCAGGTACGTGACACCTTTCTTATTTTCACTCCATGTCAGTATTTCTGCAGATAGCTATACTATAGATTACAGGCTGATAATAAACTGAATGTGAACAAAGCAATATTTTTTACACTGACTTAGGACTGTGAGAACAGTTCTTAAAACACAGGAAAAGAAAAGGCAGAAATAAAGTAGTTACATATGCAACTTTGCTTGATGTCCTCAGTTTTAAAGTATAAATAGAGCTCCTCTATATTAAATGTACCATAGAGAGATTAAACTTTTGCAGATTCAGCAGGGACCAACCGAATTTCAGTGTGTGGCCATCCCTGTCCAACAGGAGTCGATTGTTAGATCAACTTCTGTCAAACAAGCAAGTTGGAAAACCATTGTCGATCAGCTGCTGCAGCCTCTGATCAGTGTATTCTGACAGTGCAAGCTCCTGCTGTTACAATACAATGGCCTGGCAGGAGGGATTCCTCCATCCACCTCATTAGTGTGGATGAAAGAATCCTTTCATTTTTCATTTAGTTTGACGTCTGATTAGAAAAAAAAAAAACAATGACCAGCTTTCTTTTCTTTAACAAGTGAAGTATGCCTCCTTACAAATACTGGACTAAAATATCAGAATTTTCATAAAATGCATAAACTATAATAACTTAGGGATCATCATTCTCTAGTGCCCAGTAACAAATCAGACACAATGCTGTTACACAGGGAGGGTTGCTCGGAGGACCTGCATGTACAGAGAGAGCTTGCTTTACACAACTTGAATTGTTCTGATTTATAACATGCCAGATTGGCCACTCTGCTAAAATAACATTGTAAAACTTGAAATAGCACTGGGAGATAGCCATCTGCAGAGAGATTTGCTGAGAGCTGACCTGGAGCACAGAACAGGTCTAGTCCTTGCTCTCTGGCTTGTGATTTAAAGTGTTACTAAACCCACAACAGGAAAATCAGTCTGTATATGTGGTAAAGTATGCTTGATGTACTCATTGTAGAACCTAAGGGGTTAATCCTCAGCACTGTGTAAAAAAGGCTGTTTGATCCTGTCTTTCACAGTCCCCAATATTATTATTATATAGTATTTATATAGCGCCGACAGTTTATGCAGCGCTTTACAACTTGAGGGCGGACAGTACAAATACACTACACTTCAATACAGTAGGAATCAGAGGACCCTGCTCGTTAGAGCTTACAATCTAAGAATCTCCCGATAGACCAGAGCCTTGGAGGCAAGCTACATGTGCTCAATTTGGTGTGTATTGCTAGAGTGTTTTTTTTTTCTTTCTTGGGAGTGCATGTGATCAGCACAGGGCCAATCAGCTGTGTCCAGACAGAGGGTCAGAGGTCCTGCAGCCTCATAGGACAAACAGAGGAGAATGGAAACTCCTCCTTCAAGCTTTAACAAGACACTGATAGAAGTCACAAGACTGCTCTATACTGCTAAAGAGAAAAGGTATTTAGCAGTTTTTATTTTCTAAAACTATTGCTTATCCATGTCCTGTGGGAGACCAGATATAGTGAATGCAGGGTCCTGGGTTTAGTAACACTTTAACTTACATTGGTAGACGTAACAAGTGTATGAGATCACATCAATCACTTCTATCAGGTGTAAGCAAGGTCAGCGGCTTGCAGTTATTTTCAATGAACAGACAGGTTTAGGGCTGAAATCTAGGCAAATAGGTTAATACACAGAAAAAATACAGATATGTGGGCTGTTTTACTTGCCAAATGATTTGTACCTTTATTTACATTATTTTATTTATTTCGGTTTCAAAATCAAGGTAGTATACATTCCCCACACTCTATGGCAACGTTTGATTAGTTATACATTTATAAAATTGTATGCCTTTCTGCTTTTTATAACTGGTCAATTACTTCCTTTCACTTTTCATACTGCCGCTATGTTTTTTTTTATGAATTATTTAGAAGTAAGGAAAAATCTATACATTTTAAACATGATTTCCGGTAATATGGGCAGTTCTTGTTTTGCGGTCACTATTTCAAAGCCATTTATAAACAGCTTCCTTTGGCCTGTAGAACCAATAGCTCCAGCATTTTCACATTAATACACCAGAGAAGTGTAAAACATGAGATTTCAGTTAGATGTGAGAGCTGCACCCCCAGAGGACCTCTGCATGACATATTTACTTCAAGTGGTTGCACGATTGTCAAGCGATTATGGTCATTTTCTGATTGTTTAAATACCAGGTCCCTTAGCTGATGCTTCAGCTCCCTGAACATTCGAAAATGCTCTCACAAGCTTTTAGAGGAGACAGCTTTACCTGCCCCGCTGTTACTTGAAAAAGACTGACCACAGTTCACTGCAAACAGCCAGTTCAGATAAACAGAATGGAACAAGACATTTCTGGAGAAAAATGTTGAAAGCTTCCATTAGACTGTACCAGGGGTATAAACTAAAGACAGCTTAAGTCTACGCTGAAGATGGCTACATGGATTCTCATTTCCTTCTGAACTACTGCACGTCTCAACGTTTACCTTAAAATTCATTAATATATGTAATAAAAGCAAAAACGCATGTCCAAAGTTCATAAAACACCAGAGGAAGATTTCTGACCAACAGCAAATTTAAACAAGTCGATGAAAGCAGCAGATTTTCTTAATCAATAGTGCAGATTTAAAAAACAGTGATGAATATACCTGGTGCATTTATTACAATAATGGGCATCTATGCATTTCCTTTATCGGGGTTAGTAATGCATGACCTCTTCCATGCAATTTTTTTTTACACAGAGGAACGTATGAAAAATTTAAATTTCTTGGTCGAAGGAAGCTTTTGTGAATTATTTTATCCTCAACATAAAATGTTCTAAACATTCTAAAAGAATTATGCAACCAACAATAGTAACAATCCTATCTGTAAAAAGCTAAGCAATGCCTAATTTCTATACATCATCAGATATTTTCAAATGATGAAAAGAATTACAACAGGAGTAAAATATAAGGCATATGAACCACCACATAAAACATCGATACGCAGCCACTGTGCCAACACAGTAAGGCATGGTCATTACAGAGATAATCAATAACATGTCACAATGTCCTCAGATTTTCCTTGTAAGAAACAATCTGATGAAGAAATATATACTAGTGCGCTACCTAGTAAAAAACACAAATAAAATTGTATATTATCTCTATTAGTGAAAGGAGTATTCCAAAACATGAATATAAATACCACGAAAGTGAGTCAAAGTATCAATGTATGAAAATATGTAGCAAAAGATTGCATTGACATAATATGATACAAATAAAATAAGTGAAAAAGGAATTGCAATGTAATTAGGCAATTCCTTAGGAAAGTCTCATAAGTGATGAGTGAAAAAAAAGAGTCCGCAGCCAGTGAAAACAAAGCTGAATGTGCTAATACAAATACTCCTCCTGATGCTCAGCGATCCACCTCCGTGCTAATTAGTAGATAATGGCAGCTCACCAAACACCAGCGGTCATGCAGCATAGAGTCAGGTCCATAAATATTGGGACATCGCTACAATTCTAATCTTTTTGGCTCTATACACCACCACAATGGATTTGAAATGAAACAAACAAGATGTGCTTTAACTGCAGACTTTTAGCTTTAATCTGAGGGTATTTACATCCAAATCAGGTGAACGGTGTAGGAATTACAACAGTTTGTATATGTGCCTCTTACTTTTTAAGGGACCAAAAGTAATGGGACAGATTAATAATCAAAAATCAAACTTTCACTTTTTAATACTTGGTTGCAAATCCTTTGCAGTCAATTACAGCCTGAAGTCTGGAACGCATAGACATCACCAGACACTGTGTCTCATTCCTGGTGATGCTCTGCCAGGCTTCTACTGCATTTGTTTCAGTTCCTGCTTGTTCTTGGGGCATTTTCCCTTCAGTTTTGTCTTCAGCAAGTGAATGCATGCTCAATCGGATTCAGGTCAAGTGATTGACTTGGCCATTGCATAACATTCCACTTCTTTCCCTTAAAAAACTCTTTAGTTGCTTTCACAGTATGCTTCGGGTCATTGTCCATCTTCACTGTGAAGCGCCGTCCAATGAGTTCTGAAGCATTTGGCTGAATATGAGCAGATAATATTGCCAGAAACACTGCAGAATTCATCCTGCTGCTTTTATCAGCAGTCACATCATCAATAAATACAAGAGAACCAGTTCCACTGGCAGCCATACATGCCCTTGCCATGACACTACCACCACCATGCTTCACTGATGAGGTGGTATGCTTTAGAATAGATCATGAGCAGTTCCTTTCCTTCTCCATACTCTTCTCTTCCCATCACTCTGGTACAAGTTGATCTTGGTCTCATCTGTCCATAGGATGTTGTTCCAGAACTGTGAAGGCTTTTTTAGATATTGTTTGGCAAACTCTAATCTGGCCTTCCGGTTTTTGAGGATCACCAATGGTTTACATCTTGTGGTGAACCCTCCGTATTCACTCTGGTGAAGTCTTCTCTTGATTGATGACTTTGACACACATACACCTACCTCCTGGAGAGTGTTCTTGATCTGGCCAACTGTTGTGAAGGGGGTTTTCCTCACCAGGGAAAAAATTCTTCGGTCATCCACCACAGTTGTTTTCCGTGGTCTTCTGGGTCTTTTGGTGTTGCTGAGCTCACCGGTGCATTCTTTCTTTTTAAGGATGTTCTAAACAGTTGATTTGGCCACACCTAATGTTTTTGCTATCTCTCTGATGGGTTTGTTTTGTTTTTTTCAGCCTAATGATGGCTTGCTTCACTGATAGTGACAGCTCTTTGGATCTCATATTGAGAGTGGACAGCAACAGATTCCAAATGCAAATAGCACACTTGAAATGAACTCTGGACCTTTTATCTGCTCCTTGTAAATAGGATAATGAGGGAATAACACACCTGGCCATGGAACAGCTGAGCAGCCAATTGTCCCATTACTTTTGGTCCCTTAAAAAGTGGGAGGCACATATACAAACTGTTGTAATTCCTACATTTTTCACCTGACTTGGATGTAAATACCCTCAAATTAAAGCTGGAAGTCTGCAGTTAAAGCGCATCTTGTTTGTTTAATTTCAAATCCATTGTGGTGGTGTATAGAGCCAAAAAGATTAGAATTGTGTTGATGTTCCAATATTTATGGACCTGACTGTATATGATAATCCACTACACCAATTCCATATTGAAAGCGAACTCCCGATAAACATCAGGGATCCATCAATAGGAACCTGGGTTTCAATGCAGCAGGCTCACTGGATATGTAGATGTCATCTCGTAGATAGAGAAAGGAGGAACTGCATTATCTTTAACCACTTGAGCCCCGGAAGATTTTACCCCCTTCCTGACCAGGGCCTATTTTGCGATTCGGCACTGCGTGACTTTAACGGACAATGGCGCGGTCGTGCGACGCTGTACCCAAATTAAATTGACGTCCTATTTTCCCACAAACAGAGCTTTATTTTGGTGGTATTTGATCACCTGTGCGATTTTTTGATCATGCGCTATAAACAAAAAAAGAGCGACAATTTTGCAAATATAACATTTTTCACATTTTTTTTTATATGAAATTCCCCCCCAAAAAAATGTAAAAATCAAAATTTTTTTTTAACATTTTAGGCCAATTTGTTTTCTGCTACATATGTTTGATAAAAAAAATCGCAAAAAGCGTATTTTGATTGCTTTGCGCAAAAGTTATTGCGTTTACTAACTAAGGGAAAGATTTTTGTCATTATTATTGTTTTTTTTTTAACGAGTAATGGCGGCGATCTGCGATTTTGTTTGTGGGACTGCGACATTGCGGCGGACAGATCGGACCCTTGACTGACATTTTTGACACTTTTGGGGTTACCAGTGACATTACTACAGTAATCAGTGCTATACATATGTACTGTTACTGTAAAAATGACACTGGAAGGGAAGAGGTTAACTTTATTGGAGAGGGAGGAGTTAAGTGTGTCCCTAGGGCGTGTTTCTTACTGTGATTGGATGTGGCTGTGTGTGTAACAGCACAGATCAACGGTCCTACATAGCAGGACCGAGTGATCTGTGCTTTTACACAGGGAAGAATGACAGGCGGCTTTGTTTACATTAGCCGCCTGCCTTTCTCCCTCTCCACCCGACGATCGCGAGTGACCGGCGGACATTGGGTCCGCTGGTCACACGCGCCGGCTTCTTCGGGTACAAGCGGGGGCGCGCGCTCGCCCCCTATTCGCTCCCAGGCTAGTGACGTACTGGTACGTCACTTTGCCTGGGAGGGGCTGATCGCCGCTGTATATAGTCGGGTGGCGGTCGGCAAAGGGTTAAACAAACGGATTTATTGAAATTAAATTGCACTAATATCCATCAGGTAAATATGGGACATCAAAAGTATCGATGTGCACGGCCGCCTGCAGTGCGGACCGTGCAGAATGATGAGCGCGGCTACTCTGCCCGACGCGTTTCCCCTTCTACAGGCGTCAACTAGGAATGGAGTCATTCTTTACTTTTGATGTCCCATATTTACCGAATGAATGCAAGAGCAATTTATTTTTAATAAACTCATTTGTTTGAAGATAATGCGCTTCTTTCTCTATCTACGAGATGACATCTACATATCCAGTGAGCCTGCTGCATTGAAACACAGGTTCCCATTGATGGATCCCTGATGTGTATTGGGAGTTCGCTTTCAATATTGAATTGATGTAGTGGATTATCATATATGCTGCAAGACCGCTGATGTTTGGTAAGCCACCATTATCTACTAATTAGCACGGAGGTGGATCGCTGAGCACCAGGAGGAGTATTTGTATTAGCACATTCAGCTTTTTCACTGGCTGCGGACTCTTTTTTCACTCATCACTTATGGGACTTTCCTAAGGAATTGCCTAATTACATTGCAATTCCCTTTTCACTTATTTTATTTGTATCATATTATGTCACTATGGCAATCTTTTGCTATATATTTTCATACGTTGATACTTTGACTCACTTTCATGGTTGTTATAATCATGTTTTGGATTACTCCTTTCACTAAGAGATATAATATATATACAAATTTTATTTGTGTTTTTTTACTAGGTAGCGCACTAGTATATACAGTATTTTTTCAACACGTTATATTTCTGGTACTCAGGGATTTCTAAGTGTAGCAACCTCTATTCCCCACTATTCTCTCACTACCCACCTGCCATGGACCCCCCCCCCTCTTTGGCTGCTCTCCAAGGGACCCTTCAGCTCCTGGGTCAGACTTTGGTCCGCCTCTTCCACACGGGAATCCAATTTTCCATTAAGTTTCATTAACCTGTGAGTATTTTATACTCCTTCCCAATAATTATTACCCCTTTGCGATTTCTTTTACTCAAATTTTTATATTTTCCAATGTTTACTCTAACATATTGTTCTTTTGTAGTCATACTCAAATACATTGATCTCTGAAGAAGGGAGATGTAGTTCCCGAAACGCGTCAGATCACTATGTATTATTTTACTATCATGGAACTTCAATACTATATTCAGGTTACCATTGAAACTTAGTGGTTACACCAGGATACTTGCTTATATACGTTCCAATATTGTTCATGTTGTATACACTGTCAATATGGCCATTGAGCTATGCTATGCTATGTGATATACATGTTACTATTATTCGTATTACTTGTCTATACAATGTAATACAATTATATATTGTTTTACATATCTATTGTGCTATTCATTTCATCTCCAGCCACTAGCACCCACCTCATATAAAGTCCCGCGGGCCAACTTTTTGCTGTTTTTATATGTATTTTGGGATGGAGGCGTGCTTGGGTGGGAATCAGACCATTGCCTTTTCTGTATATGATAATAGGGTGGAAGACACCCACTGTGCCCATTAATGATCTGGTTCTTTCCCTGGCTGTACATTTTATCCTGGTGTTATCGCCGGTTTCTCCCCTTTTTTATTTAATTTTTTTTTTACAATTTTTGAACTACTTTTTTCAATATTTACAGGCAATTTTACTTTTTGCATTCCCCCTGTGTGACTCATTCACACTGGATGCTACATCTCCTTCTTGGCTATTGAGCTCCTGTGTTCACAAGCGGCGGCTGCCCTGACTCCGGGAGCTGCGATGTGTAAAGAGGGAGGCTCCGCCCCCTTTCTGTCCCCGCTCCTCCCCCAACTGGGACGAGCGGGTCCACCTTCACATCGGCGTCATGCCGCACCTCAGCGCTGTCCGTCAGTGTTATCACTGACGTCACTACGCTCACCGCATGCCCTACATCTGCGGGTGGGGAGGGTCCGCCTCTAGCGTTCCCTTCCTCCACGAGGCCATGGATGTATCTCGTCCTGACCCGCCATACCCGCTGCATGACGTTAGGGTCCTAGGCTTGCGACCAGCTTCGGGGAAACATGGTAGGCTGGTCACTACATTCCCAATTCTTTTTCCTTCCACTCTATGCTCCCTCTGCATTTCTCATTCTTTGGGATAGCACCCTTTCACCCACTTTTCTTTCCTCACAGCTTTAGGCAATCTGCCACGGCACACTGCCAATTCCTTTCTTATCTCTTCACATCCACTCATTACTTATGAACCTTGTATTTTCCTCACACTCACTTCTTTCTTTCCAGTTGGGATTTTTCTTTTTCCTACTTTTCACATCAGTATTTCCTATCCAATCATTGTATTTTCATTACTATTGATAGCACTACGCTACATTTGTACTTTTATTTACACAACAGATCTGGATGGTTCATTCCCCCACTATTCTCTCACTACCCACCTGCCATGGACCCCCCCTCTTTGGCTGCTCTCCAAGGGACCCTTCAGCTCCCGGGTCAGACTTCGGTCCGCCGCTTCCACACGGGAATCCAATTTTCCATTAAGTTTCATTAACCTGTGAGTATTTTATACTCCTTCCCAATAATTATTACCCCTTTGCGATTTCTTTTACTCAAATTTTTATATTTTCCAATGTTTACTCTAACATATTGTTCTTTTGTAGTCATACTCAAATACATTGATCTCTGAAGAAGGGAGATGTAGTTCCCGAAACGCGTCTGATCACTATGTATTATTTTACTATCATGGAACTTCAATACTATATTCAGGTTACCATTGAAACTTAGCGGTTACACCAGGATACTTGCTTATATACGTTTCAATATTGTTCATGTTGTATACACTGTCAATATGGCCATTGAGCTATGCTATGCTATGTGATATACATGTTACTATTATTCGTATTACTTGTCTATACAATGTAATAAAATTATATATTGTTTTACATATCTATTGTGCTATTCATTTCATCTCCAGCCACTAGCACCCACCTCATATAAAGTCCCGCGGGCAAACTTTTTGCTGTTTCTATAAGTGTAGCAACCTGTCATTTCCAGCCAGCGCATCCCTACATCTTTTTTTCCAAGAAACAATCCAAATTATGTAAATTAGCCATCATGAGAGTAGAGCCGCATGAAATATCATTGCTCGGTTAAACATATGCAGTACATGCATGGAAAATGTTCTGCAAGTAAATTACTCATGTACTGTATCTTATCTGTTAGTAATATGGCATCTTAATGTAAACATTTAATAAAAAGATAGGACACTAGAATGAGCTTTGCAGCTGTTAGACATAGTCCACATAATATAGCTTTATTCACATGCTGTGTTTTCAGGCATCGGTATAATAGGCATGCTTTAAAAAGTCTGCATGTCATATGTACAGTTTCAAGTAAGACACCTAATCTGGCTATAATGGTTTCATCTTCAGTTCAGTATTAATATTAGTTTTAAGCACAGTACATTTTCAGTTCAGTATGAGTCTACCAGCTTATAGACAGAAAGTCTGACAATCAGAGAAAGTGCTTCCTTAATGTCTTATTTTTAAATTGTATATTTCTGCTAAAACAAAAAAAAAATGAAAAATCTAAAGTGGAAAAAAAATTAAATAACAGGTGAGAAAAGAAACTTTCTATCTTTATGGGAAAATAATAGCAGAAGGAAAGTACACAGTGGCTTTGGGTCCTGAAGGCTGGCCAGTAAGAACATGAAAAAAGAAAGGTCAAACAAAAGGTTTCAACTCAAGAGCGTAGTTGACAGGTCTGAAGAAAATAAGGTCTAGGAAACCCAAAAATGAGTGGGAAATAGGGGTGTTGTAATCAAAATTCATATCAGCAATAAAATCATAAAAACCCATTAAGCAAGCTATTAGGCAGCTCAATTTGAATAAATACTATTTAGTCCAGAGTCTGCAAAGCCTTAAAGACATCTATTTAGGCTGTGGTAATTGGAGGTTGTAACTTTAATTAGGCATTGTTGGCTAGTGGCGATCATAAAATATATTTTAAAACATCTTTGGTATTTTTTTAAATGGTTGTGCTAAGCTGTCAAACTATTTAGGAACAATCCACATTCCTATCTGGGTATTTCTGTTTGCCTGGACCAAACTCCAAGATATTTCATAAAGCCTGGTATGATAGAATTACAATGATAATGAGTTGCATGAAGCTGATGGGATATTTGACCCCTTCTGAGGAAGCCACATATAAAAGAGATACATCATTATTAGTGTCTATCAAACTTTGATTTCATGCTATGCAATAATCTATCATTTAGAAGACTGTAACACGTGGTGCTATGAAATTATGAGTATTTAAAAAATCTGGCCAGGAGGGAGGGTACTTTCACATTTCCATTTTTTGTACTGTTGTGTATTGTCTATTTTTGTAATATCTTTTGCTGTAAATTAAAGGATAAGTTCACCTTTGAGAACATGTTACATGTTTCATCTGTTTTTTTTTTTGGGGGGGGGGGGGTGTAACATGTTCCCACTGCTGCAGCCACTCCCTTCTGCCCTCTCTTCCTGTGACAGCAGTACAGGGAGAAGTGTCTCATACTAGTTGTCACTTTTTGAAAACAGCGCGGCCATGTGTGGCTCCACCTGCATGGCCACGTAATTCATTCACAGAGCTCTGTGTATGTATGAACTACAACTCCTGACAGTCGTTTGCAGCTGTCAGCTTGAAGTTCTCTACCACGGTAATGTTAAGTGTCATGGCAGTTCATGGAGTCTTCCTGACAGTGTAAAACTGCTTGGCCGTAGGATGTACGGGGCAGACAGCACACACTGACAGTCTGCAGGAGACCTGCATGGCATCACAATCTGCTAATCACTGGTGTAATGCTTTGCAGGCTCCTTAACAAAAAAAAAAAATTGACATTTTATTACCTGCAAAAAAAAAAAAAAAAGTGCATTTATTATTATTTGTTTTTTTTTTAAAAGTGAACTTACCTTTTAAATACTTTTTTCATTAAACAAAACTTTATCAATAAGCTTGATCTCTAATGCTCTATACCAGAGCCTAAAGTATTCTTGCTCTTTGTAGAACGTTGCCATATCCTAGACTCTGTTCTCTGTTTCAACCCTGTGGGATTAGTGGGAGTTCGTGTTGTAGACCTTTTTTAAATGGTCAGAATTGTTACAGTCAGACTTGACTGTTCTGTGGGTGCCTGTTACCGTGGAGGCAGACAGGTATTCCTGTAGTTGTGGGCTTCCCCTCCATGGCCTAAGTGGCCTGACAGCAGCGCAGGGCCGACAGGCGCTTGCCACCTGCTAAGTTCAGCGGTGGGATGCACACAGGAATCGGGACAAATGCTTGGCCGGGGCTGAGTCGCTGGGCAGGTGGGCCCCCCCCCGGGGCAAGTGGGGCTCCTGGGCAACTGCCTCGCATGCCCATTCAGGGTGGCCCTGCCTGTCCCTCCTGCTCATGAGCAAATGCAGGAAAGCACGTAGGTCACACACGCGTATGCAAACAGCAATTGCACCACACGTGAGGTATTGCTGTGAACGTCAGAGTGAAAGCAATAATTCTAGCACCAGAACTAACGTTTAACTCTAAACTGGTAAAAAAAAAATTCATTTTATAATGACTGTACTAATATTGTGGGACATATACAATTGCAATAACCACCATTTTATTCTCCAGGACCTCTGCTTTTAATAAATATATAATGTTTGGGTGTTCTAAGTAATTTTCAAGCAAAAAAAAATGCTGATTTTAACATATATATGGAAAATGTCATTGCTGGACCAGGCGGCAAGTGGTTTAAGTGAGATACTTCTCTGTATTGTTTTGTTCCTATTAGGGAATAATGATGATTAGGTACACAACACAGTAAAAGAGTTAATTTACAAAAGCTAGGGCAAAGAGCCCTGGAGAAAACAGAGCCATTACTACCGAATCCCACTACAAATCCTTGTTTAATTATCCTAAAGAACAAATGGGGGGTAACAATCATTTTTGATGCAGTTTTCTTCAATCAGAGTTTGTAATACAGGATAAATAAGGCTTTGGGTTCTATATAGTCAATAAAAGTTCCAAGTTCAATATCCCTCAATTCTGCATTGCTTTACTTTGGCTACAGATTGTGTCAAATGAGCTTAAGAGATTGTTTTTAAATTCAGTATTCTGACTCTTGAAACATTTAAGGGGTTTCAACATTTAACTATTTTTGGCAAAAATAAGGTAAAGAAAGACTAAAAAATTCATAAGATCCGTTTCACAAATTACCAGCTCAACCAGAAGAGCATATAATAAAAATGACAAAAGATTTGTTCTTATAGCTGATAAAAAATTGATGCCAAAGCATTCAAGTAAAGTTACTTTCTGTGTTCTGATTTAATGAATCATTTGAGCAGTATCTGACAGAGTGACACAGATGTAGAGCTCGTTGAAGCCTACGCTAATACCTACTAGTACAGCCTTTCTTGGGACAGTGAATATAGAACAATGTGTCAGACTGAAGCAATATCAAAATATATTAAGTGTAGTGCTAGGGAGACTACAATGTTGGTCCACAACGTTCCTTGACCTGTGAATGTCTCGTAAGTACTTCCCTGCCCTAGAGGCTCAAATGACTCATCAAACCCACAACAAGAGGTAAAAGCAGCAGTTACATTTACAGAAAATTACTGTAATTCCAGATATGTACCTTGTTTTTGGAGTTATGGGAAGATTCTATTTTTAATTCAATTGAAAATATTCTTGGAAAAACAAACATTTTAAATGTACACTATAAACGCCAAATACAATTTTATAAACTGTCTACCTAATGTTTTTCAAAATGTAAGCACAACTTACCTTACGTATAGACATAAAATAATAATGTTGGTAAACATATGTTACCTAAAAAAATATGCTATGTGATTTTTACATAATTATATACACTATACTTTTCATTGGGAACACAAGGGCTTATTTAATAAAGCGTACTTAAACCCCAAAAAACAAACATTTAATATATTTCAGCTTACCAGTCCTTAGATGTAATGTCCACATAGTTACATAGTTTTCTTTTGTGAGCCTTCTTTGCCCTTTTTTTTTGCACCTGGTAGTTCTGCAAATGAAACACTCCAAGTCCACACTGATTTTTCTATGGTCTCTATGGATTCAGCCATGGTTGTTTTATAGGGTGCCCTTCAACCATGTCTGCCTTTGTTTGTCTCCATTAAATTTATTGATGGGATTGATTAATTGATGGGACTAGTAGCCTATATAAAAAATATGAGGCTCATTGTGATTTATACTAAGCTCACAGAAAGTGACCAGAATAATTTCTGGCAAGATCAACAGGTATTTGCTGGAAATATTCTTAGTCTGAAAATTGAAAACGAATGCACATCTAGGGACTGGTAAGCAGCAATATACTAAATGTTTGTTTTATGATTTAGATACACCTTAAAGTGATTGTAAAGTCACTCCAGTGGCCTGCTGGAGGTCATTTTGTAGGGCTCTGGCAGTGCTCATCCTGTTCCTCCTTGCACAAAAGAGCAGATACTGGTCCTGCTGATGGGACAAGGACCTTCTACAGCCCTGTTCAGCTCTCCTAGAGTAACTGCCTGCCTCCTGGAATCTCCTCCATGCTCTTGAGAAGAAGAGGCAGCAAACCTGGCAATGGCACATATTGATGTGCCATTCTGGAGGAGTTGGACTGCCTGTGAAACCTCTTTAGGGACCAGGTATGGCTTCATTCTACCAGTAGTGACACTGACCCTTGCCAAATGCAAAACTAGTGAAAAACTGTTAGAAAAGATGAGTAGGGAAAAAAATGTCAGTGGCCTTGTAAAACCTGTAAAACCCTTCCTGTTTTGGGGGGTGATCTCATTGTTGCCCATCTAGTGCACCTGTTAATTTTATTAACACCAAAGAAGCTGAAACTGATTTACAACCCCCTCTGCTACTTAACTGACCAGATCAATATCCCAGGAGTTTACTGGACTTGATGCTATACTCTGATTAAAAAGTGTTTAAATACTCAGTCCAGCCCGTCTGGCACCAACAACTATGCCCTGTTCAAAGTCACTTCTGATGCCCAGTTTGAACTTCGCTAAATCTAAATTACTAAATGCATTGAGTTGCTGCCATGTGATTGGCTGATTAGCAATTTGTGTTACCAAGCAATTGAACAGGTGTACCTAATAAAGTAGCCGGTGAGTGTATATTTAGTGATTAAACTTTATATGAAGAAAAATATATAATAATCATATCTGTAAAAACAGAGTCCCCTTAAAACTCAGTTCTGTAACAAAAGTGACATCCACCACATTGTATTCTCTTTAATGACTCCTTAGATCATATAGTGTACTGTAACCACACAGGTGATTCACTTCACCAAATGTTGAACACCCACACACCAATTCCAATTGCCCAACCCTCTCAATATAGGCAAAACCCATATTGAAAAACTTTGGCTATTGCAGCATCAGTTGCTGGTGAATAAATCCAGGTACACCTAGAAGATATATTTTCAGGAGACATGTACATTGGGCGGTGGGCCGAATGTAGTGGTGATCATCGTGCAGGCTGTGAAAGGTTGGGTGTTTTCATGCAACGCTGGTTTGTAAAACACTTTGTTTTGTGAGTACCGATCCTTTTTAAAATAAATGCTTCTACTTAAATACTGTATGATGGAACCTCTTCTTTTTTCCTGCAACATGTCTGAGTTGTTAACTATAGCGCTGCTGTTTGTGATTACAGTGTCTGGATACTGGATGTTCTTTGGATCACATATTAAAGTGCTGTGAGACCTCTGGGGTCCACTAATCTTGGTAAGCAGATTGATGTGATGGTGGAAGGGCACCTGGAAGTTTATGCTCTAAACACAAGTCACAAGTTTTGAAGCACGGTGTATCGACACTTATGGACCATATACCACTGATTAAAAGCACTATACCAGGGGTCTTCAAACTATGGCCCTCCAGTTGTTTAGGAACGACAATTCCCATCATGCCTAGTCATATCTGTGAATGTCAGAGTTTTACAATGCCTCATGGAGTGTGTAGTCCTGCAACAGCTGGAGGGCTGTAGTTTGAGGATCTTTGCATTATACTGTATAGGTTTGTGTGTGTTTTTTTGACACTGTAAGCGTGATTTCTTATTTGTCAATTTCTGCTTGGTACTCACACATGATTTTTCATAATTAAGAGTTTAAAGAGATAGTGCAACACATTTATTTAATTCATATTTTTCACCTATATGATTTTACACGTTTATTTTTGGATATAAGAAGTAATAAGGGTAATAGATTTGGATTGTACTGCACAAACTTCGGGTGATTAGTAGTGCTGTATTGAGTGAAAAAACTTTTATTTTCTACTTTTTAGAAAGTACATTTTGTACAGGATATTAATACAGCTGCACACTGAGGAAGTTCACTTTAGACTATAGCTTTTGCAATTACTTTTTGTCTGTGACAGAGCGCAGGGTGGGACAGATCACTATACTCGGTTGGGACAGTGCCCTCAAGAAGTGACAAACTATTGAACAATAAATATAGGTTTCTCAAAATAATAAACTGGCAGGGTTTTCTTTTAACCTTCTTAATACCGTAAAATTAAAAATACTCACGCGGACAGAAGAACAATGGCGATTATAGACCATTCTGGCATAGTGTGATTGATGTTTTTGTTTGTGAATCTGAAAGGTAGAGAAAAAAGTAGAAAAAAAGTCCTCAACTATTAGTTCACTAATAGATGATTAAAGTAGACATTGCATGAATCACCTTTAAGAAAAATGCAATTTCTAGCAAATACAAACACCTCCCCCCAGCCTCCACAATGCCAGTATGCATCCTCATAAAAGTGTTCTATTATACACCGTATATGTGAACAGCTCGTAAGGATTCAAGTTGACAAGGATCAGGGAAAACACAAAGTGAACTGGGGTGTAGGAGGACCAACAGAAGTTAACTGATAACAAAGTCATGTAAAAGCCAAGGAGCAGAAGAAGGGAAGAATTACACGAAAGAGCAAGGAACTAAAAGGACTGGAGCAATAAGCCCAAAGGAAAACATTGGTGTCTCTACAGTTTTTCATATACGATTTGCCTAATTCTCACCCAGCATTTACATATTTTTCCAACTAAATCCTTAAGAGAGCCTTAAGCCGATTCTTCTACGTCTAGTGTCCCTACCACAGTAAAACACACCTACGGCAGTGTCTGGCGACAACTGGTTAGCCTATCTAAATATATTTGTAATGGTAGTAGCACCAAAAGGGTAGATTTATAAAGCAGTGAATGTTTGATGGATTTTTATGGGACATGGGTGATTGTTTGATGAAAGTGCAACCATTTAGGAATATCACTTTTTCATTTAATTATTATTTAATATATTATTAAAGAGCATTTAATACTGAGTGCTTCAATGATTCATTGTGCAAGGCATGATGGTATGTATAAACACAACACTAGTTCTGGTGACTGTTCTGCAGCCTTAAGATTTAGATGGCGCTGTCTCTTCTAGAAGAGGAGATAGGGAGATAGATACTACTCTTTAGGTTTACATCAGAGAAATAAAAAATAAAATTAATTTTTGTATATATTTTTTCTTATTTATTCATTCATAATTTTTTTTATACATTTTTCTAAAACTTTTTTTATTATTTTGTTTACTTCTGAACAGTATACAAAATTCTATCTTGGAGGAAGTCCAATCAGGAAGCAACGCGTCAGATTTGAGTGTCTGCTGATGTCATCACGCTGAGCAAAGTCATCGAGTCCATGCTGTTTCACTGAGGAGATTGGAACGCTGCAGATTCTCATGAGAAGCTAACTACTGTGTATGAGAGTGTTTTTAAGCCATTGTTTTTAATAAATTTGCACTAAGTAGTCTTATTGTCTTGCATGAGGTATGCTGCATCTGATGAGAGGCTCTGGCAGGCTGCCCCTAAGGAGAAGAGATCTATACCCAGTGCCGTTTATGTTATAGTTACCATCTTATAGGGGGCGCTGTATCTGGTGAAATACTGCTAAAAGGCTGCTTGTGAAGAGAGGAGAGGTTTGATTTCTCCAATTGTTGACCATGCTGTTTTGACCTCCTGTAATTAAGGGGTCCATCTGACAAGGTGAAAGCACATCCACAAGCACATGGTGTTTTATATAAGAAAAAGGAAGTGCGCCCATGGAAGATTTTGGTGAATTGTCGGCATATAAGAGACACTTTTTAAGGGTCATTGTGGGAAGTATCACAAAGTTTAGTTTGTGAATAAGGCACTTGGATTGTGAACTTGGTGCATCACTATTTCTTCACTTGATTTTTTTGAATACTAGAGTGCACATCTTTTTCACATTTAGTGTAAATATATATTTTTCTATTTTTATTTATGTAGAAGATCGTTTTAAAAGATTTTCTGTATTTTGGCTATGCATAGAGGTATTTTTTATTTTTTTTTTAGTAATTTGTTAAAATTCTGAGATTAAGGGAGTGCTTTGCTTTATTTATATAGTATACATAAAGAACATTTTTGGAAAACTACAAATTCTCTATAAAATACATAATACTGAAACCAAATAGATAGGTCTGTATTTACATCTGTAAAGTACTATGGGTCATTAAAGCAAAGCGTTTGTCAGCTTTATCAGTTGTACGCTGACTGCCTTTCCTATCATCTTTATTAAAGAATAAAAATGACAGGGCATGCAAGCAATTATATATCATGCCCATTTGAACAATGATGCCACTCCATACAGTGTAAGATCCAAAGTAGGCATACATGTGGTATCCAGACATAATTTTTTTTAAATACCATGGAATGTGAAGATTTATACAACTTTTAGCTTGAAAAGGTGGGCTTGTCCTGGTTCGTTAAAAGTTGTACTACTGGTTTTTCTTTTTTCTTTTTGAAAATGTAACAAGTACTAACATGAAAAAACATAGTCGATCCAATGCCAGTCTTCCCCTAAGAATTCCCTCTCTAAACTCCACATGAATCAAGTTATGGAATCATATTGGTTTGCAGAGTTTCTCAAAATCCTCTGCAGATATAAAGTGTAAACACATCACTTAATTACCATAGAAAGTGTCATATTGAACTCAGAGCTGATCTGTCTGCTTTTTGTTTTCCATTATTTATTTGACCTTAGTGAACCACTCCCTCATTGTGGAAGTCCTTTTGGTTTGGCATAAACATAGGATAAGGCACTTGGCTGAATTTTGAAGGTGAGGCACTATAGACTTTCTCTATTGCATACTAGGCATCGGTGACTCAGAGAACAATATTGCCAAAGGGGTATGAGGAACTTCAAAATGCTAGTGTTAGTTCAGACGACTGGACACCGTTGTCCAGAAAGGTTTTATTACCAGACAATCCCACCAAAGGTGAATAAACATCCTCTGCTTCCTACAAACCTACCAACAGCTGACAACTCCCTCCCAGGATACTTAACTGCTAAATGGCCTAGCACCCTGTATGTACCACCTTGAGTAGCAATACATTGCATGTCTCCTGTATTATGGAATTCAAAGAAGATACATGTACTAGCTGCTCTATTTAAGATTTCTGGGCTTCTGCCAAAGTATCTTCAATATTGCTCCAATACTCTCTAAGGAAGTAATGATGATTTTGAAACCCTAATTCAAGTAGCCATGCCCAGGAAAATAGAGATTTTAAGATTTCTCCCCTTCTCTTCCTGCCTCAATCAACTTGAAGCACAATTCCAAACATCACAAACCCGTTTGCTATGGCGACAAATACAGGCAACTAAAGTGGAACCCAACCTTTTTCCTAATGACAAGGAATGACATCCTAAAAACGATTGAAATGAGCCGGGAGGAAATTGTATGCGTGTGTAACGCTCCTTGCGTTTCTTATAAGGTGTGGATTTTCAGCTGCAGAAGTAGTTCCACGTCAGTAGTCATGTAGGAGATATGCTGAGATACCAATCCCAACCTCAATGACTCATCATGTATGGAAGGTCTTATTTCAGCAAGTAAATACACACAGTAATTAAGCTGGTTCCTAGTGTGACTTTATATACATGTGGTAAGACAATGATAAAGGTCTTAGGGATAGGTTTGAGTGGAAGTGGTAGGTGACAGACACTTGAGGTGAGACAGTGCAGATGGATGCAGGAAGGGTTAGCGATCATGTATGATAACAGATGACAGAGTAGCAGGTGCATACAGGAGAGATCAACCCAGTGCAGGAAATAGTAGCAGTAGCCTCAAGAGCTAGCAATCTAGTTATGCAGATGTAAAAGACAGTCCTTGCTATGCAGAGCTAAATAGTGTAAGCCTAGTACAAGTCTATAGAGATTTCCCCTGTGGGGTACTTAGCACTAATAGCGATAGCCGAAGGATCGCTCAGGAGATGCGGATGATCCAGTAGCAGGATGCAGGGATCAGCGCAGCGAGGTTCGTCAGCGAGGAGAGCTTGCAAGCATGGAAGCTTCAAGCAAGATTAGTATCCAGGTACTGGTGTTTGAACGAACACATGTGAGTGAGAACCGACGCCCTAAATAGCCATCTAGTCCGGCGCTGGGTGATGACAGCTTCAGCCTTAAAGGGAAACACACCTATATGTGTTTCTTCTGTCTAGGTAGATGGAAATCACCCGGAATAAATGTGATAGGAGGCACTGAGAGTGCCAGAACCTTACATTACCCCCCCCCGTAAGGCCGGCTCCGGAAGGCCTCTAAGGCTGGTTGTTGATATAAGAATCACATGAGACTGGTTGCCGATGCGAAAATCGGAAGGAAAAAAAAAAAAAATTTCTCTTTTTTTTTTTTTTTTGTTGCCGATATGAGAATCGGAATGAGACTGGTCTCCGATATGAAAATCGGAAAAAAAAAAAAATGGTTGCCGATATGAGAATCGGATCAGGTTGGTAACCGATCTGAGAATCGGATCCCTTGTTGCCGATATGAAAATCGGATCAGGGTGGTAACCGATGAGAATCGGATCACTTGTTGTTAGGGTGTCTGCTACATGGACCCCTCACTAGAATCGGACGCATAACCATCCAAAGTAATCCTAGTAGACCTAGCAACCAATGCTTCTTCAAACATCCTCAGATCCTTCCTACATACCACCGTGCCATTAGAAGCACGTACGCAGTCAGGTGCAAGAATCTCTGTATTTTCATCGGAAGCCAGAAATGTGCTTGCAAAAATAGGAGTATCCTCAGGAGGTGGTACAGGAGGGTTTTTTGAACGTGGTATAAAGTTCACTGGAGTTGAAGGAATATCTATTCCAATATTTGTTAATTTCTGGGTGTCCTTCACTGATATAGAACGGGGACAGGGCTGGCAACAGCCTTGATAATTTCCAGGCTGTTTTTCAGGGAAGACCCTTCGGATTCGCCTGGCCTCCATTGGGAGAGCCTTAGGCCTATGGGGTCTGGTTGGGCAGAATGTAATGAAATGTCCCCCTTCACCACAATAAAAACAAAGGCCACAGATTCTCCTGTGATCTCTTTTTTCTTGTGAGGACAACCTAGCATGTATGGCACCAATCTCCATAGGCTCCTCATCCATCTCTGTAGGATCAGGGTCCAAATGGGATGTGTCAGAGTGACAAGGTCGACTGTTTGAGGCAGGCTCGGACCATGACCAGGCAGGATCACCATATATACTAGGTCTCCTTTTTTCCTTAGGTAGCCGGGGTCTGTGGTTACCTGGAGCGGGTTTAGGAGTGGGGTCAATAGCTGAATTCTGAGAAGAACTGGATAATGGCATTTCCATTTTTTCAGACTTCCTTTCTCGTAGTCTTCTATCTATGGTGATACTGAGTTGTATCAATGTATCCAGGGTTTTTGGCATCTCTGCTCGGGCGAGCTCGTTCTTGACGGCTTCTGATAGGCCAAGCCTAAATTGGGTTTTCAGAGATGCATCATTCCATCCTGAATCAAGGGTCCATCTCTTGAATTCTGCGACAAAGTCTTCTACAGGCCTTTTTCTTTGTTTCAAGGATCTTAACTGAAGATCGGCAGTACTCTGCCTATTGGGGTCATCATATAGGCTAGTGAGCTCTGCCAGGAACAAGGCATAGGAGTTGAGAAGCTGGTCGTTTTTTTCAAAAAGAGAATCTGCCCAGGCTCGAGGATCGCCTGATAGGTAAGAAATAATAGTACAAACCTTAAGGTGATCAGTAAGGTAGGTACGAGGTTTTAGCAAAAAAAGTAACTCACATGCGTTTTTAAATTCGCGAAATTTTTTGCGATCGCCTGTAAATACCAAAGGGGGATTTATCTTGGGTTCAGGAGACTGTGCAGAGGTAAGTTGTTTCAGTCTAATTACCTGCTGCGACAGAGCCTGATTGTCGTTTTTCAATTCAGCAAGTGCGTGTATTAACGCAGATACCTGCTGTTTTAATTGTGTCACCTGAGTGGCTACTTCTGCTGAATCCATTTTTTGGGTTCGTTCAATCTGTAACGCTCCTTGCGTTTCTTATAAGGTGTGGATTTTCAGCTGCAGAAGTAGTTCCACGTCAGTAGTCATGTAGGAGATATGCTGAGATACCAATCCCAACCTCAATGACTCATCATGTATGGAAGGTCTTATTTCAGCAAGTAAATACACACAGTAATTAAGCTGGTTCCTAGTGTGACTTTATATACATGTGGTAAGACAATGATAAAGGTCTTAGGGATAGGTTTGAGTGGAAGTGGTAGGTGACAGACACTTGAGGTGAGACAGTGCAGATGGATGCAGGAAGGGTTAGCGATCATGTATGATAACAGATGACAGAGTAGCAGGTGCATACAGGAGAGATCAACCCAGTGCAGGAAATAGTAGCAGTAGCCTCAAGAGCTAGCAATCTAGTTATGCAGATGTAAAAGACAGTCCTTGCTATGCAGAGCTAAATAGTGTAAGCCTAGTACAAGTCTATAGAGATTTCCCCTGTGGGGTACTTAGCACTAATAGCGATAGCCGAAGGATCGCTCAGGAGATGCGGATGATCCAGTAGCAGGATGCAGGGATCAGCGCAGCGAGGTTCGTCAGCGAGGAGAGCTTGCAAGCATGGAAGCTTCAAGCAAGATTAGTATCCAGGTACTGGTGTTTGAACGAACACATGTGAGTGAGAACCGACGCCCTAAATAGCCATCTAGTCCGGCGCTGGGTGATGACAGCTTCAGCTGTCTAGGTAGATGGAAATCACCCGGAATAAATGTGATAGGAGGCACTGAGAGTGCCAGAACCTTACAGCGTGTGCCAATAAATCCGGTCCCCTGATAGCGAATTTACATAATGCCCATACCCGAGATACCAAACCTATTAAGTTATGTTTATCCAGCAATACGATTATGGAAAACTCAGTCACTATAGTGGATACATTTACATAAATTTTGTCAGCACTATCCCAGCATTCTTTAAGATGATCAAATTGTTGAAAGCGCAAAAAAATTTGGGCCTGGCTGGGTTTTCTGCATTATCTTATTAAAAGTTCTCAGATCCTGCCCCCAAGCTGACTAACCTTTCTAATCATTTGCACACACCCATTTACATCATTCCTTGATGTTGGCCTATATTATATTGTATTGTATATATGCTCCTAAAACCTGGTGAAAATTCTCTTGGCCCACATCATTTCCGACCAATCTTGCTACAGACCATGAACATTAAAGTCCTAGCTAAAATTCTTGTGGCTAGAGTGGGTATATGTTTTTTCACACACTTATTAATAAGGATCAGGTGGGTTTTATCCCATATAGGCAACTATTGGCTAACAACTATACTTGCTAATAGGGAGCTCACAACCCAGCTTTCCTTTTTTGAGCATATTTGTTGTCATGCACCTCTTTCCTAAATTCACATCTATAATTTACTCACGACTGTATGATATTACCAATCCCTCTAGTCACGCTTACATTTTCAGGTGGGTAAGAGATCTCCAGTGCACAAGAGATATGGAGGACTGGTTACAAATTTGGTCAACCATGACCATGACTACCTGCTCCATCAATGTATTCACAGTGGAATCTACATTTAAAACTGTCGCAAGATGGTACATGGTCCCATCCCGTATAGCACACCTTCATCCGTTTCCAGCGTGTGCTACCGTGGTTGTTCTCCCTTGGGAAATTCTAAACACATGGTGGATGTGCCCTATGCTCACCCAGTTTTGGAGCAGGCTCCTAAAACTCTTGAAGGGCACTGGAACCCTTTATTCCTGGCTTGGATGTTCCAGATGTCCTCCTACCACCCCCCCCTCTCTATTTTTCTTTTTCCCTCTACTCTACTTGATCTTTAACTTTCATTGTAACTCTCCTATCCCTCCCAGCTGTGGAGGCTTCTTCTTTACGCCTTCTTTGCTGCTACAGCTGGATTCAGTAGAACTTCTGGTCCACAGCTAGATAGAGTTTTTGGCGAGACGTACAGACCAGCTCTTAGTCACCAGTTTTTGCATTGAAATTAATATGAATGTGTAATGTATTTACATATAGCCTCCCCTTCTCTATAGCAAAAGTTTTCATAACCAGTGATATTTTGTTAATTTCTGCGTGATGTTTCATGTTAGATCTTGCACTTTACGGTCCTCAAAAAAGTGGTGTTGGCCCCCAGCAATAACACGGAGCTTCGCTGGGTATAGCATGGCATAGGAGGCTTGCAATTTCTGCAGACGCTGCTTGACCGCGAAGAATTTCGCCCTGCTCCTCTCCACCTCAGCAGAAAAATCCGGGTAGAACGAGACCCGCACTCCGTTATACTGTATATCCCGACGTTCCCTCGCCAACCTCAGGATGGTCTCCTTATCCCGGTAATTAGGTAGGAGGGCCAGCATGGTACTTGGCGGGCGACCCGGTTGCAGGGGGCGAGGGGGAACCCTGTGGGCCCTCTCCACAGCATAGAGAGGAGAAAAGGCATCCCCACCAAAGGTTTCCTTAAGCCAAGAGTCCACAAAGTCCGTGGGGTCCCTCCCCTCCATCTTTTCAGGCAGACCCACAATATGCACATTATTCCGCCGGAGGCGGTTTTCCACATCTTCAGCCCTCTGCTCCAGGGCCCTGGTCATACCAGCGGTGTGGCGGGACTCCCTGGTCAGGGGGGGGCAGCTGGTCTTCCAGGTCACTAACCCTCCCCTCCACGACAGTGGTGCACTCCCTGACCTTCTGGAGGTCCTGCCTAAGAAGGGACACAGCCTCCGTCAGACCCCCAAACTGTTTCTTGAGGTGATCCACATTCGCATTGCTCCTGTTAATGGCCCGCAGTATGTCAGCAAGAGTAGGCTGTGCCTCCTCGCCCCCGTCGCCCCGCTGCACATCCTCCACTGAGTCCCTCCACTAAGTCAGCTGCACAGTCCTCCACTCCAGGGCCGCTCTCTCCCAAGCTGACCGGGCCAGGGTCACCCGAGCCAACACTAGCGTCCGGATGTCTCCCCTTCCCCGCTGAGCCAGGGGACTTTTGGGCATAATATCGCATATCGCGCTGTGGTTCTTTCGGTGGATTCTTAGGGGGCTTGGAGGACTTACTGGATGTATCGGGCTTCTCAGAGCCTCTCGTCCGCTGTGGCAGGCCGTGTGCGGCGCCATCTGGGGGCCCAGACATCCCGGATTCCTCCCGATTTTTGCGGTAGAGCATCGCCCGGAATCAAGGAGAGAAGAACACCAGCGGGTACCCAATGGTACAGGGAAGCTGTGGTGACCCGGTAAGTTGAGATAGTGACCGGGGAAAGGATCAAAAGCACGGATATCAGCGGGAGCTCAGTGAGATGCGTCCTCTCACATGCCGCTCCTGGCTACGCCCCCTAGATCTTGCACTTTAAAAAACATTATTGAAAGTGAAACTCTTATTCAAGAAGCATTTTTGCCAATTTTTTAAATAGATTTTTCAATGTACTAGGTGTCTTGTAAAATAATATTGTGTTGTTATAGTTTATGGCGCTGTGTACTTGCTATAATGATTAAATGTGTGATTTCAGATTTCTAAAAGAAGCGTTTAAACTAAATAACAGATTCTGACAAAATATGGTAAACTGATCTAGGAAAGCTTGTGTTGGCAAGTAATCCTTTGTATTGTGATATGGGAGCTATAGTCAGGCTGTGCTCATGTGACAATTATGTACACCCACTGGAGTGTGGGTAACTGGAAGCGACAGCTCCAACACATCTGGGGAAAGCCATTTAACATAGCTAAGAACAGGGAGCTCTGCTCAGAACAAGAAGGTATTGATTGAAGCAAGGGGAGGCAATATTCTTGTACTTAAATAGAGAAAGGTGCAGAAATTTGTGTCTAATAACTCCTAGTCAAGGTTTATATTGATTGCCAAACTCCCAACACTGGTCACTGCCATTAATATGCTATTTAAAAAGGATCCTGACACAAGTGACTTATTGAACTGTTGTAATAGAGACAGGCAAGCTTTTAGCAGAGGTTACTAAGCTTTTTTGGCAGGAGTTCCAACTGCCTAAAATCAACAGAATGGCATGACAGTGAGAAGTTTTAAATACAATTTTAAATGAAGAGCTAACGTTTTTCACTTGGCCTTCTGTTTCAGTTCCAAATAAAGTTTTTTTAGTTTATTATTAATTTCTCTACATCTCAAGTAATCCAGAGCAGATCCTATGGGCATTAGGACTGTGTTTGCTGAGCTTAGGTAAAGAATATTTGTAACATCTAGAGTCAGAGAACAGTCTGTGACTTTGTTTTTGTTATTTATTGAGGGATAATAACTTGGATGAGGGTGGAAGACTATGGGATGCCCAGTTGACTTCAACAAAAAACTTCAGGGACAACTCTTCCTAAATACAGTCTCTATGCACAGCTCTATTTCTTCCTCCAGCACACCGTTGCAGAATCCAGCTGGATCACTGTATTAATATTTGACAGTCACTCAGTCAGAATGAAGCACAGGCCCATTACAGACAGGAACCTGAGGCCCCTTGGTTGTGTAATAGAATTTCAGTGTCCAGCTTGCATCCCTCTTGTGGCTAATGATCCCAGCATCACTTCTTCAGGCACTGCTAACAACTGGCTGTAGCTGCCCCTTTTCTAGGCTTCCAGGCTAAATTCTCCACTACAGTCCTGCAGACTGACACTCACCAGCCCACCCAGCTGACTCTTAGGAGATCTCCCAGTAGTGCTGACCTGCTCATGCTGTCCTCGCTCTTTGCTACCTTTGTGTGTTTTGATAGGATCCTTCCACCACCTGAATCCTGGCCCAAGGTAACCCCCCCCCCCCCCAGACTAGGGGGAACCCCTGAAGGCTACCAAGTGCTTCCTCAGCCCTCCATCTTCCACCTGCTGGCATGACTCATGGCTATTTATGAGGTGGCCTGCCCCTTGCCAGCCCTTCACTGGGGATTGCCTGAGGACCTAATAAATATGCCGAGCAGCTCCTCCTAACATCCACCCACTATGTCTAGAACATTTTCCAATGTCCAAGAAAACAGGGGGAGGCACCAGAGAGGATGTTACGATAAGTCATCCAACCTTGAGTCGCTTCGTCCTGAGCTAAAACTAAATTTTTACCTACACTAACAACAAACTTAACTACATCTAGCACACATACTAGTGGGTGCTATCCTTGAAAAGTTTGGGTTTGAAACAATTCTTCAATAAATGCTGGACTGCATGATAGCAGGGTAATCGGATGCCAAGTTTGAAAACAATTACAGCTGTCAGTTATATTCTAAACCTGAATGGCCATTTAAATGTCTCATTCTAAATGTCATGCACAATGAATTAAAGTGCATTTTTAGTACAGTTATGCTTTAGAAATCTTAACGTTTAAGCTCTAATACTGGTAGCAAACCCGTTAGTGAATAGGATTGTTTAGGGTTGGCAACAAAAGTACGACGACAAAGTGGCAATTTTGGAATGTTACTTCACGTCTTTTGGTGCTGCCACAGTTTTAGGAAAGTAGCGTTCAGGATGTCAGCCAAGATAGCAATATTTATAATTTAAACTTCACCCATACTAGCTTCTACATATCCCAATAAATATGTGGGTTGTAGTTATAACACACACCTTTTGAGGCTACATTTTTTATCAGACATGCAGAAGCGGGACGGATCCATGCCCACAGTAAATCCCAAGTCTCATGTGCCGGCCAAGAATAGCCCCGTCCATGCTGAGTGGAAATTATATGTATGAGAAAACAGCCGCACGCTGATGACATCAGGTTTTTCAAACCGCTTTATTAGAAGCAGACATTGCACACTGCAGCCTCACATAACTGGTCTGTCAAAATGCTTTCTTGTATAGATTTACATTACTTGCAAAAGAAAACCATAAATGCTTCTCCTTTGTCAAAGATCATTCAAAAAACACTACTCCAGTACGATCATTCAAAAAAACACTAGTACTAAAATTCCAACTGTGCACTTTAAAGCGGAACTTCACTCAAAAGTTTACTTCCCCACCACATTTAGAATGTTAATTTTTTTTTGGGAGGGAGCAGGTACCCAATTTTGACAGGTAACCACTCCAACTTACGGTCAGATTGCTGCAGGGATCTGAGCGGAAGTTCAGCCCTCCACTCCTTCCCTCGAAGCCTCTTGGGACACATCACATGTCCCAGGAGACTGCGAGACCAATCTCAGAGCACAGCGTGGATCATGCATACACAGTTGGTAGCCAGCTGTGAAGCTACAAGGAGTCACAGTCACCTGCTCAAAGTTAAGATGTCAACTCCTGCACCCAAAGACCGGCAAAGAGCCAGGTCGGGTGAGGACATCGCTGGATCCTGGGGCAGGTAAGTATGTGTTTTTTTTTAAAGTCAGCAGCTATAGTATTTGTAGCTGCTGACTTTAAAATGTTGTTTAGGGGCTGAAGTAGTTCTTTAAATATCATGAGGTCATGCATATTCTTGCTTGAGCCAGGAGCTGGTTTTAAGTGCTACTATAGCTCTTTATGTTTTTTCTTTTTGTTAAAGGGGGATTGGAAGCTGTGCCTAAAAGCTGAGGACAAAGGACTAGTCACCAGCAATGCCTTTGGTCTCCCTGCAGCGGATCATTACTGACTTTGCACGCTTTGTTCTGCACTGGATCTCTGTGTGAAGGAAGTCATCTTGGTAGAGGCACAGATTTGGTTCTTCCCATTAGTCTCCAGCAAAGTGAACAGTGAGCGCTACGGCAGTGTAAATACCAAATCTCATTTCATATATTCGGACTCTAGCAGTCAGGGATAGCAGTGCCTTAGTCCTCACACTGCAGATATACAGTTATATGGATTTAAGCACCCTCACTTAGCTAAAGGTGCACTGCCATTTAACAGGAGGATTTTCAGACAAAAGACATTTTTTAGTGCACAAACATTTATAAATGTGTGCTATAACACAGATATATTAAATCATTGGAGTGGAGTTCCACGTTGTAGCTAGGTTGGCATTTTTTCTTTATTTAAACAGTCAACACAGCAATCTACATACATACTGTTACAGATTTTGTTTGCAAGATAGTCATAAAATGATGGTTTGCATTGCAGACTATACACTTGGCATCTGTTACTCTCTTTACTAATAACTGACTGGTTCTTTGCCACATCATGCATGTTAGAAAACATATGGTATAGATTACTTTATATACACTGCTACCATTGCATTCTATGACTGTACATGCCAAAATGTGCCTGAAGGGAAAAGTACAGACAACACCCACATAGACAACATGTAATGTAATTGATGCTGAATAATTCTTGAGAAAAAATTAACCTGAACACAAGAGAAAACTAAAAAACCTGGGGGTTTATTTACGAAGGCTGGAAAGTGCAAAATCAGGCTCACTTCTGCAAAGAAACCAATCAGCTTTCAGGTGTTCCTGCCAAAGCATAATTGAACAAGCTGAGGTTAGAAGCAGATTGGTTTCTATACAGAAGTGAGCCTGATTTTGCACTCTCCAGCTTAAGGTCCCTTTCATACTCAGGCGGACTCCGTTTTTCGCAGCAGGGGATCGATCCGCTGAGCAGGCGGATGACAGCTCCCCGTGCATCTCTATGGGGGAATCGGATGGGAATGGACCGTCTGTCCGTTCTAATCCGATCCGCTGGACGGATGAAAAATAGGGTTTCCATCTGTCCAGATTTGACGGATCGGATGTCAGCGGAAAGAACGATCCGATCAGATCCGCCTGTCAGTTTTTTAGGCGGATCTGATCGGATCCTCCATGAATCCCAATGGGGCAGCGGATGTCAGTGGAGACATGTCTGCTGACACCCGCTGCCCCCTGTATCCGATCCTGTCCGTGAAATCCGGACGGATGGAAACCCAATTTTCTATCCGTCCAGGGGATCGGATCGGATGAGAACAGACAGGCGGTCCGCTCTCATCCAATTCCCCATAGAGAGCAGCGGGGCTCTGACACCTCCCTCTCCGCACACAGTGCAGAGATGGAGCGGTCATCTGCCTGCTCAGCGGGGATCGGTGGACCGCAGCACGCATCCCAGCATGTGAAAGGAGCCTTAGTAAATAAACCTCAATGTCACAGAATAATAAATAGTTAAAGCCATTAAAAACTGAATTTGGTAAAACCTGATGAAACAAGCGTGGTGTGAGCTTGCCCGCCTAGTTAAAAGGAAACCTGCCCTGTTAATAATATGCAAGTTGCCTTTGTTGATTTCCTACTAAAAAAAATGCTTGGAACTTTTCTTCCATGTTAACCCAAAGGCTTTACTACTTTCCAAGTTACTAAACTGAAACAAATAGTTAACAGGTTAGCATTTCTGTCTTAACTTGCTGCATACTTATTATGGGGCTACTGACTGCAAAGTACTGAAGTAGATAAAAACGCAATACAGCCAGGTAACAAGTGTTTTCAGAAGGATGGTGGCCTTTGTATTTCTCTCAGCTCTCCTTTCGCTTCTCCCCCTGCAATTGCTCCCTCCGCTCTTGCTTGCTTTCAAAATGAAAGACATAGGCTTTAAACAGAACGTAGCTATAAAGAGTGTTTGTAAACACTGTTTAGAAGCATAAATTAGAAATGCAATGTAATATTGTTGTTACATAACATGTACTCTGTTCTAAGTACACAGTATGACGGTTAAAGCAACCTTACGAGTTTTTAAGTTATAAAACAAATCTGTTAACAGATCAAAATGGATTTTTTTTTGGTGTCTATAGTATTGTATAGAAAAATAAATGTATTTTTGAAAGACAATATTACCAAAAGCAAGCCTTGTTTGTCTAAAAAAAAAAAAAAAAATAGTATTACTTTATTATGTTAAGCAATGACAAAATTATCTCCAAATAAACTGCCCCTATAATAGAAATGTAAAAATTGCTTTGTCCATAAGGGGTATACGTTACATGTGTGAGAACTGAAGTGTTTATGGTTAAGAGTCCCATAATAAGAACTTTCAGGTTCACTTGGAAGTGTATGGAAATTCAGACTGGCAGAATGGGGTGCAGAAATCGTCACACTGGATACTACAGAACACTATTTGCTTGAGTTTTAAACCTTATAGTGGTCTACTTGTAAACCCAAACGGTTTTATTTGTTGTGTTACTTCTTAGGAGGACAGTGACATGCATCATTAAGGCCATTTTTATAGACCAATGGTTTTACTGGGGAGGCAGATACCGAGTCTGAGAACCCAAGTGAAGCAAATAATTTACCTTTTAGTTTACTTTCATGGCCTAAAAGACAGACACTCTCCCGGGAATAATGTGACATCTCCATTTTGGTAACAAAAGCGTACAGGCACGCTGGGACTTTGCTGGGAGTGAACTATAACTGTACTAAAAAGTCTTCTGAGATCTCCTTAGAGCCCTTTCTCATCTGTGCAGAATGGACTAAAACATTGCAGCAAGTGGGATGGACGGGAAGTGTTTCCAAAGAAGTCAGTGGAGGGGAAAATTTCATCTCAATAGCTCACCATCCGGCTCTTTATTAGTCCCCTCTGCAAGGCACAGTGACAGAAGACCGTCATCTCTCTCAGTCTCCAACACTGAGAGGGGGGAGAGGTTACCGATATCATCATGGTAGCCTTTTAATGTTAGAATGTCTTGTGTCTTCTCGTAGCGAGGGAAGAGGAAAAAGTTGGTTCTGGTTACCTGATATACACTGTCTCAAATACATTTTATTCCAATGTTATCCTTCCAATTATAAGGAAAATGGGAAATAATATAAAAGTAAATGCTGTTTACTGAAATGGCTGTCATTTAAAAAGGAAAAAACCTTAGCTGATATAAAACGAAGGTGCTGGGATTTAACTGGTCCATGTATGCCCAAAAGCCAGGCTGTCCTGAACAAGCAAAGTTCTAATGTTTTGGGGATAGTGTTGCCCGCTTCCCCTCTCCCACACATTCCTATTGGCCTGCTACTTTGATAGGCTGCTGAACTGGCCAATAAGCCTGCATACAAAGTGTCACAAAGAGGAAGTGGTCAGATTGGCTCACCATTTGGGCATAAATAAAGCATTTTTTCTTAAATTTCAGTAATGATTTATTAGTGGGTTTGCAGGTTTACTGTGCTATATTGACAGAAAAAAAATGATAAAAACAAAATCCCCTTGCACAACCTGATCCTGATAAACAGTCATATGTTGTATACAGTATATGAAAATAAAAATATCAGGCTAGGATTAATGAACAGGGTTAAAGAATAAGTGAGTTTCAAAGAGATAAGTAGACAGGGTCACAACAAGGAGAAGGGGGGGGGGGGGGTGGTAGATAATTTGGTTGTTGCCTTATGATTAAAAGACTGTAAAAGGATCTTCTCACTTTGAGTAAGAAATGTTAGATAAGCTGTTAAAATAATACTAGACACACACTGTTTAATTTACATTGTCCCTTCCATATATGTATGTGGATGATAGTACTGTAATTATTTTAATAAAAAAAAAATCTAAGTAGCTTTATCCTAATCTATATATAGCTGTCACATGACCCAGCTCTCTCCTAGCCTGTCTTGCAGACAAATATAAGCAGGAGGAGCTTCTAGTACTCTGCTGCTGGTCACATAAAAAAAAAAAAAAAAACAGCATTGGAAATACAGATGAAAAAAAAAATGTATTATTAATAAACTGTTTCAAATTAGCATGCAAATGTTTAAAATCAAATCTTAAGAGCCCATTCAGACTAGCACGAGACGACTTTGGGGGGCGACCTGTGAAGTCGTGTGCACCGCGACTTCGGCGCGACTTGCAGAGACTTTACATAATGGAAGTCTATGCAAGTCACCTCCAGGTCGCCCCAAAGTAGTACAGGACCCTTTTTCTAAGTCAGAGCGACTTGTGTCACTCCTATTAGAACGGGTCCTGTGCTAATCAATGGACCGCGACCGAGCGCGACTTGTCAGGCTGACAAGTTGCCTGACAAGTCGCGCTAATGTGAATGGGCTCTTATTGTTTTTTGGCAATAACATGGTGTTGGAGGATTTTTCTACAAGTCGCAGGCTGTGTCACGCCCCTCCAGCCTGTGTCTTCGAATAAGAGGGAGGTGAAGCCTTCATTAATCTACATTTATATCCTGCCCCCATTGTGTTTAGCCTGTTAGTGGGCATGGAGGAGAAGGGAGGGAGTGGGCTGTCAATTACCACTGTGTATACACCCACATATGTGTGGCTCTATAGTCACATGGGCTGCTCAGATGTGATAGAGAGGATATGCCCAGCATAGAAACTCACTGAAAACTGAGCATGTGCAGAGTTGCCACCACAGCTGCAAAACCCCTAGTTGAATTGGGGACATGAACAGGAGGTGGGGACAGAGAGTAGCAGAAACAACCAGTTTTTTTTTGCAGAATACCGAAAATGAATCTCATAGTGACTGAGTGAGTATGAACAGCATGGAATACACCATCCATTGATAGTTTTTCATAATGTGGGTTTAGTGACACTTTAAAGCGGTAGTATACTCATTCCCAGAACTTTACATTATTAGAATTATATCAGTGCATATAACGTAGGTACATTTCTCTTTTCTCACTTACTTCATCCCTTCTTTAGTGCATGCTCAGTTTACCCAGATTTTCCGGCAAGCTTATGCTGCCGTAAAAACGCAGTGTCTATGCCGGGGCTGCGTCATTTCCTTTGTTTGATGTCAGCCCCGTGCTCACGCGAGACTCCATCCCCATTCTCAAATTCCTCCACTACCCCATGTGACTCGCTACGTCACAGAGGTGTGCTAGTGGAGAGAGCCAAAGACGCAAGGAGGAACTACAGTGAAGAGGAGATCAAGAGAGAGAGAAAGAGTTTTGGTTACTGAACCAAAACGAGGCTTGGTTATGGAGGCTACTGCGCATGCGCGGGATTTCCGAAATGAAAGCAGAATGATGGCGGAAATAGTGCCCAGAAAGTGACAAGAAAACCACAATAGGAATGGCGGCGCTAAAGATATGGAAAAACACAGCGAAAAGGAACAAAACAAAGAAGTAAGCAACATTTATATGATATCATTTACAGGCTAAGTAATTTATAATTAAATATTACATTCTTAGAATTGAAATTGAGAGAAGAAGTGCTGAGGATACTACCGCTTTAGGAACGGTTGTAATGCCTGATGATGTTGAAGATACCAGAGTAGGGTACTCTATCTTGAAAGGATAGTCAACCAGAAGTCAATCCTTTTACAACTGTAATCTCTACAAACTAACGATTCACTTTTTGAAAGTGGAGCAGAGATGTCCACTACTTGGGAATCAAACTCTCAGCCCTATTTAAAGTGATTGTAAATGATCACCTTGTAAAACAACCCATCCAGGTTAAAATAGAAATGAAAGGCAAAACATTTATGTATAGAAATAAAAAAATATAAAAAATACCCTTTTTCTCTTTTTTATAAATGATCACATGCCCTCGGTTCTAAGCTGCATAAAAGCTGGTGGGAGGAGAAGCAGCATCACACGGAGCTTCTCAGTGAATGGTCGTGCAGCAGGGGCGTGTCAGGACAAGTCTGATCATTGAAGGAGAGCACACGGAGTTCTCAGCACAGCTAGAGAACTGGCCAAGCTGTTTTCTCCAGTTTATTGTGGTCAGTTTTTTTAGGAAAGCAGAGGGACGGGCAGGAACACCAGAGATTTCACACAAAGGAAGCAATACAAAGAGAACAGGATACTTTCTCATACAATTACAGTGCATCCGGAAAGTATTCACAGCACTTCACTTTTTCTTATGTTAGTCTTATTCCAAAATGGAGTCAATTCATTATTTTCCTCAAAATTCTACAAACAAGTTTGTTTAAAATGTTTTCTAATTTTTTTAAAAATACAAAATATTCACAGTCTTTGCCATGACATTCAAAATTGAGCTCAGGTGCATCCTGTTTCCACTGACCATCCATGAGAAGTTTCTACAAGTTTATTGGAGTACATCTGTGGTAAATTACGTTGATTGGACATGATTTGTAAAGGTGCACACCTGTTTATAGAAGGCCCCACAGTTAACAGTGCATTTCAGAGCACAAACCAAGCCATGAAGTCCAAGGAATTGTCTGTAGACCTCCGAAACAGGATTGTATCAAGGCACAGATCTGGGCAAGGGTACAGAAACATTTCTGCAGCATTGAAGGTCCAAATGAGCACAGTGGCTTCTATCATCCATCAATGGAAGAAGTTTGGAACCACCAGGACTCTTTCTATTGGGGGAGAAAGCCTTAGTTAGGGAGGTGACCAAGAACCCGATGGTCACTCTGACAGAGCTCAAGCGTTTCTCTGTGGAGAAAGGAGAACCTTCCAGCAAAACAACCATCTCTGCAGGACTCCACCAATCAGACCTGTATGGTAGAGTGGCCAGACGGAAGCCACTCCTCAGTAAAAGGCACATGACCACCCACCTAGAGTTTGCCAAAAGGTGGCTGAAGGACTCTCAGACCATGAGAAACAAATTTTCCTTTTTTTTTTTTTTTTAAATAATTTTTATTGGATTTTCAGAAAATAAAGGGCGTGTACAAACATCGGAATGAAAATATGCCATAAAGAAACAAATTTTTCTGGTTTGATGAAACAAATATTGAACTCTTTGGCCTGAATGGCAAGCATCATGTCTGGAAGAAACCAGGCACTGCTAATTCCTTTGCCAATACCATCCCTACAGTGAAGCATGGTGGTGGCAGCTTCAGCTGTGGGGATGATTTTCAGCGGCAGGAACTGGGAGACTAGTCAGGCTCAAAGGAAAGATGAATGCAGCAATATACTGAGACATCTTTTATGAAAACCTGCTCCGAAATGCTCTCGATCTCAGAATGGGGCAAAGGTTCATCTTCCAACAGGAAAATGACCCTAAGCACACAGCCAACATAACAAAGGAGTGGCTACAGGACAACTCTGTGAATGTCCTTGAGTGACCCAGTCAGAGCTCACATTTGTACCCGATTGAACATCTCTGGAGAGATCTGAAAATGGCTGTGCACCAACGTCCCCCATTCAACCTGATGGAGCTTAAGAAGTCCTGCAAAGAATGGGAGCAACTGCCCAAAAATAGGTGTGCCAAGCTTGTAGCATCATACTCAAAAAGACTTGAAGCTGTAATTCAATTAATTCAACAAAGTATTGAGAAAAGGCTGTAAATACTTATGTACATGGGATTTTTTTAGTTTTTTATTTTTAATACATTTCAAACAAACTTTATTCATATTGTCATTATGGGGTATTGTTTGTAGAATTTTGAGGAAAATAATGAATTTATTCAATTTTGGAAAAGGCTGTAACAAAACAAAATGTGGAAAAAGTGAAGTGCTGTAAATACTTTCCGGATGCACTGGACATGGTACAGCAGGCACATATCAAGAAATGTGAAGTGTTGGGGTAACAAGCACTTTAATAAATAAGGTTTATTTCTCAAGAGACGGGATAACTTTGAAGAAAAACATACTTGGGAACTGTTTGCATGCTAACAACATATTTATAAAACAGTGATTGTCAGGGAATCATTCACTGTAATTCAAAACAAGTTCACTAGGAATACTCATGTGCAGTGAATGTTTAGTTAATATCACATTTACTGATTTACTGACAGTGTATAGTATTATCACTGATCGCTGTATTAGTGACACTGGTGAGATCAGTGGCAGTCAGTTCCCACCCAGTGTCAGTTAGTGTCAGATTGTCCGCCACACCACCACAGTCCTATTATAAGTCGTTGATCACTGCGTTGATCACTGATTAGTAGTATAAAATAAAAATTCCAGTATATATACACCATAGTTTGTAGACGCTATACCATTCATGCAAACAATCAATATATGCTTATTGGGATTTTTATTTACCAAAAACATGTAGCAGAATACGTTTTGGCCTAAATTTATGAAGAGCTTTGATTTTTTAAATTTCTTTTTTTGGTATGTTTTATTGCAGAAAGTAAAAAAAAAATGGGTATTTTTTTCAAAATGTTCAGTCTTTTTTCGTTTATATCAGGGATCCTCAAACTTTTTAAGCAAAGGGCCAGTTTACTGTCCTTTAGGCTTTAGGGGGGGCCTAACTGTAGTCAGTGGGAGTAGAAAATGCCCCAGCATAAGTGCCCCATCATTGATCTTATTAGGAGGAATAGTGCCCCATTGTTGATATCAATGAGAATAGTGCCCCATTGTTGAGATCAATGAGAAGAATAGTGCCCCATCGATGGGGTGAGTAGGGGGAATGATGCTCCATCATTGGTGTCAATTTGTGGAATAATGCCCCAAGAGTAAGATAAAGGCAAGCAAGTTTGGAGACCACTTGTATCAGAGCCGGTTCACATAGGCGCGACCCGACTTGCCGGGGCGACCTGTGAAGTCGCGGTGCGCAGCTCACACCGCGACCTTGGGAGCGGCATGCACGGACTTCATATCATTGAAGTCAATGTAGGTCGCTCCAGGTCGCCCCAAAGTAGTACAGGACCCTTTTTCTAAGTCGGAGCGACTTGTGTCGCTCCTATTAGAACGGGTCCTGTGCTAATCTATGGCAGGCGACCCACGGCGACTTGTCAAGCGACCAGGTCGCCTGACAAGTCGCCCCAGTGTGAACCGGCTCTTAGTATACCACTTGTTTATATAATAAAAAAATACCACCAAAATAAACCTGTATTTGTGTAAAAAAATAATTATATAAAATTACCAGTTAAAATAGCAAAAAAAATGGCCTGGTTATAAAGGGGGTAAAACCTTCTGGAGTTGAAGTGGGTAATAATATTGCTGACACAGCCAGCAGAGGGTGGAGCAGTTAAAAAGACACTGTTGTAAAAGTTAAAGCAAATAAACAAGGTACTCACCTAAAAGTTTTCACCAGGTTGTGCAATTCTTTGGCTACATCACTATACGTAATCTGAAGTTGCACCAAAATAGCAGGAAGTCTAAAGAGGAGAATGAAATGAAATCATTTTACATCACCTATGGTGATTATTGTGCAGATCTGTATAATATTTATATCAAAGCACCAACCAGATGAACACTTAAATGCTGCAAAAAAAAAAAATGACTTTCAGGTTTCACAAAGCTGCTCACACTTAGGCTGGTTACTGGGCAGAAAAACGGTTCTAAAGTCTTATCAGATTTTTATCATATAATTAGAGAATATCTTAAAGGACAGCTGTACCTTTAGTGCTCCCTGAATGCAGCATGCCTGGAGAAATGCTTAGATATCTAATAGTTCATATTCCCATGGCACACCTTCCTGGATATAGGAACATCTGTTGTGGGTGCTGCAGCGATCACCAGCTGGTTACTGGATCTATCACAGATACATACATATCCGCCAGCACACCAAGGATCTTGCACAGTAGTCCGAATAAACTTTTTATTGCAAAAGGATCACCTCAGGATAAGTGCAACTTGTTCGGAGTCACGCAGGACCCCTTCACTTGCCTGACGAAGGGGTCCTGCGTGACTCTGAAACGTTGCACTTATCCTGATGTGATCCTTTTGCAATAAAAAGTTTCTTCGGACTGCTGTGCAAGATCCATGGTGTGCTGGTGAATATGTATGTATATGCTTAGATATCATTTGGTTACAAAAATTTTCGCTGTGTGGGCCAGCCCAGTGCTGTACAGCTTTTTCTCAGAAAAGGACCTGCCAGGTATGCTTTTTAGTGAGCATGCATTCCACAGCTTCATTCATTCCTATGGGTTGGCCGTATTGTGCTGGATGGCTGGGGTACTGTTGACCCACAGGAATGAATAGGGACGCACCGAACATGCGCAGGAGGAAGGGGTACTTGGGGAGAGTTTTTACGGCAAAGGCTATGCGGTGCCAGGCAGTGAAGACTGTTGGAATGGGGAGGTGCAAGTTCTAAAAGTACTAGTGCAAGTACTAAAAAGTATTTTTAGCAGTCAGGCTGCACTGCAGTAAGGTTGGGTGCATTACACTCAGATGTCAATGGGATGGAATGAAAAGCATGGATTTAAAAAGTCTGCATCTGCACATGTTTAAAGCGGAGTTCCAGTCACCTGTGGAAAAAATAAAAGTCAGCAGCTACAAAAAACTGAATTTTTGTAAAATCTTACCTGTAAAATTCCTTTCTCTGAGTCCTCCGACAGTCGCCGCCATCTTCATATTCGTCACAATGGGGTATTAGACTTTGCTCCGTAGGAGTAGCAACAGAATATGTCAATATTAAAGCTTTTAACATATCCCCTCAGTCTATACCCTCCTGCTTCCTATTTCATATCTCAGTTTCAGTGGAATAGCAGTAGAGTACCTAAACCCCAAAAGAGGGGCGGGGGCGGCGACTGTCGGAGGACTCAGAGAAAGGAATTTTACAGGTAAGATTTTACAAAAATTCCGTTTTCTCTTACGTCCTCCGACAGTCGCCGCCATCTTCATATTTGTCACAATGGGGACGTCCCAAAGCAGTGCAAACATGAGGGGTGGGAAACGCAGCCGCGCCTAAAGGCAACGCAGTCTCCACATCAAAGAAAGTAACCTTACCAAAGGAAGGAAACCAGCTGGGCAACATGAGAAAAAACTTGCTCAACGGGAGCAATAACCCAGGAAAAAAACAAATAACTCAGGGATAAAAAGAAATCCCAAACAGTCCAAAGGTACAAAACAAGGGACCCTAAGGAACCGCCGCACCAAGAACCTTGCGGCCAAAGGAAGCATCAGCCGATGCTTGAACATCCACTCTGTAGAATAGAGTGAAGGTGTGCACGGTAGACCAAGACGCCGCCCCACACACCTGGGCCACAGAAGCCCCATGACGACAGGCCCAAGACGTACTCAGAGATCTGGTAGAGTGCGCCTTCACAGGCATAGGGGAAACTTTTCCCTGCAAAACATAGGCCTGTTCAATGACCTGTCTGAATCAATTGGCGACGGCAGAAGCAGAGGACCCCCGGAAGGACAAACAAGAATCCGACTTGCGAACAGATTCGGACGATTTTAGGCAAATCCTAATCGCCCGAACAACATCCAAGGAGTGCAACTCCACCACCTTCGGATGTTTAGACTTCGCGCAAGGCGAAGGCAAGACAATGTCCTCATTGAAGTGAAATTCCGAAAGGCTGTCCGGAAAAAAAGAAGGGTTAGGTCGCAAGACCACCTTAACCAAGTGAAAGACCAGATACGGACATCTGCAGGACAAGCTGCCAGCTCCGACACTCTGCGAGCCGAAGTGATTGCCACCAAAAAAGGTGACCTTCTAGGACAACATAGACAACGAGATCTACCTGATCCGTTCAAAATGACCATGTTGTAACACGGACAGAACAAGAGTCCAGTCCCAAGGAGGCAGAGGCACCCTCCTAGGAGGGACCAGATGCCCCTGAACAAAAGTGCCAACCAAGGAGATAGATGCCATAGGAGGTTGAGAAAGAACGGCCCTCGCAGACACCTGACCCTTGATCGTAGCCAGCGCCAAACGCTGGCAACACCCTTTCGAAGGAAGGACAACACCCCAGACACCGAGTACGGGCGAGGTGAAAACCCCTGGACTCACACCAGGCAAAACAGGCCTTCCAAGTACGGTAATAGACCTTCACCGAGGAAAATTGCCTCGCGTCGATCAAGCTGTGAATGACCCCAGGGGAGAGACCCCTATCCCTCAGGACCTCGGTTTCAACAGCCAGGCCGTCAAAGCCAGCGACTGTAAAGCAGGATGGAATATCGGCCCTTGAGACCGGAGATCTTCTCGAAGAGGCAGACGCCACGGGGCGTCGACCGCCAAAAGCACGAGGTCAGCGTACCAGGACCGGCGAGGCCAGTCCGGTGCCACAAGAACCACTGTGTTCTGGTTCCGAGTTCAACCTGCGAAGGAACCTGGACAGCAATCGAAAACGGTGAAAACGCATACATCAGTCGCTACTGATGCCACGGAGCTACCAACGCGTCTGACGCGTCTGCCCGAGGATCGCGCGGCCATGCCGCGAACCTTCTCACCTTGCTGTTCAGACGAGACGCGAACAGGCCTACCTCCGGAAGACCCCACTTCGCGCACAATATCTGGAAGACATCCGGGTGGAGGGACCATTCCCCCTGGACCAGGGACTGGCGGCTTCAGATAATCCGCCTGCCAGTTCTCCACCCCCGGAACGTGAACCGCCGATATCGCCGGGACGTGTGTCTCGGCCCAAGACAGAATGTCGGCCATTTCCCGAGCCGCTCGGGCTCTATTGGTGCCCCTTCGGCGAATGACGTAAGCCACCGCCGTGGCATTGTCCGTCTGCACCCGAACCGGACAGCCCTGCAGCCTGTCCGTCCAACGTCGAAGACAGAGATTTATCGCACGCAATTCCAGAACGTTGATTGGAAGGGAGGATTCCTCAGGTAGCATCCGTGGTGACCACCGTCCACGAGAGAGGACGAAAAGACTTGCCCCCCGACACCGCCGGGGACTGGAGCCACCACAGAAGATCCCTTCTGGTGCGATGGCCCAACGAAATCTGGAGACCCAGAGAGTGCGGTCGCCCGTCCCACCTGGACAGGATCTCCGCTTGGAGACCCCGCATGTGAAACTGGGCGAAGTGAATCGCCTCGAAAGCCGAGACCATCAATCCCAGACATCTCATGCGCGTCCGGAGTGACGAGCACGGAACGTCCCTGAGGGACCTGACTTCTTCCTGAAGAATCCTGAGTTTGTCGTCCGGTAGGAAGACCTTCGCCTGGACCGAGTCCAGAATCATTCCCAGGTAGGGAAGACGAATCTACGGACACAGCGTCGACTTAGGAAAAGTTATCGTCCAACCAAACTCCTGTAGAGTCAGCATCGTGAGGGACAGGTCCTCCTCCAGACCCTGGCTGGTCGCAGACCGAACCAGAATATCTTCCAGAGATCCCAGGACAGAGATGCCCAGGGCTCTCAACAAAGCCAGAAACCGGTGCAAGCACCTTGGCGAAAACCCGTGGAGCCGAGGCGAGACCAAAAGGTAACGCCACGAATTGGTAGTGATCCTCCGCAATGGCGAATCGAAGGTACCTCTGGCAATCCTCGAAAAACGGGATGTGAAGGCACGCATCCTTCAAGTCGATGGAAGCCATGAATTCCCCTGGGAACCAGGGCAGCCACCACCGACCGCAGGGATTCCATGCGGAACTAGCTAACCCGCACAAAGCGGTTCAGAGCCTGTAAGTCTAGAATTGGACGTACCCTGCCCTCCTTCCTGGGCACAGCGAACAGATCGGAAGAGAACCCCCGAAATCTGTCCCGATGAGGCACCGGAACCACCTGAGGGAAAAAATCTGCTCTCCGCCGAGAGAGAAAACTCGATCTTGTAGCCAGAACGAACGATTTTCTGAACCCACCTGTCCCGAACACGGGCCAACCAGGGTTGAAGAAAAAAACCAAGCAAGCGTCCCCCCACCCCAGAACTGGGTGAGGGCGCCCCTTCAGGCCGCATCGTTATGGGCAGCGGGTTCGGACTGGCCGGACTTCTGCTTACCTGACCACGGCTTCATTTGGGAGCCTAGACCTTTGAACGGCTTGCCCTTATAGTGCGCCCGAAAAGCACGAAAGGACCCCGGAGAGGGCCGAAAAAAATCATGCTTCTTACCAGGAGCCACCATAGCCTAGTGGGATAGGGGCAAGAGCGTGCTCTTACCACCCGTGATCCCCTCTATCAGTGTATCCAAGGAGTCTCCAAAAAGGCGAGATCCATCACATGGCAGATTGGCCAAGGTCTTGCGCGAAGATTGGTCCACAGACCAACACTGCAACCAAACCAGGCGGCGAGACAATACCGCCACACTGTGTACACGTGCAGCCAACGGTACTATATCCAAGTCCGCATTACACAAATACATGACACCCTGATGGATTTGATCCACCATATCCAATGTCGCCGGTGAGGCCGAATCAGCCACCAGGACGCGTCTAAGCACCTGCGTCCCACTCGCGACAGCCTGGGCTGCCAGAAGAGAAGCAAATAGAGTTTTTAGCATAGAACTCGCAATAGAATAAGTATGACGGGCAAAAGACTCCAGCCTCCCGTCCATGGCATCCCGGAACACCGGGGCACCCTCTGCAGGAATCGCAGCGGACTTATTCAAAAACCGCTACCGCGTGACCCACCGGAGGCGGTACACACCACCGCTCATCAGAAGCGGGCGTGAAAGGATAACGCAGCTGAACCTACTTGGCACAGCAAAAGGCTTGCGTATAGTGCGCCAATGTTCCATAACAGCGCACTGAAAACCATCAGTGCAGGGAAAGACCTGCGATGCCTGGCGTCTTTTCTGAGTCCCCCAAGCTGCCAGGGCAGCAGGAGGACATGGTTCAACCTGCAAACGCAGCGTTTGTTCAATAGAAGCAACCAATTCATCCATGAGTGTAAGCTCTTCAGACGAGCCAGGGGGAGAATTATCAACCCCTTTAACCTCAGCCTCCACCTCGGACCCCACAAGATCCAGGGAGGAAAGGGACCCCGATAAGGAGACCACAGCCATAGCAGCCCCATCACCATCACCCTCTGAACCAGAGGAAATTGAAAAAACTCTGGGCCGTTTTGTGGACTGAGCAGCCATAAGCATTTTTACCTGAGCAGCAAGGTTAGCCACAACCTCAGCCAAATCCCCCCCTGGGGGGGAAAAGCGGCAGACCCTCGGCCTCCCACCAAGTGGCAGGAGATTTGCTTCCCTGAGAATCCATTGCCAAATAATATGCTGGAGAATAAAGGGTTAACGGCCCCTTTAACAAGCGCGGTGAGCGCAGCCCACCGCACACACACACACTAGCACAAGAAGACCCCCACAGGGATAAAAAGCTCAACTCAGGCAAGGATATAGGGATAGAGAGGATAAAAACCTGGATAGACCACTGCTGCTGCTGCTGTCTCGATCGGTGCGCCCAGGGAGAAGGAATGATGCAACTCAGGGCGCTCTATCAAAGCCTATGGAAGGCTACAAGAAAATAGCCGCCTGCAGTGTGAACATGCGGCCGGAGCGAGCGCAGCCAAAATGGCGCCATTTGGCGCTGAAAACGCCGCTCCTCCACCTCAGTGAATAGAAAAAAACACACCACAGTATAGTAAAACATGGCGGACCGCCGCAGCGGTTGCTGTAATGTGCCCCAAACACGATATAATCATGCCCCACAGCACACAGCCTTTCACACATTCACAGTCTGACACAGATAGTGCAGCACAGCCCCCCCTCCTTGCAGCCCACAGCATGCAGCCAGAGAGATAGGGAACTTAACAGTGTGAACACAGGCAGGGTTACACAGTCCCAGACTGACACCCCCCAAACAGACAGGTCCCCACACAAATACACTTACCTTCTATATGGCGTGGGGGAACCCGCACAGGCGAACAAGCCACTGCACATGTGACAGGGAGAGTCACATCCAGGACGCAGCAAAACTGGGGTTAAGAAACCGCACAGCGTCCAGTGAGGTAGCCACCTCACCATAGCATCCCTGCACCGAACAGGGATGGGTCGTTCATTGTGCCAGGAGCGTTACCTGGCTGAACGCTCGATGGCAGGCTGGGAAGCCACTGACCCACAACCTGTGACCAGGGGGATCAGCCCGAGACCCAGCCCGCATGAAACCTCTTCATCAGAAGAACTAACTAATGCTGACAAAAATAACAGCTAAGTAAAGAGAGAGAAAAAACTCAAACAAAAATCAAAAAAGAATAGAGAAATGCCCCAGCATAGAGACATCCAGCTACTCCTGACAAGCTAGACATTGAAACTGAGATATGAAACAGGAAGCAGGAGGGTATAGACTGAGGGGACCACCCCCTGGGGTGGGGATATGTTAAAAGCTTTAATATTGACATATTCTGTTGCCTAGCTACTCCTACGGAGCAAAGTCTAATACCCCATTGTGACGAATATGAAGATGGCGGCGACTGTCGGAGGACGTAAGAGAAACTATAGCTGCTGACTTTTAAAAAACAGCCACTCACCTGTCCCACGATCCAGCGGTATTCTCACCCGCTGTCTTTGGTCCCTGGCATCTTCACAATGGGCACCCGGCTGGGACAGTTTGTAACTTTACGGCTGGGAGCCCACTGCTCATGCGCGTGTTACGCTGCGCATAATAGCGACAAACACCATATAATACAAATGCCATATAATATGAGGAAGTACAGGAAGTTGACAATTACATGGAATATGGCCGGCCAAGAGAGGGAGTGAGGAAGTAAGGTTGAGATGGAATGATCAGTTGAACAATTAATTTATGAGGGACCTTCCAGAATTGACACTAATGGCCCGTACACGCGATCAGAAAATCATAGTGGTATAGCCATAGTGCTGTACTACTATGATTTTCTGATCGCCCCCTCCCGCGACTCGCCTGGTTCTCCTGTCCAACCAGGAGACCCGGGCATCCTACCTTCACCGCCGCCATCTGATCGGGTCTCCATCTGCACAGCCGATGTCTGACCGGGTCTCCATTTCTTTGAATTCGGCCCTGCCGAGTACCCGGAAGTGATGTCATGACATGGACATCACTTCCAGGTACTGGCGGCGCCGAATTTAAAAAACTTACAGCATTCAAAACAGCTAAACTTGCCATGAATTAACTTGAATGCTTTTAAGTGCAGAGGAGGGGGTAGAACCAATAATGTAGACATTAAAAAAAAAAAAAACATTTTTAATGTCGGAAAATATCGGCCAATACCGATATCCGATGACCAAAATATCGGTATCGGCGGTAAAAAAAAACGATATCGGTCGATCAATAATTCATACCCCTTGAAATTTTACAAACAAAAAAAAAAAATGTAAGTGTATTTTATTGGGATTTTATGTGATAGACCAACACAAAGTGGCACATAATTGTGAAGTGGAAGGAAAATGATAATTGGTTTTTAAATCTTTTCACAAATAAATATCTGAAAAGTGTGGCGTGCATTTGTATTCAGCCCCCTTTACTCTGAGACCCCTAACTAAAATGTAGTGGAACCAATTACTTTTAGAAGTCACCTAATTGGTAAATAAGAGTCCACCTGTGTGTGAACCCCTCAGAGGTTTGTTAGAGAACTTTCGTGAACAAACAGCATAATGAAGGCCAAGGAACACACCAGACAGGTCAGGGATAAAGTTGTGGAGAATATTAAAACAGAGTTAGGGTATAAAAAAATATCCCAAGCTTTGAACATCTCACAGAGCACTGTTCAACCCATCATCTGAAAATGGAAAGAGTATGCCACAACTGCAATCCTACAAAGACATGGCTGTCCACCTAAACAAGAAGAGCATTAATCAGAGAAGCAGCCAAGAGACCCATGGTAGCTCTGGAGGAGCTGCAGAGATCCACAGCTCAGGTGGGAGAATCTGTCCACAGGACAACTATTAGCCGTGCACTCTACAAATCCGGCCTTTAAGGACGAGTGGTAAAAAGAAAGCCATTGTTGAAAGAAAGCCATTAAAAGTCCTGTTTTCACTTTGCGAGAAGCCATGTGGAGGACACAGCAAACATGTGGAAGAAGGTGCTCTGGTCAGATTAGACCAAAATTGAACTTTTTGGCCTAAAAGCAAAACGCTATGTGTGGCAGAAAGCTAACTCTACACAACCCCCACCGTGAAACATGGTGGTAGCAGCATCATGTTGTGGGGATGCCTTTTTTTTTTGCTGTTCAGATGCTCTCTCCATCCAATCTGACAGAGGTTGAGCTATATTGCAAAGAAGAATGGGCAAAAATGTCACTCTCTAGATGTGCAAAGCTAGTGGTTGTACAAAGTATTGACTCAGGGGGGCTGAATACAAATGCCCGCCACACTTTTCTCAGATATTTTTTTTTAAAAAGATTTAAAAACCATTTATCATTTTCCTTCTACTTCACAATTATGTGCCACTTTGTGTTGGTCTATCACAATAAATCTCAATAAAATACATTTATGTTTTTGGTTGTAACATGACAAAATGTGGAAAATTTCAAGGCATATGAATACCTTTTCAAGGCACTGTATTAGTCCAAAGCTAAACTGCTGTGAGTGCTTGCTAGGATGGGAGCTTGTCCTGGCTCCAAGCTTCAATATAGCAGAAGAAATGAGATTTTTCCTACAGTTACCTGTAAAATCCTTTTCTTGGAGTACATCCCAAGACACAGAGCAACCATAATAATTACTATCTGGGTTATACGCCACCTATAGGTGAATGGACACTGGCAACTAAAAAGACAGGAAGTCCCCCTCTCTTCTATATAGCCCCTCCTATACAGGAAGTACCTCAGTTTTGTAGCAAGCAATAAACTTCCCAGACAAGAGGGGAGGGACCTCTGTGTCCCGTGATGTACTCCAAGAAAAGGATTTTACAGGTAAGCTGTAGGGAAAATCAAATTTTCTTTATCTTACATCACTGGACACAGAGCAGCCATAATTTTTACTATCTCGGACGTCCCAAAGCAACGCACTTGAGGGTAAGGGGACATTGAATATGAAAACCGCCATGAGACTGAAAAGATCTACATAGCTGCCTGCAGCACACTGCGGCCAAATGCAGAATCCTCTCGGGCCCTAACATCGACCTGATAAAATCTAGTGAATGGTTGTACTGAAGACCTGGTAGCGGCCCTGCAAATCTGAGCCGAAGAAGGTTGATGGTGAATGCCCATGAACCACCTACTCTTCTAGTAGAGTGTGCCTTTACCCGAAAAGGTGGAACCTTCCCCTTTAGACCATACGCCTGGATAATAACCTGGCGAATCCACTGAGAAATCATAGACCTAGATTCTGCCTACCCTTTCCTGGGCCCTTCTGGCAGCACAAACAAAAACCAGTCTTCCAAATCCGAGCTGACATCTTCAAATATACCTTAAATGCATGCACTACATTGAGAGGATGTAACTTTTCCTCTGCTGTTTGAGGATCTGGAAAGAAGGAAGGCAGTGTAATGTCTCCATTCAAATGAAAAGTGGACACCACCTTGGGCAAAAACCCTAGTCACTAACAAAGTATAAAATGTATTCAATGACTTTACAACATTTACACAAATGTGTTCACTTCTCATTTGTGCTATTTACAAGAATTCTGTATAATCTCTGCAGTTTGATTTTCACACGTTTTACAAGTGTAGTCAGTTTCTTGCTAAAGCTAAACTTGGAGAAGGTGATAAAACACACATAGAGGCCTGAAAGAATAGATGAGGTCCTTCACGCCTAGACATAGTAATACTGATAGCAACAACTTTGCTGGGCTTCCCTTCCAAAAGGGTGTTAATTTTACTTCATACTGTCCCAGCGTGCAACTGGCTCAAAAGCTAGTATAACTTGTCTCTGGCACTGTGAAAAAAGGAGTAAATCCAGCGTTTCTCTCTGAAGAGCGATCCGCATTCAGATCACTCCTTAGAGAACATTTGACAGGTAGTGAGGCGTGTATTGCCTCCTCACTGCTTGTTTTAACCCCTCAAACCCAGTACTAGAATGCCACAAATGTGTGCATTGCTTGTGATTGCAGAGTGCCCCCATTCAGTTGAATGAGTCGCAATCAGCGGGTGGTACTGCCAACTGAACATGACAGTAGAGATAATTCTTGCCACACCATGACATAATAGCTTCCTTTAATACTGCACAAAAACACTGCAGAGAACTTACACTTTTTTCAGCTTCTCCAGTACGATTCGTCTGCGGATTTGCTGCTGAGAACGAGAATCTACAAGAGGTAGAGGTGGAGCCCATGGGGCCTCAGCCTGGAAACAAACATAAAACTTGGTTAGAAAATAAAATTGCGTGCATGGCTGAGAAAGTAAGAATGTGGAAAACAATATTGTTTACTGGGCAATAGCCTACATGCATTGGAACTGAAGAGGTTCCTTGGAGAAGCAACGAAATGTCTTCAAAATTACAGAAGTCCAGATAAATGTGACCAACTACTACAAGACATACCATGACCTGAATAAATAAAAACCTTTACAGACAGCCTACATGCAGTTTGCTTCTCAACCTATACTTACATGTTGCATGGCTTCTTGCATTACAGTTTTAAAGAGTAAACTTGTTGTCATTTCACAATAAACATAATACAGGCATACCCCACTTTTAAGTACACAATGGGACCAGAGCATGTATGTTAAACGAAATGGTACTTAAAATTAAGCAATACCTTTTTTCATTTCTCAATGCAGGAAAATACACTAGCTCCATAGGAAATCTTGGTAAGCTTTACATGGCACTGCTCCCAAACCATAAGTGACAAGGACACCAAGCTTGGGGAGCATGTTAAGGGGATCCAGGACTATGACATGGTAGATTACCTAGGCAAGCTGGCCGGCCACAAATAGGATATGTTGTAGTCCTGGGTCCCCTCTCGGTGCTCCCTAAGTTTGGTATCCCTGTCACTTATGGTTTGGGAGCAGTGCCATGTCAAGCTTATTAAGATTTCCCATAGACGCCAATGTTAAAAACCGGGAGTAGTGCCATGCCAAGTTGACCAGCCTGTGTCCGTACTCGTGAGTGTAGGTAAAGTGAGTGTACTTAAAACGGGGTATGCCTGTATTGTAAAGGAGAAAGAGTCGGAGGATGAACATATTCCATAGCAGATATACTAGGAGATGCCTTCAAGGCACTCTAAAATTACAAAGTCTTAGGCAGACGTACTTTGGAATTGCTAACTAAAAATCCTAAAACTGACCCGTGTACTGGTTTAACAAGAAGTTAGGCTTCTTTAAAGGCTTCTTTACCTTGGGAAACCTAAACTTCAATACTGGGCACTTTTACCCCCTTCCTGCCCAGGCCAATTTTCAGCCGTCAGTGTTGCACTTTGAATGACAATTGTGCGGTCATGCAACACTGTACATAAACTAAAGTGTCATCATTTTGTATACACTAATAGAGCTTTCTTTTGGTGGTATTTTTATCACGACTGGGTTTTCTACTTTTTTCAAAATAAACTATAAATGACAAAAAAAAACTATTTTTTTTTTTTTTTTAACATATTGTCACTACAACAATGTGGTTTTGATCCAGTGGAGACGCACAGTCCCCCCCCCCCCCCCCCACAGTTTCTTACATATTGTCACTAGTGCAGTACAGTGTTATCATATAAAAAGGTGTGGTGGTTTTCAGGGACACTAACTGGTGAAAGAACAAAAAAAAAAAAAAAGTTTTAAATCAAAAATTGCATTTTTTAATTACATTTTTACTCTTTTTTTTCAATTTGCTTTTTTTTTTTTTTTTTAACACGGTGACCAGAGCAATATAATGTTATCATAGTAACATATAGTATGTACTACTCTGGGCAAGTGATCAGGATTTTTTTTTTTTTTTTGCACATTATGTTTGCATATAGCAATGCATTAAATTGCTATAAGCAAGCATTTTACTGAATGAAACGTATTCATTCAGTCTGTTTTCCTTTGATTAGCTGTGATTGGTCGAAGCTAATCATGTGGTACAGATGGGCTGTTACTGACCAATCACAGCTAGCAACACAGTTGTATTCAATGGATGGCATAAAAGGAACCCATCTATTGTTTACAATGGTCATGTGACCTGCTGTGATAAGTCACGGCGATCACATAGTACCAGCAGCGAGCCGGTGTAACGTGAGAATTACCTACCCCGTGAGAAAAACCTACCCTCTTCACTTCCGGCCAGGAACAGCTGAGCAGCGCAGCAGTGCGCATGCTCACAGCCCCGGATACCTAAAGGAACAACTGAGGAACGGACTAGTGCGCATGCGCACTAGTATGAAAATATCACGGTGTACCGTGAAAAAAACCTACCCACGCGGCGGTTACATAAAACAGCTGTGCGGCAATACGAGTCATCTCCGCTCCTGTCCCGGTCACTTCCCTGCTCTTGGCAAGTAAATATAAAAGCGGCTCTCGGCTCTGTGATTTATGTTTTCATACACCCGCCGCCACTTTTATATTTACTTGCCGAGAGCAGGGAAGTGACAGTGACAGGAGTGGAGATGACTCGTATTGCAGCACAGCTGTTTTAATGTACCCGCTGCATTACATACAGTGCCGTGCGCCGGAAGTGACGAGGGGTAGGTTTTTCTCACGGGTAGGTAATTCTCACGGAACACCGGTATTCAGATTAGTCTTCAGTGTCAGATCGCACCACTTTGTGGCCGTATGATTAGTGCATCCTGAAAGGCCGTCAGATGATACCCATTCAGGATACCCCAACCAACGTTCGGCTGTCAATTTACTATTGGCTAGGCGGGAAGTTGTTAAGGTGGCAAAGAGGAAGCTTAAAAGAGAAGGGAAGTGTCATAGGATACTTGTCACTGAGCTTTTCCCATCATCCTTTCAGCATCACAAAACATCACTGCAAGCAGCATCTTAGTCACAAGAACATGCTTACTTGAATAAAACCTAGCAACATGGTTCAAAAAGGGATTATTGTATAGGGTGAGTGTTGTCAAAAATGTACCTAAACCTCCAAAAACAGAAACGAGAGGAAAATTTGATTTTACCAATCTCACCCTTTGCAGAATACATTGTTTTATTTATCCAAAGAACTAATTTTTTTTTTTTTTAGTAAGTTTTTATTGATTATTCATAAAGAAAAAAAAAATACAGAGATGTAGAAAAGTCATGTCATTAGCGGTTATGTAGCAAAACATATAACATAGGTTGAACAAATGTTTGCATGTACACAACAGGAGGTCATATTTAATTTGAAACTATAAGCGTAGAAATTGGGTTAATCGATCAGAAACAATATTGTTCCCCAACCCAGACACCCCATCAGGGAGCAAGCTGTGTCAAAGGGTGGAGGGCAGCACTGCCACCATAGTTTCTGAATGTTCAATATTGTTTTAAAAAGGAGAAAAGCAGAAGAAAGAAAAGTAGTGTTTGCAAAATACATTAAACAGAACATAAAGATCGGTTGCCAACATCTGGTAGTACAGAAAAGAAAAGGGTTATCATACATCTGATACATAACGTGTAGTCGCGAGGAGGTTTAGATAGGATTGTGATAATTCAGTTTATACCAGTCCGACTAGATTTGCCACATTGGTTGTGTGCCTTTTTTGTGCGGCCCTCAGAAACAGCAAACATGTATTCATATGAGTAGTGTGTGTGTACCAGGTGGATTATTTTGCAGATAGAAATATCTAGATATAGAGATTCCCAGTTTCTGACGATAAACAATCTGGCCGCTAATAGACAATGTACTGTTATGCACCTCATGGGCGTGGGGATGTTGTCAATGCCTATGCTAAGTAACGCCAGTTCAGGTGAGGGTTGTATGTAATTTGCCAGGTATGTTGGCGATAAGCTGGAAAACATTTTTACAGAAGGGAGCAATAGCGCTACATAACCAAAGCAAGTGGTATAAATCAGCTGTTTTTCCTTAATTCCGCCAACACAGAGGTGATGAGGTCGGGTCGAGTGTGTGTCTATCTTTGAAGGAGTGATAATTCATCTGAAATTCAGTTTGTAAGTAGTAAGGTCCTATTGATTAGAGGAGCATGTTATGTGGAGGTTAGCACATTTGGCATATTTCAATTGGGAATCACTGAAAGCAGTACCCATGTCTCTATGCCCCCAATGACTAAATGCCCACCATTTAGTCATTGGGGGCATATTGTTAAATGAGAATTTGTTTTGCAGTAAGCTGTAAAAAAAGGGTAATACCTTTAGTAGTTTTAGTGTCAGACTCAAGAAACATCCATACTTTATTATGAATGTATCTGTGGAGGTGGGAATTAAGCAATGTGTTACTTGGATGTACTTGTAGTACTGTTTGTTCAATAGTGAGAAGACTTTTGCAAGGAGGAGAATGGAATAAGGAGATTATTTGAGTATAGATCAGAGAGGGATAAGATACCCTTTTCCTCCCAAGATTTCATAGTCATTTCTGGTATGAGTAGTGATAGTACAGAAATTGAGGGTGGGATCTTGCAAGGACTACCCCCTAATGTAGCGTTTGTGGTGAAGTATTCAAACGCTTTTATAGTGGCTAGGATTGTGGGGGAAAGATTCCTTTTTGTCAGTTTCCTTAAGGGAGTGCTAAGTAGCCTGTTTTTCAGGTTGTTCTCTGGGACCTGTAGGGTTTCAATGTCACACCATAGACAAGAGTAATTAGGTTGAAACCATGCTTTTACTTGCACTAGTATAGAGCCTACGTGGTAGTCTCTAAAGCAAATATATCCTGTTATTCCTACAGATCTATGTTTGATGAGACAATTTTGAGCTATTCTATTTTTTTTCTTGTGCCCCACCATGCGCCTCAGTAGAGACTGAAGGGTGTTAAAAAAAGCTAAGTGGGTTTGGGATGGGTAGGGATCTAAATAAATACAGCAGTTGTGGAAGATTAATCTTTTTAAATGCTGATAACCTGCTGGACCAAGATAGCGTGAGTTTAGTGATTTTCTCTAGATCCTTAGATAGGTTCTCTAAAATGGGACAAAGTTGGCTCTGTAGAATGAGGACACCTTCTTAGTAAGTTTGATTTCTAAGTAAGAAAGGGATTCTGAAGCCCATACATGGGGGTATTTGTTTTCGAAAGTGGTATGTGTGTCAACTGGTAAACCTAGTGGTAAAATGTGAGACTTAAATGCAAACACCTTATAATAGGAAAAAATACTGAATTAATTTAAAGATTGTTGTACCGAAGCCAGGGAAGCTGTAGGGTTGGTTAACATGAGGATTACATCGTCCGCGAATAGGTTCATTTTATGCTCAGTAGATCCAATTTTGAAGCCAGCTATAGCTGGTTGGGTTCTAATTATTTGGGCCAAGGGTTCCATAATCAAGTTAAAAATGAGGGGAGAGACGGGATATCGTAAAACATGCTTAAGAGAAGAATCATCCTTTAGGTTATATAGGGTACAGTAATAACTACTAAATGCTCCTGCTATGGCCTGTGGGTCTAATACCTGTAGGATGGTAGAAGGAAAATGGGTTGTTGGTGCAGTGGCCATGGATTCTATAGTTATACATACTGGAGAGTGATCTGACCATGTGGTAGATAGGACAGTGGAAGATGAAATCTTCTGGATAATCCGTTGGTGTTTAGGAACAGATTGATTCTTAAATAAGTGTTGTGGCAAGAAGAGAAGAACGTGTAGTCCTACTCTTCCACATGTTGGCATCTCCACACGTCTTTAGTTTGAAGGAGGACAGAAGGGTGTTTAGTGCAGGTCTGCTTCTCGAGGTTAAGGCAGAGGAGTCTAAATCCAGAGCTGGGGTCTAAATTCGGGCCTCTAGTGTGTGTTGTGACACCAAAAACGTATTGCTCTTTGCTGGATTGAGGCTAATTTTTTGTGTAGTTTCTGGAAAATGTAAATTTGGTGGACATTTGGCGCGTATACGGTGATGATGGTATATTGAGCACTGTAATAGTGCAGCACAGGAGGATGAACCGACCTTCACTGTCCTTAATGCATTCTTGTAGCTGAAAGGGGAGAAAGTTATTGATAGCGACTAGGATACCTTTTTTCTTTGCAGGAAAACGTTGGCAAAGTTCTTGTTGGTGCAAGCAGGATGGTTAGATGCTTGAAAATGTGTTTCCTGTGTGCATAAGATATAGCATTGATTTTGGTTAGCAAGTTTCCAGAGTGATGGTCTTTTCGCTGGGTGGTTGAGGCCCTTGGCGTTAATTGAGAGGATTTTGATGGTCATTGGTCAATACTTCCTCACTCTGGTGTTGACAAAAAACGGAATTTTTGTAAAATCTTACCTGTAAAATTCCTTTCTCTGAGTCCTCCGACAGTCGCCGCCTCTTCATATTCGTCACATATGGGGTATTAGACTTTGCTCCGAAGGAGTAGCTAGGCAACAGAATATGTTAACATTAAAGCTTTTAACATATCCCACCCTCAAGGGGTGGTCCCCTCAGTCAATACCCTCCTACTTCCTGCAACCATATCTCAGTTTCAGTGGAATAGCAGTAGAGTATACAACCAAACCCCAAAAGAGGGGCGGGGGCGGCGACTGTCGGAGGACTCAGAGAAAGGAATTTTACAGGTAAGATTTTACAAAAATTCCGTTTTCTCTTACGTCCTCCGACAGTCGCCGCCTCTTCATATTCGTCACATATGGGGACGTCCCAAAGCAGTGCAAACATGAGGGGTGGGAAACGCATCCGCGCCGAAAGGCAACGCAGTCTCCGCATCAAAGAAAGGAACCTTACCAAAGGAAGGAAACCAGCTGGGCTACAGGAAAAATAATTGCTCAACAGGAGCAACAACCCAGGAAAAGACAAATAACCAGGGGATAAAAAAAACTTATCCCAACAGCCAGAGGTCCCCAACAAGGGACCCTAGGGAATTGCCGCAATTTTGTGAAAATGTGCACGGTCGACCAGGTCGCCGCCTTACACACCTGGGCTACAGAAGCCCCATGACGACAGGCCCAAGACGTACTCAGAGATCTAGTAGAGTGCGCCTTCACAGGCACAGGGGGAACCTTCCCCTGCAAAACATAGGCCTGTTCAATGGTCTGCCTGATCCATTTGGCGATGGTAGAGGCCGACGCCGCCATGCCCTTCCGAGGACCCTCTGGAAGAACAAACAAGGAGTCCGTCTTTCGAAAGGACTCAGTCGATTTAAGGTAAACCCTTATCGCCCGAACAACATCCAAAGAATGTAGTCTCACCTCCTTTGGATGTTTAGGCTTCGCACACAGCGAAGGCAGGACAATATCTTCATTAAGATGGAATTCCGAAACTCGCTTCGGAAGAAAAGAAGGATTAGGTCGCAAGACCACCTTATCCAAATGAACAACCAGATACGGAGACTTGCAGGACAAAGCCGCCAGCTCCAACACTCTGCGAGCCGAAGTGATCGCAACCAAAAAGGCGACCTTTTTGGACAACATAGACAACGAGATCTCCCTGATCTGTTCAAAAGGAGCACATTGTAACACAGATAGAACGAGATTCAAGTCCCAAGGGGGCAGAGGATCCCTCCTAGGAGGAACCAGATGCCGCACTCCCTGAACAAAAGTGCCAACCAAGGAGTTGGAAGCCAGGGGACGTTGAAACAGAACGGCCAGCGCAGACACCTGACCCTTTATCGTAGCCAGCGCCAAACGCTGATCGACACCCGTTTGAAGGAAGGACAGCACTCTGGAAACCGAGTACGTGCGGGGTGAAAACCCCCTGGACTCACACCAGGCAAAATAGGCCTTCCAAGTACGGTAATAAACCTTCCCCAAGGAAGACTTCCTCGCGTTGATCAAGGTATGAACGACCTCTGGGGAGAGACCCTTCTCCTTCAGGACCTCGGTCCCAACAGCCAGGCCGTCAAAGCCAGCGACTGTAAAGCAGGATGGTATATCGGCCCTTGAGACAGGAGATCGTCTCGAAGAGGCAGACGCCACGGGGCGTCGACCGCCAGATTCACGAGGTCTGCGTACCAGGACCGGCGAGGCCAGTCCGGTGCCACAAGAATCACCGTGCTGCGTTCCGAGTGTAACCTGCGAAGGAACCTGGACAGCAACTGAATCGGTGGAAATGCGTACATCAGCTTGTACTGATGCCACGGGGGGCCACCAACGCGTCCGACGCGTCTGCCCGAGGGTCGCGCGTCCTTGCCACGAACCTTCTCACCTTGTTGTTGAGACAAGACGCAAACAGGTCCACATCTGGAAGACCCCACTTCGCGCACAACATCTGGAAGACAGCCGGGTGGAGAGACCATTCCCCCTGATCCGGGGCCTGGCGACTCAGATAGTCCGCCTGCCAGGTCTCCACCCCCGGAATGTGCACCGCCGTTATCGCCGGGACATGAGTCTCTGCCCAAGACAGAATGTCGGCCACTTCTCAAGCCGCTCGGGCACTCCTGGTGCCCCCTTGGTGGTTGATGTAGGCCACCGCCGTGGCATTGTCCGTCTGCACCCGAACCGGGCAGCCCTGCAGCCGGTCCGTCCAGCGATGAAGACAGAGATTTATCGCACGCAAGTCCAGAATGTTGATCGGAAGGGAGGACTCCCCCTCCGACCAAGTTCCCTGGGCGGACAGAACGCCCAGAACACCACCCCAGCCCGACAGGCTGGCATCCGTGGTGATTATCGTCCACGAGATAGGACGAAAAGACTTGCCCCCCGACACCATCGGGGACTGGAGCCACCACAGAAGGTCTCTTCTGATGCGATGACTCAACGAGATTTGACGATCCAGAGATTGAGGTCGCCCGTCCCACATGGACAGGATCTCCGCTTGGAGACCCCGCGTGTGAAACTGGGCGAAGAGAATCGCCTCGAAGGCCGAGACCATCAATCCCAGACATCTCATGCACGTCCGCAGAGACGAGTGCGGAACGTCCCTGAGGGACCTGACTTCCTCCTGAAGAGTTCTGAGTTTGTCTTCCGGCAGGAAGACCTTCGCCTGCACCGAGTCCAGGATCATTCCCAGGTAGGGAAGACGAACCGACGGACTCAGTGTTGACTTTGGAAAATTTATCGTCCAACCAAACTCCTGCAGAGTTTGCATCGTGACAGACAGGTCCTTCTCCAGACCCTGGCTGGTCGCAGACCGAACCAGAATGTCGTCCAGATACCCCAGTACAGAAATGCCCTGGGCCCTCAATAATGCCAGAACCGGTGCAAGCACCTTGGTGAAGACCCGCGGAGCCGAGGCGAGACCAAAAGGCAACGCCACGAACTGGTAGTGATCCTCCGCAATGGCGAATCGAAGGTACCTCTGGTGACCCTCGAAAATGGGGATGTGAAGATACGCATCCTTCAAATCGATGGAGGCCATGAATTCCCCCGGAACCAGGGCAGCCACCACCGACCGCAGGGATTCCATGCGGAACTTGTGAACCCGCACAGAGCGGTTCAGAGCCTTCAAGTCCAGAATTGGACGAACCTTGCCCTCCTTCCTGGGCACGGTGAACAGATTGGAATAAAACCCCCGAAATCTGTCCCGATGAGGCACCGGAACCACCACTCCCTGAGCCCTCAGGTCCCGCACCGCCAGGTGCAGGTCCCGTAAACGCTCTGGAGACAGTTGAAGATTTGAGGGAAAAAATCTGCTCTCCGGCCGATGGAGAAACTCGATCTTGTAACCAGATCGAACGATCTCCTGAACCCATCTGTCCCGCACGCGGGCCAACCAGGGTTGAAGAAAACCGAGCAAGCGTCCCCCCACCCCAAAACTGGGTGAGGGCGCCCCTTCAGGCCGCACTGTTATGGGCTTCGGATCCGGATTGACCGGACTTCTGTTTCCCAGACCAGGGCTTCTTCTGAGAGCCTTGACCTTTGAACGGTTTGCCCTTGTAGTGCGACCGAAAGGCACGAAAGGACCCCTGAGGGGGCCGAAAATTAGCATGCTTCTTCCCAGAAGCCCCCTTAGCCTTGGGGAAATGGGGCAAGAGAGTGCTCTTACCTCCGGTGATCCCCTTAATCAACACATCCAAGGACTCCCCAAAAAGGCGAGACCCATCATAAGGCAGATTGGCTAAGGTCTTACGTGAAGATTGGTCCACCGACCAACATTTCAACCAAACCAGGCGGCGAGACAACACTGCCACGCTGTGCACACGTGCAGCCAACGGGACTAGGTCCAAGTCCGCATCACACAGATACATGACACCCTGGTGGATTTGATCCACCATATCCAGGGTCGCCGGCGAGGCCGAATCGGCCACTAGGACGCGCCTAAGCATCTGCGTCCAACTTGCGACAGCCTGGGCCGCCATGAGAGAGGCAAACAGAGCCTTAAGCATAGAACCCGTAACAGAATAAGTATGACGGGCAAGAGACTCCAATCTCCTATCCGTGGCATCACGGAACACCGGGGAATCCTCTGCAGGAATCGCAGTGGATTTGTTTAAAAACCGCAATTGCGTGATCCACTGGGGGTGGCACACACCACCTTTCATCAGTGGAAGGCGAGAAAGGATAACGCAGCTTGAACCTACTTGGTACAGCAAAAGGTTTGCGTAGATTGCGCCATTGTTCCTTAACAGCGCGCTGAAAATCATCATTGCAGGGAAAAACCTGCGGCGTCCTGCGTTTTCTCTGCGTCCCATAAGCCGCCAAGGCAGCGGGGGGACACACTTCATCCTGCAAACGCAGCGTTTGTTTTATGGAAGCAATCAATTCATCCATGATTGCAAGCCTCCACCTCGGACCCTACTAGATCCAGGGAGGAGCGGGACCCCGATAAGGAGGCCCCCGCCATAACAGCCCCATCACCTTCACCCTCAGAATCAGAGGAAAGAGAAACTCTGGGTCTCTTAGTAGATTGAGCAGCCACCAGCATCTGCACCTGAGCAGCAAGGCCAGCCACAATAGTGGCTAAATCCCCACCTCCTCCACCAAGGCGGTAGGAAATTTGCCCTCCTGAGAATCCATTGCCCCAATATCAAATGCCGGATAATAAAGGGTTAACTACCCCTTTAACAAGCGCGGCGAGCGCAGCCCACCGCACCACACACAAGCACAATGAGACCCCCACAGGGACAATAAAACTGACACAGGCAATGGATAAGAAGGATATAACCTGAGGAGACCCTCGCCGCTGCTGCTGCCTCGATCGGTGTATCCTGGAGAAGAGGAAGTGATGCGGCCAGGGCGCTCTATTAAAGCCTATGGGAGGCTACAAGAAAATGGCCGCCATGCATGTAGAACATGCGGCCGGAGCGAGTGTAGGCAAAATGGCGCCGTTTGGCGCCGAAACCGCCGCTCCACAGTACAGTAATGCACACATGTCATCCATGTATAAAAAAACATGTTAGATCGCCGCAGCGATCGCTGTATAGTGCCCAAACATGTCACAAAACATGCCCCACAGCACACAGCTTCTCACACTGACAAAGCTGACACAGATAGTGTCACAGCTCCCCCCCCCCCCCCCCCCCTGCAGCCCGCAGCATGCAGCCGAGTGATAGGGAGACAAACAGTGAGAACAGAGGCAGGTTACACAGTCCCAGACTGACACCCCCCCCAGACAGACAGGTCCCCACATAGATACACTTACCTCACAATGGCGTGGGGGACCCGCACAGGCGAACAAGCCGCTGCACATGAGGCAGGGAGAGTCGCATACAAGACGCACAGAATGGGGGTTAAGAAACCGCACAGCGTCCAGTGAGGTAGCCACCTCACCAATCATCCCTGCACCGAACAGGGATGGGTCGTTCACTGTGCCAGGAGCGTTACCTGGCTGAACGCTCGATGGCAGGCTGGGAAGCCACTGACCCACGACCTGCGACCAGGGGGATCAGCCCGAGACCCAGCCCGCATGATCCTCTTCATCCGAAGAACTCACTAATGCTGACAAAAAGAACAGCTAAGTAAAGGTAGAGAGAAAACTCAAACAAAAAATCAAAAAAGAAGAAAGAGTCTGGGGCACAAAGCCCCAGCACAGAGAGAGCAAGCCACTCCTGACAAGCTAGACATTGAAACTGAGATATGGTTGCAGGAAGTAGGAAGGTATTGACTGAGGGGACCACCCCTTGAGGGTGGGATATGTTAAAAGCTTTAATGTTAACATATTCTGTTGCCTAGCTACTCCTTCGGAGCAAAGTCTAATACCCCATATGTGACGAATATGAAGAGGCGGCGACTGTCGGAGGACGTAAGAGAAATGGGATTTTTGACTTACCATAAAATCCAATTCTCCAATGTTTATTGACAGACCATCTTAACCATTTGGTTACACTGCCCCCTACAGGAGTAGGACACTAGGCAGAAAAAAGTCTGGCTACGCCAATGGATAGTCCCAGGGAGTAGACTCCCTCTCTCTCTGCTATAGGTACTCATTTTTGTTACAAGCGGTGTCAGAAGAATTACAACTCCTCAGAGGGGTGTGTGCCGTGTCCGTCAATGAACACTAGAGAAATGGATTTTACAGTAAGTCAAAAATCCCATTTTCTCTTTCGTTCATTGACGGACACAGCTCCTGATCTTCTTACCCATTGGGATGTCCCAAAGCAGTGTTAAATATGAGGGGTGGGAACAGTGAAAAATACATTCCCCAAGGCTAATTATAGCCAACCAGGTAAACAGGAGCTCAACCAAAACAACTGGAGCTCACTTAATAAAAACAATACACCCTCAAAGAGGTCCAGGTCCTCTAAACAGCAACCTACAAAACCTTGCGGCCAAAAGAAGCATCCGCAGATGCCAACACATCCACTTTATAGAACTTTGTAAAAGTGTGCACAGACGAACAGGTGGCCGCCCTGCAAACCTGCGTCACTGACGCCTGATGACGGAAGGCCCAGGAGGCACTGAGCGCCCATGTAGAGTGTGCCTTGACAGGGAAAGAAGGAACCTGACACTTGATGGAAAAAGCCTGAATCACTGTCTGTCTGGTCCATCTGGAAATGTTCGCAGAGGAATCGGACAACCCTTCCCGAGGCCCATCCGTAAGCACAAATAGTGAGTCTGATTTCCTAAAAGACTCTGTAGCTGCCAGATACACCCTAATCGCCCGGACCACATCAAAGGCATGCAAAACAATTTTCTTCGGATGTTTTGGCCTGGGACACAGGGAAGGCAAAACAATGTCTTCATTCAAATGAAAATCAGAGAAAACCTCTGGAAGGAATGACAGACAGGGACAAATAACCACCTTATCTCTTTGAACCACCAAGTAAAGTGAATGACAGGATAACGCCGCCAATTCCAACACCCTGCACGCAGAATTGATGGCCACCAAGAAGACCACCTTCTGGGACAGCGTAAGCAGGGGAATCTCCCAAAGGTTCTCAAAAGGAGGCTTCGGGAGAACTGAGAGCACCAAATTGAGGTCCCAAGGCGGCATAGGGGAGCACACTGGAGGGGCCAAGCGCCTAACTCCTTGAAGAAAAGTACGCACCAGGGAGTGTGTGGCCAAGGGTTATAGAAAGAAGACCGCTAAGGCTGACACCTGACCCTTGATAGTACTCAAGAAGGCCAGTGTCTGCACAACCCCCCCCCCCCCCATTAAAGGAAGGCCAAGATCCGGGCCACCGAGAAAGAGCGAGGATGAACCCCAAGAGATTCACACCACACAATGTACGTCTTCCATGTACAATGGCAGATCTTCCTAGAAGTAGATTTCCTAGCTTTTAACAGCATTAAAATCAACGACGCGGACAAACTACTATCCATCAGCACCTTGCTTTCAACAGCCAAGTTGTCAAAGCCAGTGACTGTAAAGCAGGATGGATGATTGGTCTTTGGAACAGCAGATCCTCCCTGAGAGGCAGCCTCCAAGGAACGTCGATGACCAGACGCACCAGATTAACGTACCAAGGCCAGTCTGGAGCCACTAAGATGACTGGAATTCCTTCTGCCTTGATTCTGCATAAAAGTCTTGGCAGAAGCTTAAGAGCTGGGAAGGTGTAAATCAGACGATACTAACCCCACTGGGCCACCAGCGCGTCTGCGGCATCCGCCAGAGGATCCCGTGACCGAGGCACAAACATCTGCACCTTTCTGTTGAGCCGAGATGCCAACAGATCCACCTCGGGGACGCCCCACCGGAGACACAACTGATGAAACACCTCTGGATGAAGAGACCACTCCCCTTGGACCAATGCCTGCCAACTGAGGTAATCCACCTGCCAGTTTTCCACCCTGGGAATGTACGGTGGAGTGGGCTGGAATGAACCGTTCTGCCCACCTTAGAATGTCGGCATCCTCCAGAGCCGCCAGGATACTTCTTGTGACCCACCGGTGATTGACATAAGCCACGGCTGTGGCATTTTCCAATAGAATGCGCACTGAACGTTCCTGAAGACGATCTGTCCAATGGTCGAGGCACAGTCTGATTGCTCGGAGTTCCAAGACATTGATCAGTAGTCTGGACTCTTCTACCTTCAAGGCGGTTCCGTTTGCACAGTTCCATATGAGGTCCCTGCAAAGGGAGCTTCTGGCCAAATGGGACAAGACTCTTCAGTCCCTGGACAATCAGATCCAGCTGAGCCAGGTATCGAAGGAATCCCTGATATGGTGGGTTCATTCTCCGGCTGAGCAAATGCTTCCTCCCCTTATATTGGACAGTCCCCCCCCCATGGATGCCCGCCTGTCCGGCTGGGTAGGCGTCCTCGGCAGAAATTCCTATAGCGCCCATTAGGGTAATAGTACTCAAAGGAAGTCCATAAAAAAGTCCAACTGTGACCCTCCTTCACTCAAAATTATAAAGTCACTCACAAACAGTGTAAAAGGCTCTGTATACCAATTAGGCATGTGACGATATCAGATTTCCATGCTGCGATTAATTGATTAGGGTTTTGCCACGGTATACGGTATTATCACGGTATTCAATTATTAAACTTAAATTTCTACCTCACTTCAATTTCATTGCTGAATTTAGGGACTTTGGTTCACTTATGCACATTATTATATAGTCAGTCAGTACAGACTCTGTGAACCAGGCCTAAAATAAGCCATCAAGCAGTGTCTGGCCTGCCTGTTGATGACTGGTCCAGGCGCTCTGATCCGATGGCCTGGTCATTAGGGGCTAAATCCTTGCGGCCCAGAAGTGGTTAAACCTGCAGGAGGACCAGTGTTATTTGTAAATTACTTTTCACATGCTTTAGGCCTGGTTCACATGTATGCGGGTTGGCGGTTCACATGTATGCGGGTTGGAGGCCCACTTTTGCACAGGCATAGCAACCCATTGATTTGAATGGGCTGCTATGCCCTCATTTTACGCAGAAAAAAGGTGCATGCAGCATTTAAAAAAAATGCAGTGGCCTTGAAATCCATCCTACTTCTGCACCATGCGACTTACCTGCAGTTCCTGGTCTGGCAAGCTTTCTGCGTTTTTAAATACATGGGCCCAGCATTTAAAAACACAGTTTGCGTGTGCAGGAACTGCAAGTAAGTCGCATGGTGCAAAAGAAGGATGGGGTTCACGGCCACTGCATTTTTTTAAAATTCTGCATGTGGCTTTTTTCAGCTGAAAACGCAGGCATAGCAGCCCAACCCCATTCAAATCAATGGGCTGCTATCCCTATCCCTGTGCAAATATGGGCCGCATACCCACATACAAGTGAACCAGGCCTAAAGCAATAGTAAAGTAATTTACAAATAAAAACACCGCTCCTCCTGCAGGTTTAACCACTTCTGGGCCGCAAGGATTTGCCCCCTTAATGACCAGGCCATCGGATCGGAGCTGAGCGCCAGGACCAGTCATCACCAGGTAGGCCAGACACTGCTTGATGGCTATATAATAATGTAATGTGGGCTGCTATGCCTGTGCATCTATATATATATGCTGCTATGCCCGTGTATGTATTTCTATCTATATCTCTATCTATATCTCTATCTGTCTGTATATCTGTCTGTATATCTATCTCTCCGTCTATCTGTATATTTACCTCTCCATCTATCTGTATATCTATCTCTCCATCTATCTGTATATCTATCTCTCCATCTATCTGTATATCTATCTCTCCATCTATCTGTATATCTATCTCTCCATCTGTATATCTATCTCTCCATCTATCTGTATATCTATCTCTCCATCTATCTGTATATCTATCTCTCCATCTATCTGTATATCTATCTCTCCATCTATCTGTATATCTATCTCTCCATCTATCTGTATATCTATCTCTCCATCTATCTATCTAGTGACAGTATATGGTAAATACTTGCAGACCTTTGTAGAAGGCACTGCATCTCTCTGAGCCCGGGAAGGAAGCATGTGGGTGTGTGCTGAGTGGGAGCCGTCTGATTGGTTACAGGGAGGAGCTAAGTCTCTCACTCTAGGATCATATTACCAGAGCTGTTTTCTATTGAGTGAGTGAACTGCTGAGTGAGTGAATGAGTCATCCAGCTCAATAAAATGTATCGATTCTAAAGTCAGACCCAGGAGCAGATAAACACGGTATTTTAAAAATGCCACAATAACAACCGTTATTACCGTGGGTATGCAATACCGTGATATATCGAATTACCGAAAACCGGCATATGTCTAATACCAATAAAGATACCTGTGTAGGTTTCCAAAGGGGACTGTTATTGTTGAAAAGTGCTTGCATCTCTTTATCTATCATACCATGAAGAGAATATAAAAATTGTTCATAGTGCAGTATATTGTTTGAATATTTGCAAAGCTGATAGGAATAGAGCACCAGTGATGAAAACAAACGTAAAATTCCAGTGCTTAACACCATCATCCCCGCATGCAGTGCCAACTCACCAGATAATTTAATTAAATTAGCCTATCACCCTCACATAAATGCCAGAAGGGGTAGATCGACATCCACATCGGCGTCCCAAGGGTCTGAAACCGTGTATTGCTGGGGGACCGTCAATCACTCTCACCACACCATGATGCCCAACAGAACAAACAGGGTATCATATTGTAGCATCTTTTATTAAAATGGCCAAGTTATAAACATGTATATCGCAAACATTAAGACACTCACTTGTGAAACACCGCCACGATCGGAACTCGTGGCGGTATGACGTCATGCGAGTAGTCCCGCCCAACGCGTCTTTTAATTCCCTAAAAAAAGATACCTTTTTAGGTGGATCTACGACATTGTGGGCTAGTTTATCCCTCAAGTTAGGTGCCCTTCTGAAAATAACCTCAGTTTTGTTTGGAAGCATTTTTAAAGTTTAAAACCGGATCGGACTTTAAGATTGCCCATCTTTTCTTAATGATACCGTTAATTTGATAATATTGGGTGGAATAATTCGTATTCTCTTTCACTGTTTTAACAGCTAACAAACTAGTTTTTTCCATATTCCCCACTTCTACAATAGTTTTTTCTAGAACCTTTTCATAATACCCTTTCTCTAAAAAAAAAAAAACGATTTTTAAGAGTACCTGCTTGTTCATAATAATCTGCGCTAGATGTACAGTTCCATTTAATTCTGATAAATCGTCACTTTAGGATATTACGTAGCCAAGTGGGATGATGGAAACTTGCCAAAGGAATATAACTATTTCTATCAGTAGCTTTAAAGAATGTTTTGGTATACAATTCTCCTTCCCTTACTAAAATTGTCAGATCCAGAAAGTTTATCTTTTCAGTACTAATAGAAAAGAAAAGTGGAATGTTACGCTCATTGGTATTTAGAAATTTCATAAAGTGTTCCAGTGATTCCAAATCTCCATTCCAAATTTATACAATATCATCAATGTAGCCTTTTCGAAAAACAAGCTGTTCCCACTGATGGCCAAAAATTATTTCACTTTCCCAATGAGACATAAATAGGTTTGCCAGGCTAGGGGCGAATTTAGCCCCCATAGCCATACCCCTTTGCTGCAAATAGAACTTATTGTTAAAACAAAAGTTATGTGTCATGGCAAAGGCCAACAAGACAAGGATACATTTTCCCTGGGTTAATGGGATCCCTTTGTCCAGCTGCAAATAATATTTGACTGCCGACATCCCATCCTCATGTGTAATGTTCGTATACAAAGTTGCGGCATCCGCAGTTACTAGAACCATTCCCTCCCTGAAATCAAAGTCCATTAGCTCATTTAGTAAGTTTGGTATCCCGTAAGTATGCAGGTGTCTTTACTACCAAAGGCTGCAAAAATTAGTCAATGTGGTCCCCAATTCTAGCTATGATCCTATCCCACTGATTATCAGTCTCCCCGGAGGGTGAACTGGATCTGTATGTATGTAGCACCCTCCTAGGTAGGTGCTAGGAAAATACATTTGGTGGCTCTGTTCTGCTTATCAGAAGAGCCAGATCTGATAGTTTGACCTGTCCCATGTTTCCAGGTGTGATTTATTGGGTCTAGGGGAGTCTCCCCACTGTGTTTAATGGGGGAGCTTTGTTGGACAGTGGAGGAAACCTAACCAATAGTGCACCAGCGTTTATGGCTGTCTCAGTGGGTGGGCATTGCTGCAATGCATCCTGGGATTGGCTATAAACCCGGAGGGAGCATGTGACAGGGTGTCTTTTGGCGGGAGCAAAGTCCCAGGAGGAGGTGGACGGCTGTCTCTCCTCCTGCATAGTGAGGAAGGAGATCAAGGCGGTCGGCCTAGGGACCAGGAGTGGAGCTGGGCTACAAAGGATCCAGTGTGCTGACCAGTGGAACTTCGGGAAAAAACAGTATCGTGAGTACTGAAGGATCTGCCTAAGGGCCTGCCTAAGAGAGGGGACCACTCCAGAGAAGTCAGGGGATCAAGGAGTCAGCTCACTCAGAGTGTTACAGTAAAGGGGGTGCCAAGTAGTTAAACCCTGATGATAGGGATAAAGAGGGCACCAGGAAGGGTCCTGAAGTTGTTCAACAGTACAGTCTACCTCAGAGTACAGCTTGCCTCAGGATAGAGTTTACCTCAGGAAGCTTAAGCAAAACCTTTCACAGCCAAGGGCAAAGTGAAGCAGCGGCCTAGCCATGACTAGCTCAATTTCAGCTTTACTCACCATTAACCAGCATTTATTCAAGTCGTCCCTGTCTATTGTGCATAGTTTCATTCAGTTGGATTATCCCACTCATCCCTTTTCCTATCCAAGTTCCAAATAAAACATAAAAACCAAAGATACTGGACTGATTCTTGTCTGAGGTAAAACACTTGGGAAAATGTCAGACTGTTCTACTGTTGCTACTGGTAACCCAGGGGAACCCGTAACCAGCAGCTCCCTTGGGAGTAGTGCTACATGTATTTTAGGTAAGCAATACTAATAATAGGAATTCTAGGAGCTACAGGAACCAAAAATTATTTTTTCTTTTTATTTACGATACCAAGACTGCTCCCTCTATTTATCAGAAGTTTTAATTCTTTTAAATAGCTACCAGTAGGATTTTATTTAAAGGTAGTTTCCCTATCATCCAAAATGTCATACATTTGCTTCATATAATTGTCCTTATCTAAAAATCACTACTGTACCTCCTTTGTACGCTGGTCGAACTACAAGATCTTTTCTCTCAAGGAGGTTTTTCCTACCCGTAAGGGATTCTTTATACTCATGTAGTTTTAGAACCCTAATTATGTCAAGATCCTGTGTCACTAAATTCTTAAAAACGGAAATATGTGAATTAGTGCCAGGGGGATTAAATAGTGATGCTTTTCTAAAACTGGTGTGCTTTTAACTCGAACCACTAGGTATCTGATATAAAATCGGATTTTGCATGAAGTGTTTTTTAATACTCAGTTGACGAGTAAATTTATTAATATCAATAAACATTTGGAACTTGTTCACCTTCGCCTTAGGTGCAAATTTAAGACCCTTATTTAGAACTACAAGTTCCTCCTTCCCTGCTGCAGAGCTGAGATTGAAAGTTCCACTACCTAATGCTTCACTTTCCTTTTTTTGGGGCCTGTTGATCCTCCTCTCTTACATCTGTACTTCTTTTTCTGTTGCCTTTTCCCCCTAAAACATTACTTCTTAGGATAATTGGATGAAGGGGTAAAGGTTGAAGAGCGATTAGAATAAGCATACCTCATATCATTGTCATTCCTATATTCTGATCTCTCTACCCATCCCTCTCTTTTGTATGTATTGTTCTTTTGATTTGAATAATTATTCCTTGGTTGAGGGTAGTGGGTGTTCTGTCCTTTATATGAGTTTTTCTTATGATTGGTAGGGATGCCAATCAATATATCTCCCCTCAAAGTTATCCTCCCTGTGAAGATTACCTGGGGGTTCAAACCTCTTATGTACCTCATAAGAATCCCTCCTAGGGGGCCGATACTCCCTAGGTTGGAAAAAGCTATTCCTTTTAGGGGCGAGGGACATAAGAAAAACTGTCCCTCCTGTTGTTCTGATAATTATTCCATGGAATTTTTTTCTTTTTAGATTTTTGTACATGGACCCATGGTGTGCTCTGAATATCGTGCGTAGGAGGTTGGGAGGTATTAATCAATGGTTCAGTATTATCAGTGGGAGGTTCAGCTTTAAACTGCTCCTGCCATTTTAAAACCAAACCTTCTTTATAGATCTTAACATCCCTGAAATATTTATTTTTCTTTTTAACGTGCTGTTCCTCCACAGTCTCCTTTATATTTTTACTGTGTTTATCAGATTCCCATTTATAGTCCTCCTTATCTTTAATTGGGGTAAGACTTTATACCTTGTGTTAATAATTTCTACCTTTAATTTCAATAGTTTCTTCTTCTGAAGTATCAACATTTTTTAAAAATCAATGCCTGCCTCATAGAAAAACTTAAACCATTCTGCATCATTTTTAGTCGCATCCTGTTCTGGTGGTACATCCCACCTTAGTGATCCCAGTACCATATTTTCTGTATGGGTGGATGATGTGAAGGCGCCTTGTTCTTAGTGGATTTTTTTGGATTGAAGAACCTGATGCCCTTTTAATTGCAAGATGCAATACAAGCTAGATAAAAATGGTAAAAAGGCGCTGGTATCCCTGAATATAAAATAGATATCAATGGTGCACCAATTTTCTGAAAATAATATAAATGTGTAAAATACAAATATCTGTGACCAATTGCACCTTATATTCATTTTTTAATTTTATAACTTTAATTAATTGGTCACAGATATTTGTATTTTACACATTTATATTTTCAGAAAATTCGTGCACCATTGATATCCATTTTATATTCAGGGATACCAGCGCCTTTTTACCATTTTTATCTACCATATTTTCTGTAATGTAATGTTCTAATAGTGAGATGTCACAGGAGACCCTAATCTTGGAGGTCATGATGTTTTTCAAGTGTAAAAACTTCCCTTGAATTTCACTGAAGTTTTCATCCTCAACAAAAACATCAGTGTCGAGGGTTTGTTTACTCCTATTACTCATCTTATATGGTTTTGGTAAGTCTAAAGAAAAATTGTACAGGAAACTTGTATAATGTGTAGCCAGCTTAAGACTCAGCACTAACCTTTTTTGAAGCACTTTTGCTTTCTTTTAACTGTCCATTTTCTACCTCTTCAGGCAAAACATAGTGTCCTCTAAAAAACTCCTGGACTCGAAATTCCATAGATTTGGTTTCTTCCTTAAGTTTGCCAAAATCTGGAAGAGGATTGGATACATTATTGTCATTTTGGAAAGGTAAACACTCATTCAAACGTGCAGGATTTGTATCCTTAACAGCTTCAAAGCTAATGTCATCTTCATCCAATTCCTCAGTCAGGTCACTGGTAACAGGAATCTCTTCTTTAGGTACTGGAGGTTCTATCACATAGCTGGTTCCAAAGAAATATTTCAAAGTCTTTTCTGATTTCCACTCATTCAGTGTCTGTGTGAGGATGTCAAGCATGCTCGCTTTGACTGCCGGTGGAAGAATTTTGTCTTTGAGTGCGGTCTGAGAACTTCTGGACTTCGAGATTAATCTTCGGAGATGTTCAGCACCAGTTTTGCTTACCGCTCTCTGAGTCACGCCAGCAGTGTCTACCACGGCGCTCTCTGTAGACTGACTGTTCTCTGTCATGTTGACCTGGGCCTTTTTAGAAGCCTGGCCTGAGTCTTTTTTCTGACAATCAACTGTCTTTTCACGATCATTAATACTGCAAGCAGTTAATCTTTCTGTAATTTCAGACACATTTTGGGTTTTATCAACCACGTCAGGAGTTTCATCCCGCTGTGCATTGTGAAGACTGCCCTGTACTGATTCAGACTTGTCGAAGCTTGGTTCTGAGGTTGATATAACAGTGGACACAAAGGCCTGCTCTGGTGCATCATCTGTCTCACTGTCAGAAGAGCTAGGGTCGCCATCTTTTATAACGCGCTTAGGTTTCTCAATTTCTGAAGGTCTGATGGGTATGTCCACTAGTTTAACTTCCTCTCCAGATTGGCCACTGAAATAAATATATAATGTGGATGTTAATATTTCTATATTGCAATGTAACCTTTTGCAATAGAGACAAAGATTTAAAGTACATCAAATACAAATCTGTAAAGTTAATTTCATGCTGTCATTAAAGTGGAACTTTAGTCAGAAAATTAAGTTCTGCTAGATCACTTAAAACTGGCCCCTTTTGCAGGTATCGCTATGTGAAATATTAAAAAGAAGTGTCTATATGGTTTAAAATCCAGTAAAAAAACTGTCTCAACCTGCTTTGCAGGTGCTCAGTTGCTCTCCATTTCTATGCACTGCTGAGTTTGTAGAGGTCGATCTGCTGACAGCCTTAAAAAGGTTGTAAACCTCCAAAAAAAAATAAATAAATAAAAACCTGAAAGACTAAGGAATAATGAGCTAGTATGTATTATATACTAGCTCATTATGAAATACTTACCTTCGAACAAAGCCCCCGCAGTGCTGCCCGCTCACCGCTGACACGGCCGACACCCATCTTCCTTCCAGGTTTGCGTCCTCTGACCATCTGATTGGCCAAAGCCGCAATGATGTCACTCCCATGCATGCGCCAGTGATGTCACAGGCTGCATGTAAAGTATCCTAAACATTGCATGTTTAGGAGATATTTACAGTACCTATAGGCAAGCCTTATCATAGGCTTACCTATAGGTATAAGTTACAGCGAAAGCTTTACTCGCTCTTTAAAGAATTAAACCCTCCTATTACAGCCAAGGAAGCTGCTTCTGTTTGATCTGCAATTGCCATGGTGCTGCACATGTGATCAGTTATGACATGAGAACATACCACTGACAGGGCTCTCCTGAAATGACATGTAGGTGTCATATATGCACAATATAATAAGACCTCAAAGGGCTGACTGGCAGGGATATCAAAAGCCCAAAAGCACAGAGGACAGTGTATCCATCAAAACAGTAATGGTTTATTTCACACATGGTTAAAAACAAATAAGATGAACGGTGGTTACCAGTGGATGACCAACCCTATACCACAGGCATGCAGGATATGCCGGGGAACCGGGTTATCAAGGAGGACCATAGGATCCATGTTGAAACATTCTTGCCGGCCACAGCAAGGAGGCGGGCGGATTCACGTCAGTAGAAGTGACGTAGCTGGAATCAGGAAGTCTGTGCTGGTGGACACTCAGACTGGGATACAACAGGGAATCACGCAGGTTGCCAGGATAACATGTTTCGGGGTATGCCCCTTTGGCAAAGGGCCTACCCCGAAACATGTTATCATTTTGCATGTAATGCTTTTGGGCTTTTGATATCACTGCCAGTCTGCTCTTTGAGGTCTTCTCATATCATGTCATTTCAGGAGCACCCTGCCAGTGTTATGTTATCATGTGTTTCTCATCACTATCCCAGTGGTCACTCTGAGGCAGCCCTTCTAAATGAATATTGATATCTATATCAATCATGGTGGTTGACTTTTCATCAAGGTGGAGTCAGTCTAGCGCCTTACAAGGCTGTTTGATAAGTTTGATGGTTTGACAATTTGGTTGAGGAAACAAGCAAATGTGACAGTTAGCAGTCTTGGCATTCTAGGAATGTAACAGTTTTTTGAAACCGCTAAATCGATGGGTTTAGTTCCGCTTTATAATTTACTGCTGTTCAGGGGCTCTGGGCTTCAGCAAAATGGCAGCATTCCAGCGAGAAGAAATGAGAGCAATGATGAAGGCAATTTACAGTACACACTAATTTGGTAGCATAATTAATGTGGAATGCATGTTCCTCGCTAAAGAACATTTTATTTGATCAAGTTGTTATGGGTAAAGTTCCACTTAAAATAGTCATTTATTTACATTTAAAGTGGAACTAAATACACACATGTAACAGTTTAGCAAAACAGTTACATTCAAGTCATGCTTTGAATAATAACTTAGGCCTGATGCACACTGCTGCTTCTAACCTCACATTTAGGAGCTTTTGGCATTTGTTTGGCAAAGCCCCTGAACTCAATTCAATATAAGCCTGTGTCTATGCACACATAGGCTTTTAACCAGAGTTTAGGAGCAGCAGAGTTTAGAGGCAGTTAAAGCCCCTCTCCTGAGCACAGAAGAATCGTTCAGGAGAGGAGCTTTTGGGCAAAAAAAAATGCCAAATGCGCCCAAGTGCGCATAAAGTCCTCTAGACGCACCTAAACACTAGGCAGGTTTCGCACTTCAGCATTTATTAATTTCAATGACCAGCATAAATTTAAATTCTGGCCAAAGAAATAAATGCCCAAACTCCAAATGCTGCTAAACTTGGCTAAACTGGTTTGAAATAAATTCAGCTTAGGTGAATTTTTAACGCTGATTTTCTCTTGTCAACAGAAACAGCGTTTACAATAAACCAGTGTGCATCACAGTTACTAGTGTGTTTATGTTAGCTCTCCACTGAACTGTGAAGCCGTCAAATGTCTGGTGTCATTACTGTAACTATGTAAAACCAGTCAGGAGGTGGTTAACTGCAGGTCAAATGCACCTGTCAGTTAATTCCAAAAGCATCTTAAGTTGATCTCAAGTTGATATCATTGACGCTAACCTTTATGGTGTTTGTCATAGTTAAAAGAGAAGTTAGGGTGTTTTTTTTTTCCCCCCTGAATCATGCATACCTAGATGAATGCAGCATCGGTACGATGCTGCATCTGCCCCCCCCCCCCCTTTCTGTAAAAGTCAGTAAACCAATCACAGAAGCAGGAAATGACATTTTGGAGGTGTCCTGTACACCAACAATGTACATAACACCAGAATGCCAATGAATTTTACAGAAAGTTACAGCACTGCAGGTTGAATGGAACACCATCCCGCCAGGCCTATAGCAGAATGACGGCCAGGCGGGGGCTTTCCAATCCTGACTGGATGTCATAGGACGCCCTCTCAGAAAGCTCCGCACAGTGGCACAATCTGTCACCGGCTGTGTCCATGGGGCACAGCTGATGACTGATCAGTGTACCGGCTCGCTGCCAGTACTATGTGACCGCTGTCACCAATCCAAGCAGGTCACATGACAGTTGTAAACAATGGATGGCTTCCTTTCATGCCATTCATTGTATACAATTGTGTTGCTAGCTATGATTGGTCAATATGATCACATAGTAAAGACAGGGCCCATCACAGCCTATCTATACCATGTGATTAGCTTTGACCAATCACAGCTAATCACAACAAAACAAACTGAATAAATCAGTTTCATTAGATAAAATGCTTGCTTATAGCAATGTAAATTCACTGCTACAAGCAAACAATGTGTAAATAAAAAAAAAAAAAAAAAAAAATCCTAATCCTTTTCTTAGAATGGTACAATGTCATGATGGTAACATTTTATTGCTGTGGTCACAGTGTGTTAAAAAAAATCATAAAAAATGTAATAAAAAATAAAATAAAATAAAAAATTATAACTTTTTTTTCAGTGTCCCTGATCACCACCACACCAGTTATACGATAAAACTGCACTGAAGACAGTATGTTAAAAAAAAAAAAAAATTGTGAAAAGAAATTTGTGGACAAAGAATTACAACTTCAAAAAACTTGCCACACCTCTTACTAATTACCTTGGACTGTCTTCCAGAAAGGGGTCATTTGCGGGTATTTGTACTGAGCTGGTATTTTAGAGACAAAAATGCTATATAGAGTTCGTGTATAAGAAGTCCATAAGGACTAACTGCCACATCCCTAATGGTACAAAAAGAAAAGAATATCCCCCAATGGGATTTTTTGGGCAGTTGAAAAAAAGAAAGTATATAGAGTAAAAAATGTAATTTTACTATTCAAAAATTGATAAAAGATGTAGTATACATCATATAAAAGAATATAACAATTCACGTGCATAAGTATACATGTACTACTGGTACAAAGGTGAACAAAGCAGGGACATCGATCCCATATATTCACAGATACCAACATGTTTTGGACAAATCCTTCTTCAGGGAAATTTCTGAACACAGTATAAGTCTATAGTAGGGATCCTCAAACTACAGCCCTCCAGTTGTTGGGGAACTACACATCCCATGAGGCATTGTAAAACTCTGACATTCACAGACATGACTAGGCATGATGGGAATTGTAGTTCCTGAACAACTGGAGGGCCAAAGTTTGAAGACCCCTGGTCTATAAAAATGACAAATCTTTCCGGCAGTTGATAGTAGACGTAATAAATTTTGCGCAAACCAATCAAAATACGTTTATTGCAATTTTTTTTTTTAACCAAAAATATGTAGCAGAAAACAAATTGGCCTAAAATGTTAAAAAATTTAGATTTTTAATTTTTTTTGCAAATGTCATATAGCAGAATGTGAAAAATATTGTTTTTTTTTTTCCAAAATTGTCGCTCTTTTTTTGTTTATAGCGCAAAAAATAAAAATCGCACAGGTGATCAAAATACCACCAAAAGAAAGCTCTATTTGTGGGAAAAAAAGGATGTCAATTTTATTTAGGTACAGCATCGCGCCACCACGCAATTGTCCGTTAAATTAACGCAGTGCTGAATCGCAAAATAGGGCCTGGTCATTAAGGGGGCAAATCCTTCCAGTCTTAAAGTGGTTAAATACCACCAAAAGAAATCTCTAGTTGTGTGAACAAAATGATAAAAAATTTGTTTGGTGTTGCATAACCACACAATTGTCATTCAAAGTGTGACAGCACTGAAAGCTGAAAATTGCCCTGGGCAGGAAGGGGGTAAAAGTGCCCTGTATTGAAATGGTAAATAATGTTAAATTGCAATATGGCTTGTGTAGCAATTAAATATACCATATTCATTTGTTATTAATATTAATTTTTATTTGCTATATCCCCCCCCCCCCCCCACAAAAGTAGTGTTACCCTTTTCTACACCATGTCAGTGCACTTATTTAAATATGCTTTCTTACCTGCCAAATGACTTGCAATTCCATTCTACCAGTCTACTAGTTTTTTTTTTCGTTTAACCCAGCGGGTTGAAAAAAAAAAACAAAAAAAAAACTGACAGCTCAGGTCAGATTGGAGCCGCTGTACTAACAATTCGATGTTAGTACAGTGTTCTTTCCTGTTGTGCTATTGTGTTCTGACGGGCGGCCTCCAACCCCCCCCCCCCCGCCCCCTTGCCGTCAGAGCACTCCGGTCAGTGCGCTCAGTACACACGGGCTGAATGTTGGCCAGTTTCCATTGAACCAGCTGATGCAGTGTACATAACTCTATATGATTCACACAAACTTTCAATGCTACAGAGCAGGCAGATGTGAACCTTTTTCTGGTTTAGCTTTCTGTATAACCCTATGAGATCCAGTCAATCATTGGCTGAAAAAAAAATGACACCAAGCTTATGGCTGAGCTTCAAATGACGCTTAATTTCTTAAGAATTAAGAAAGTGTAACAGCCTCAGCCCTGGCTCCAGCCAGGCCATGCCCCCAACATGTTTCACTCCGCCTCCAGAGTTTAATCATGATAAAGCTCCAGGGGTGGAATGAACCGTGTTGGGAATATGGCCTGGCTTGAGCCTGGGCTGAGGCTCCTACACTTTCTTACCTGGGGTTTGCAGAGATATAAGGCTCTTATAGACAGGACAAGCTCCATCCTAGCCTACACTCACAGTGATTGGCTTTATTGATTAGGATTCTTACAATTTTGGGAACCGCTGCAGAGACCCAGACCGAAACATGTCATTCTAAAAATGATACATTTTTTATTTTTTCTCCACGATTTCTAGGGAATATTTTAACAAGATACGATAACTGACAATGCAGCTGCAAATATCCTCACTTACTGACAGATGACAAGTAAATTATGTGTATCTAGTTAACAAGAGAAAAAGAGGTCTATTATTCAAAGAGATGAAGTTGCAAGTAAAGAAAACACTCTTTCATTTTTAGAATCCCTGTCTAGCTGCCGTTATCCACAAAAGAATTGTAATTGACATTGACATTATATTACCATGACAGTCTCGCAGAGACTTCGCTGTTTATTCATTTGAATAAGGATGTGGCCGGAATCACAGCCATAACAAATATACCTGTACAAGTTAAAGATTTATGCCCCATTTTTCGCCCTGTATCTACCGCAATTACATTAAATGTATTGAATGACATGGCGGGGCCCCCAAAGACAGCATAAACAAATCTGGCATTAAACTGTCAGCAGATTTAATGAATATGACTTTAGATTTTTTTGCTAGCAGGTTGTGTACACAGTATGTATTTGTGTCTGATTTCAACAGGTTTTGTTCGCTGCAGCTGCACAGTAAATCATACCGATCAAACAAACTGACCTTGCAAAAAGAAACAGGAAGTGCTCTGAGCTTTAATCACCAAAGGTTGATGGATTGAGATAACAGACATTAAGCTTTTTTTATTTTTTTTATTTGGTGATACATTAAGAGGAGCGCATTTTAGATTTAGAGAAAACAAAATCCTAAGGATAAACCTTGTCTGAAAGCTCCATCTAGCCTATTCATCTACTTCACTTAATATTGCTTTTGAATATTGGGATATATGAGTATATCACTAGGATGCATACACAAATTTGGTTTTCATATATACTGTATGGATCCGTGGTTGGTTTCACATATCTAACCCAAGTATTTAAAAAAAAAAATAGAATTTTTGTAAGAACTTGTCTGTCCTCTGACAGTCGCAGCCACTCCATATGTTCTTCACTATAGGGTAATGGCGCCCTCTGCAGGAGCAGGCTAGGTAGTGAAAACTTGTTAAAAAAAAAAGCTTTACACACCTTTAGGGGTTGTCCCTCTCGACATTACCCTCAGCCACACAGTGCTTCTAATCAGTTTCGTAGCAAGCAGTACAGGAAGACAATCAACCCCAAAAAGAGGGGCGGGGGCTGCAACTGTCAGAGGACTCAGAGAAAAGAATTTTATGGTAAGTTCTTACAAAAATTCTATTTTCTCTTACGTCCTCTGACAATCGCAGCCACTCCATATGTTCTTCCCTATTGGGACGTCCCAAAGCAGTGCAGGTGTGAAGCGTGGGAAAAGACGCAACCAACAGAATGGTAATGTGCTAACAAGGCCAGGAAAAAAAAAAAAAAAAATCATGGCCAAACAGAGCAGCTCAACCAACAGGAGATAACCCCAGAATAACAATTCACCCCAGGAAGAGAAAAAACTTGACTCTTCAACTAAGCGTAGCTCTCAAAACTCTGAGCCCAAAGGAAGCATCTAATGATGCCAACACATCAATCTTGTAGAATTTTGTGAAAGTGTGCACAGACGACCATGTTGCCGCCTTGCACACGTGAGCCAAAGAAGCCTGATGGCGAAAAGCCCAAGAGGCGCTCACAGCTCCAGTAAAATGTGCCGTCACAGGGAAAGGAGGCACCTGACCCTTGAATGAATAGGCCTGAACAATAGTCTGTTTGATCCATCTAGAAATGGTTGCAGCGGACGCAGTTGAACCCTTCCGAGGTCCCTCAGGAAGGACAAACAGGGAATTAGACCTTCAAAAAGGATTAAACCCTGACCGCCTGAACCACATCCAACGAACGAATGCAATGTCTTCATTGAGGTGGAAAGCAGACACCACCTTAGGAAGAAAAGACAGATTGGGTCGCAGGACCACTTTATCCCTATGGACAACCAGATAAGGCGAACTGCAAGACAGAGGCGGCAACTCAGACACTCTGGGAGCAGAGGTGATAGCCACTAGAAAGGCCACTTTCTGGGACAACACAGGCAGAGCTATTTCTCTGATGTTCTCAAAGGGAGGCCGTTGCAAAACGGACAAAACCAAATTCAGATCCCATGGAGGTAAAGGAGCCCTCCGTGGGGGAGCCAGATGACTTACCCCTTGAACAAAGGTGCGAATCAGGGAATTAGTCGCCAAGGGACGCTGGAAGAGAATGGCTAAGTCCGACAATTGACCTTTGATCGTGCCCAGTGCCAAACGCTGTTCCATACCTTCCTGCAGGAAGGTCAAAACCCTCGCCACCGAAAAGGAGCGAGGATGAAACTCTTGCGACTCACACCAGGCTATATACGCCTTACAGGTACGATGGAAAATCTTCCTGGAGGCAGCCTTCCGAGCTCTCAGCAAGGTAGGAATGACAGCATCAGAGAGACCTCGGTCTTTTTTTTTTTTTTTTAATTCTTTTTATTTCAATATGTGCATAAAAACGAACATTCCAAACGTCCTTTCAACAAAGGGACAAAACAATATAAAATAAAAAAATGATACAATATCCAAATAATTATCTGTTTGCTTAGTATTCATAATCTCTTTATGCCAAGGTATATCCATTTAGCTTAATTGATCGCCGTTGTCCCGGTGTGCCCCAACCCCTTGCTCCATTGCATTCATAGATTTATTTCCTCATCATACTATGTGCATCCCTCTATATCCTCTTAGTTATCTCCTTATATTCAACCATTGGTTAATGTTGATTGACTCCAATTATCCCAAATTTTATTATATTTCGTTGAGCATCCTCTATGCATATACAATACTTTTTCAAATGGTAAAAAGACCTCTGTCTTTCAACACCTGGCTCTCAACAGCCACGCTGTTAAAGCCAGAGACCGTAAAACAGGATGGAAGATCGGCCCTTGAGACAGCAGATCTTCTCTCAGAGGCAGCCGCCAGGGAGGCTCGACGACCATCTGCACAAGGTCTGCGTACCAAGACCGACAAGGCCAGTCTGGTGCCACCAGAATTACCTGCACATGTTCCAACGCCAACCTGCGGAGGAACCTGGATAACAGCTGAATCGGGGGAAGACATAAATCAGCCGATAACAGTGCCAAGGCACCACCAACGTGTCCGTGGCGTCTGCCAGAGGATCTCGGGCCCTGGCCATGAACCTTTCCATCTTTTCGTTGAGGCGGGACGCGAACAGATCCACATCCAGCATCCTCCACCGGGCACACAGGAGACGAAACACCTCCGGATGCAGGGACCATTCCCCATGATCCAAGGACTGACGACTCAGATAGTACGCCTGCCAATTCTCCACTCCAGGTGAACAGCGGAGATAGCTGGAACGTGTGCCTCGGCCCAGGTTAGAATTTCAGCCACTTCCTTGGCCGCCCGGGCACTCTTGGTGCTCACCTGGTGATTGATGTAAGCCACCGCTGTTGCATTGTCTATTTGAACTGGAACCAGGTGACTGTGTAACCGAGGCGCCCAATGGAGCAAGCAAAGCTTGATCGCCCTGAGCTCCAGGACATTTATCGGCAAAGAGGAGCCCTCCGCCGACCATGTCCCCTGGGCACACAGGGTGTCCAGTACTCCACCCCAGCCCATCAGGCTGGCATCGGTGGTGATTACCGTCCACAACAGGGGCAGAAAGGACTTGCCCTGGCTCAGAGCGGGTGACAGGAGTCACCAGGAAAGCTCCGACCTCGTGAGACGGTTCAAACATATCATCCTCTCCAGGACTGTGGGTCCTTGTTCCATCTGGCAAGGATCTCTGCTTGCAGAGTCCTTGTGTGAAACTGAGCAAACGGGATCCCCTCAAAGGCCAAGACCATAAGCCCCAAGGACTTCATGCAGGCCCGCAGGGAGGAGAGATCAGTGTCCCTGAGGGACCTGATCTGGCCCTGCAAGGTCTGAAGTTTTTCCTCTGGGATAAAAACTTTGGCTTGAGCAAGGAGATCTTGCACAGCCCCCCTGAGATCCTTCAAACGATCGGAAGACAGACGGAGGTTGGATGGAAAGAACCTGTCTGCGGGGCGAGATCGAAATTCGATCTTGTACCCTGAACGAATCAGCTCGAGAACCCATTTGTCCTGAATTTGGGACAACCAGGGTTCCCGAAAGAAATGCAGACGTCCCCCCACCCCTAGAACGGGTGAGGGTGTCCCTTCAGGCGGAGGCTGGGCTTAACAGACCAGGGCTTCTTACCGCCGGAGGCCTTGAAGGACTTGCCTTTGGCCTGCGCCCCTGAGGCACAAAAAAGCCCCGATGAGCCTTGAAAAAGGGGCCCCGCCGCGTGCAGGGTGTTTTACCCTTCGCGGCTTGGGGCAGAAGGGTACTCTTACCCCCTGTGAGACCTTTGACAATCTCATCCAAGGAATCATCATCTTACAACCAAATAAGGGATATCGGACACAGTCTTTTTTGAGGCATGTTTGGCCGACCAGCTCTTCAAACAACCCAATGCGGTGGAGTGCGATCCCCACCGCAGACAACCTTGCGACCAGAGGAGCCTCGTCCAGGCCTGCATCACACAGATACACCATGGCCTGGGCCATTTGATCCACCAGGTCAATGAGTCGGAGGGACTGACTCAGCCGCCAAGTTATGTTTGAGCACCTTGAGCCATTCCGTAACCGTCTGAGAAACCAGCACAGAAGCGAACACAGGCTTGAGGAGCGAGCCCGACACCAGATACATGTGGCGGGAAAGTGACTCCACGCGCCTATCCATCGGATCTTTAAACACCAGGGGGTCCTCCACGGGTACCACCGTGGATTTATTCAACCTGGAATGTTGAATGTGGTCCACCCTAGGTGAGACCGCCCAGCGATTATTAATGGGGTCCGCAAAGGGGTAGCGGCGTTGAAAACGCTTAGGCACCGCCAGCATGGTCTTAACGTGTTGGCACTGCTTGTTCACTATATCGTGAAACTCCTCGGAGCAGGGGAAAATCTGACCCGACTTCTGTGCTTTTCGGGACCCGAAGAAAACCCGCTTACCTGACTGGGTGGGCTCATCATCAATATTCAAAGTCTCCCTGACGGAGCGAATAAGTGCTTCAACTAACGCGCTTTCCCGCGCTGCAGCGGAGGAGGACTCCTCCTCCTCCCTATCCGAGTGTGAGGACTGGGAACCCTCAGGGAGGGCATTGTCCGTGGCAACCATATCAGGCTCTGAATCAGATGACTGAGAGGGCATCGGCCGTTTATGAACAGGACCCTGCGACATCATAAGATAAACTTTGGACACCAAAGTTTCAATAGCTGCAATTAGAGAAGCTAGGGCAGGTGCGCTGGATGTCCAAGAAGCACACACACGATCAGTGGGGAAATTGGTATCCTGGGACTCCATTTTTGCAGAATGACAAAAATTGGAACACTGGCCTTTAAATCGGCGAGTTTTGCGGACCGCACTGCAAACCCGCACCGCCGTCGGAGTCCCCCTTTAGGATGCTAGCAAAACTGTAAACAGCACTGTTGCTAAAGATAACGCCCCAGGTATCAAGTAAAAAAGCCCCCCCAGTGTCAGACACGTTTAGCTTGCAGGAAAAGGAAGATGGCAGGAGGAAGTGACCTAATCCACTAGAGGCCGAACAGTGCCCTGAGCCACACAAAAATGGTTGCCAATAGAAGTCTATGGGGAAAAAAATCCCAAGGAAAATGGCCGCCGCCCTTACTAGGTGGCTGCCCACATCCAAGATGGTGCCGGAACCGGCGCCAAGCACATGAAACAGAAAAATGGCTGCTGCCCATACAATGAGTCAGCCAGGTTTGCCCACACCCAAAATGGCGGCTGAACAAACGGCACCAACAGTCAGAAGCACAGGACCCTGGCCACCGCGGAAATCCAAAAGGAAGCCCCCCCCCAGGACAAGGTAAATAGCCCCACACCCCCCCACGCAGCGGAGTGCTGCTAGAGCGCTCCCAGAAGAAGCAGGGAGGCAGAGACCGTCCTGAAAGGACAGGGGGGGGGGACACCACAGAGACCGCATGCTCTGACATCCCCATGGAGTGGGCCCACATAACTCCCCCCCCCCCCCAGATGACTGTCCCAGGGACATGGGGGGTAACATCACTCACCATACCACGGACCGCGGGCTCCGCTCCGATACGGGTCACCTGCGACCCTGAGTGGGGGGTGCCGTCAGCCAGGAGGGCACGCTGCAACCCAGGGCGTTCCAGAGTTGAGGCATCCCGGCAAAGAAATTTTCTCTGCAGGCTCGTCCCTATCCATCGGGGCACCGTCGTGGCGAGGCCTGGGCTGACCACAACCTGCGCATGCTCGTAGGCCCGGCTGGAACACCATAAGGATCTAGATTATCCAGTGCGAGGCCCAGCCCGGCTGTCGCTTGTAGTTCCCCAGACGGATCCCTCTGACTAACTAGCGATAGTGAGTGAGAAAATAAAAAGAAAAACATTTTTCAAAGAAAATAAAAAACTGAGAAAAGGAGTCCCAGCAGGGAACCTAATCCTACTCCTAAGCTAGGCAGCAAGAAACTGATTAGCATTGTGTGGCTGAGGGTAAAGTCGAGAGGGACAGCCCCTAAAGGTGTGTCTTGTGTAAAGCTTTTTTTTTTTTTAACAAGTTTTCACTACCTAGCCTACTCCTGCAGAGGGCACCATTACCCAATAGTGAAGAACATATGTATGTACCAAAATAATGACGATATCATACTTTACTGGTCTGTACAATGGTTTTGCACAGAGCAGCCAAGATCCTCCTCTTCTTGTATCCCCCCGGCTCTCCTGGCTCCTCCTCTTCATCCAGTGCCAATATAGGAATCTTCTTCCTATGGCGGCACTTGTGGGGGTTCGCTCGTGAGTCCTGCTGCCTGCGTCCATAGACACAGACAGCGAGGCATGGCCCTGCCCCCACTTCCTTGTCACAAAGTTTGATTGACAGCAGCGGGAAGCAATGGCTCCCACTGGTATCAATCTGCCCTGTGACATAGCCAGGAGAGCCGCTGCTCTCATGCACAATGCTTGATCGCAATGGGGATCAAGTAAATATAAGGGGAAGGGGGCTGCAGGGGATCCCGGGCACAGAAGGCTTTTTTACCCTAATGCATAGAATGCATTATAGGTAAAAAACCTTAAGCCTTTACAGGGAAGTGCACCTTTCAGTCCTTCTTTTGGAAAACAGCACCTTTTGCTTTATTTTCCTTTTTAGAGTCTGTGTTTGAAATCAAGAATTAAAATACATATTATTTAAAAGTGTGAAGACCACAATACATTATATAAACTATGACTAGCTATTACAGTGGTCCTGAAGAAGCAGGGGAAATACATTCTAGACTGTAAGCTCTAAAAAGCAGGGCCCTCGGATTCCTCCTGTATTGAATTGTATTGCATTGTATTGCAACTGTAATGTTTGCCCGAACGTTGTAAAGTGCTGTGCAAACTGTTAGTGCTATATAAATTCTGTATAGAAACAACAACATAAAAGCCTCCTATCCAATTATAGTGGCTTTGCAGGCAAAAACAGCACAGCGACTTGACAGAACCTGGAGTATGCTCAATCCCTAGTGCAGTACATTAGCAAGCTGACCAAATCACTTATGTTAACCACAGGATGTTACACCAGAATGTTTTATGTCATATCTGATTTAATTGAAATTACAATAAAAAGGAGAAGTTTGGGGTTTAAAAAAAGAAAACGAAAAACTGAACATACTGCCAGGAGACTAATACTTGTGCAGCTAATGCTCACATTTAAGCAGCTAATGCTTGTGTGCATGTGCCAGCACATAGACAGATTTTGGCTAGTAACCAGCGTGCTCTGACACATCGGTGCATCCGTATGCATCAGCGTGCAGGCCCCAATCCCAGGAATGGCACCAAGCTGCCTTTTTACAGGAGGCCCTGATGCATGTTAATCATTGGATGTTCTTCAGCGTGATCTGTGTTCTTGCTTTTGTCGTCTGATCTTTAGTTGCTGACCCAGCCTGCTCCTGGCCTTGCTTTGTGGTCTTCCTGGTACTAAACTAGGCCTGACCACGCTTATTCTTGTTCCTTGTGCACGACTCGGGCCTCCATACTGACTATGTCCTTGCTGTCGATCCGTGCTCACCCTGGTTTGCCATCTGACAATGCCCCTGATCTTGGCGGGTACCTGCGCCTGCCCTCGCAGTCTCTGTACCAAGCTTTCAAGGCCCAGATGCCTTACTGTGAACCGCCATCCTTGGTCCTCTCCTGGTGTGCCTGCACTACTGCCGACTACAGTCCAGAGACCTATGTTACCCGATTACTGGCACCCGTGCTACTTTGTGCACTGTGCCCATCTCCACACTCGAGTTGGGCAGAGAGCCGCAAGGAGAATCCCTCTCATCACTTCGGCCCCCAACCAAGGTATGCGATACATACATACTCACCTCTACGCAGCAGCATTGGTGTAATGCTGCAGCTGTCCCCCTGCCAGCTCTAAGCCCGAGAAATGAGCAATCACATGACAGCTGATTGCTCAGTCCTCAGTTAGCTCGGAGTACAGAGTAATGGCTGTCAGTCGCTGCTCTCTGCTCTGCCCCTCCAGTGTTTACTGAAGTACTCGGCCAGTGAGGGGGTGGACGCAGCTGGCTTCAGCTCTCAGCTGTGCACGGAGAACCAGAGCCAGCTGTCAATCAGGCAGCTGGGTGAATCTCGACAATATGGTTGGGATCCTTTCAAGGCTTAGAGTGGCTCTATTACATCTGCTCATAGCAGGCAATAGCTCGCTTTTAGTTGACTCTAGAACGTAAGTACACTCCTGTGACGCAAAAAAGTATGGCTGAAAAATGTTTGGCTATACCTCTCTTTTAAAGAAGAATTCCAGGCATGGATATTTTTTTATAGGTATATATTAGTCTAGCTTGATCCAGTTTAACAGCATATACCATAACTGGCCAAGAAGCTGGAACTCAATGTAGAAGGCACAACTTCTACAGGAATCTCTACTAGCTTCCAAGTGGCTGCCTTGCTGCATCATGAACACAAGGTCGCTAGCTCAGCACAGGCACCAATCAGAATGCTTTGCATTTTCTCAATGAAATCTGATTGGTGCCCGTGCTGACCTCGTGTTCATGGATGAGGTAATGAGGCTGGGAGAGGACATCACAATTTCTACCTTGTCCAATCAGACAACACTTTGCAATGATTGAGAAAATGCAAAGTGTTCTTTGAAAGGCGCCTAGCTAAGCAAGCAACCTCCTGTGTTCAGTAAGCAGTAAGGCAGTCACTCAGCACAGGATCCTGAAGCTAGTGGAGATCACTGTATTAGTAGTGTTTACAGCAGCAATTTCCATCTTCCACAGGGATTTGCCAGATATAATATATAAATAGTTACAAAACCAAGAGTTAAATAATGTATGACCAAAGAGTCAGTCTCATATAATAACTCACCCCGCGCACAATAATCAAATGAAAGATAAGTGGCAACAAATAATAAATTATAAAAGACGCACAGTCTCAAAGCAGCTGCTATACACAAAGAAATGTTAGGAAAGATGTTGAGGATATTAAACCAAGTAAAATAAACTGAACACTAGCAGCGCTACAATACACAGGTCTATTGTATAAAACAATGTCCTTAAAGACTCATATTGTTTGTGTGTATACAGTCCATGCAGTGATAAACTGGCACAATCCGTCCACCAGGGCAGGGGAGTGAGGGGTCCTGTCTACTCTCCCAAAATTCAAGCCCACTCCGGTGCTCCTCCCCTTAGATTAAACACTCACCAGAAACTGGTGAATATAGAGCCTTCAATGAGGTCCACCAATCAGCGGGTATATAGATCACTGCTGGGCTGCTCCTTACTCCAGCTTTTCCTCAGTTCAAGAAATCATGTAATCGAACAAAGTGGGGGCAACAATAGTGTAATTCCGTAACACTTTATTAAGATCACACACAATGCAAACCCCTCTCCCCTCCAAATGGCTACTTACAAGAGGGCATTGGAGTGCAGGCATAAAGCTCAAAATATGTACACCTGATGACCATTCCAAACCATTCCTGTAGCAAATAGGAATAACGGATGATATCCAGTGTGGAAGGTATAGCGACCGCACACATCGGCTCTACGTTTAATATAAATAGTTACATTGGTCAAATGTAACGAAGTAAAAATATCTATACCTGGAATTCATCTTCAAAATCTAACAAATGCTATTTCAGTTGTTACAATGTAGTCTTCCTGCATGCTGTCAGATGAACTTGCTGATGAATTACATTACAAAAATGAGGAATATTTTAGTATGTCTTTTAATTGTAAGCTTTGTATTCCTCTCACACAAAAAACACCTATTCTTTTGAAAAATGGCCAGAACCACTAAAATCACATTTAAAAAGTTTCCATAGATTTTTTTTTTTCTTAAACATATAATTTTATCATATGGGACACCAAGGCTTCATTTAGACATGCAGTTGTGGGTGCTGCCTGACAATTGCCCCCCCCCCCCCCCCGCTCTTAAGCTGCAATAGGCAGCGGATGAGGGTGTTTACATGCCATGGGAGGTAAACTCACTAAACGCTACACATTCAAGCACAGTGTATGCCAGACTGTCCGACAACGCGCATGCTGGAAAATCAGCAGCTGACCGGTTCCCGTTCAATGCACTCAGCCAATGGCTAAGGCTAAGAGCGCTGATCGGAGTGTTCAGGCGGGGGGGGGGGTCCCCCTGTCAGAACACAACATCTCAACGGGGGAGATCGCTGTACTAACTTTGGATCATTAGAGTGGCCCAGACCAGAGCTGACAGTTTTATTTTTTTTGTTATTCAACCCACTGGGTTGAACAGAAAAAAAAACCTGAATAATGTGTACCATGCTTTAGAGCATGTCTAAAATCTACCCTAATAATCATATCTATAATCATTATCTGCAAATCTACTTTGGCAGTTATGACATTATCCCATTCCCCTAGAGGAATTTCAAATTTATTTTCTACTATGGACAATCACAAAGGAGGTCATTTTTTTCTAAGTTTTGGCTACAATGGTAAGGGGTTTAGAGCCCTTGTGAAGTTTTTATTGCTGTTGGTGCCTCAGCTTACCCTCTGGGAAAGCCCCGGTGACCACTGTTCAAGGAACTGAAAGTGTGGGAAAACCCAAAATATTCCTGTGAACTGTCTAAAGAAAAGATTTTCCTCACTTTGGAGAAATTTACTCTTATCCTTATTCTTTCCTGTTCTGTTTATAGGATAGAAAATAACAACAAAATTGCTCAAATGGGCCAGGGGGGAGAAAAACTGTCAGGGGTCTCCGAAGACGTCACCGGATGTGGCGAAACGCGTAATATTTGGAACGCACAGCGTACGCGACGTGTGACGCAGGTGGAACGCAAGCCGGAAGTCTTCCCGCTCGCTACTCTGCATTTGGTTTGCATCGACACACACGCTCACGAGCGGCCGTTCACTGCCTTTTTAATTGGCAAAATATCTTTTATTTGGCTTACACCGTTGTTTAATACTTTGTATCGCTATCAGTACATTTCCCAGATTGGGGAATAAAATTTATATTTAAAATACTACACAATCCGGAGCTCTTTTTTTGTCTTCCTTCTGATCTGGCCCAAGGTGAAAGGAGAGAGAGGGGGAGCCCGCCATCCTACCCACCCAAAGCAAGCCACGAGGAGACTCCACCATAGCCTGGAAGGCTATCTAAGCTTGGCTGGTCTTGATGCCATAAGGCATACATGACCCAAGCTATTTGGTAAGTGATTCAATCTTACCATTTTATCACGGTGGAAATAAAAGCTGCACTGAGTACTACAGAGCGGATTGAGAAATCACTACGCTGAGCACTTGCACCTATTACCTGGGAATAAGCATTGTTTGCACAAGAGACTCACTATTTATTTACTTATTGAAATTTAAAACTCTGAAAAACCTTTTACTTTTTTTGGACTTTTCCTTGATAATATATATTTTTTCTACAGTCACTTTATGGGATTTTTTATAATCTGAATTAATTTGTATATATCACTATATTGTCACAATAGTCACCTTAATGAAATTTATGTATGAATTTTATGTATACAACTTTATATTTATTATCAACATTTTACTGTAATTTTAGCAAGCGCTATAGGTAGCCTATTATAGGCTATTTACCTGCAAAGGGGTTTTATTCCTCCCTAGTCTATCCAAAAGGAAAATGCTACATTTTGTGTCAAAAGACCTTAAACCATTTTTATTAAGTCTTCTAGCAAGTGGTAATATGGAAGTGCATATGGTCAATATTTCAGCAGTGACACAACAACTGCTCACACACTACTAATTACAAGTACTTCGGCGATACCTTAAACTTCTCCTTTATACCACATAGACTGTGGAATGGCTCCTTAGCCAGGTAATGTAAGGCTCAGTTCCTATCTTTGTGGTAGAACACCATGACACATTTTCTCAGAGCTACAAGCGTGGTCAGGTATCTTCTCAGAAATCTTTTCTAGACACCCTTTGTAATGCACAATGCATAGTATGTTGGAGAATCTCTGAGAGCAATGAAAACATCATAGGTTGCTTTGCTGCTTGTTAGAAATAGCAGCAGTTACCCTATATGCCCTGAAAGTGTACAGCTGGCCAATATTTGTCTGTCGAAATGTGAAAATAAAAAAAAAAGAAAACAGCAGATTGGTTTACGGACCATTTTCTGATCATAAAACCAAAACAGGCTATGATCAGACCTGTTTTTATTTACACTTTTCATCATTTGAAACAGTCTGCAAGCTTGTTTGGCTGTACTTATCCTGTGGGTCACAGGACTGCAGTTCGTTTTGCACTCTTGTGACAAGTTTTAAGCAGGGAGCGGGCTGAAGTCCACTGTCTGCTGACGTCACAGAGTCGGTCCAGGCAACGCGTCATCAGGACCACAGAGTCGGGATCTGCCCACATGCCTGGACCAGCACCCGGCTCAGCCCCTCAGCAGCTCTCTGCGCACGAGCTGTGAGAACCGAGCGAACGGCAGCGTATTATCGGTCGGTTCTCAGTTTAAGTGGCGCCAGGGGACAGATGCAGCATCAGACCAATGCTGCATCTACCTAGGCAAGTATGAATAAAAAATGTAGAAAAATACCCATACACCTCTTTTAATGCTATCACAAGGGATGAATAATCATACGGGCAGTGACAGGTACTCTGTGCTGAGAGACCTGGGGTCCATTAGACCCCAAATCTCCCCTCTGCACTCAAAAGCATCTTCTCAAACCAACTTCACCCTACTTCTATCTCAACTTCTGACTTGCACTCATCAGTAGGAAGCAGCTGATCGGTCCCATATATATGGCACACAGAGAAATCTTGCTCTCCTTATGTGCATGCAGTAGAGACTAACTACAATGGTTTTTGGTGCCTTGCTATATTTGTTCCTGGTTATCCCCCTGTTTCCCCAGCTGTGGACAATTAGGAACTTTTATTGATATATGGTGGACTTGCCCAATAGTTCAGCAATTTTCATCAGCAGCCTTTTCAATTTTGACTACACTGATGGGACAGGCAAACCCTCTCAAGGCAGAATATGCTCTTCTTTGTATTAAGCTGATGATCTATGTCCTTGCTGCTCCTAAACAGATAATTGGCAGAGCGTGAAAAGACCCCTACTCTCTTCATAGCCAAAACTAAATGTCAGACCATGCAAACTACTGTATGTTACATCAGAAGGTGGAGGCTAGGGTAACTGCAACAATGTGAAAATACTCAGCTGTTTGATATCCTTGGGTTTCACATTTTTCTTCCAGCTAGAAAGGCTTGTAGGTTGGGCCGGACTGCCGCTCTCCTGTATTTCCTTCTTCTTCCCCCTCTTCTTTCCCTTTTCTTTTTTATCCCAACAGTCCTCTTCCCTCCCCTCTATTTCGTGTTCCCCAGTGTCAGACTGTTATATATATTGGGACTTTGTTTATTAAACCACCGCACATCTGTAATTTCCTTATACTTTGATTTTGCTCATTGAAGAGCAACCCGATGCTAGGTAGTAACATCATTGATACAATGTAGTCACTTTACTATTCTTGTATTTTGTACGAATATTTGCGCACTATATTCTTTACTAACCTATGACTTATTTTCAATCTGTGATCTATCCATGGAAGAAAAAAAAAATAATAAAAATGTATTAAACCATAAAATGTATGGTAGGGAGATGGTTAATGACAGCAACGTTTAGCAACAAAGTACCAGCTTTAAAGTTTTTGGTCCATACAGAATTATATAACTGCGCTGCACATTTTTTCAGGTTATATTCATATTTTAGTGGTGTTAGCTAGCTCCAAAATCGGGGAAGGAGGTATAATTTATTTTGCAGCACATGACTATTGAGGTTTATAGGCTTGAGGTGAATTCTTTAACTATAAAGAAAATAAAACAGAGTGTTATCACTCTACCTCTGTGTCTCATCAAGGCTTACAGGGATCACCAGGAGTAGGTCCAAGGCATCTGTTCACCCAAGTACAATATAATAATCCTAAAGAAAAAAACCCTGCACATGGCACAAGTCATCTGAAATTTGTTTTGGTATATCGTACAAACATCTTCAAAAACTACAGAATTAGGCAATCCTACTAATATGTTTCAGCAGTAAGAGTCCATTCACACTGCCGCGACTTGTGTGCCCTCAAGACGCCCCAAGTCGCTTGACATAGCAAAAGCAATGTTAATCAATGAGTGCCGTCTTAATTGGAACTACTGAAGGGTCCTGTACTACTTTGAGGCGACTTGTATCCGACTTGTCCCATAGACTTCAATGGGAGTCGCCTCCTTATCTTATTTGAAGCGACTTGTGATCCGACTTTCCATTAAAATGGTCCAGAACCAGAAAAAAAGATTTAGAATTTTTAGTAGCACAGGGATGGGGAAAATTATCTTTTTTTTCTGGTTCTGGACATGCTACAGGGATGAAACTTCACAGGTACACTTTTTAGACCCCCCAGACATTTAATCCAATTTAATCATTTTTTTTTTTTCAATAATTTTTTCAATAATTGGCTCTCTATCAAAAACGACAATTTTTAAGAACTTTTTTTTGTGTGATTGAGCATGACCCAGAACCATCATATTCTGATTGGCTAAATACAAAGTCGTACAAAGTAGTCTATCATACAAGTCGCGCTGAATTCGCGCAAAGTTGCGCTGAAAGTCGCGCTAACAAGTCGCCCCTTATGAGGCGACTTTCTGGTCGCGGCAGTGTGAATGGGGTCTAACAGTTATGGCTGAAACACTTAAGCAAAACTGCTCTGCTGACCTTATAAATATATTTCGCAAATGACTAATTCAGGGCTTTTGTTTGAATTACTTTATAAATATGCACTCCTGCAATGGATACTCCATCTATTGCCATCCATGCCTTTTGTGTTAATCTTTGTGATTCCTATTTCTTTACCTCTTCCTTGTTTTTTTTTTTTGACAGTATACATAAAGTATATTTTACATAAAGTTAGTGTAAAAAAAATGTTCAGTCTAACTAATAAACTATTAATAAAATAAGGCAAGATAAATGCAAGTTTTGTATGGGAACATACCTCTTCCCCTCCTTAAGCAGTTTAATGACTGGTGGACTGGAAAAGAAAGCAGACAATATGTTAGTAAATGTGGAGGTTTTACATTTTCCCAGGTTTAAACAAATAAACCCTGCATGGGTATACATTAATAATTGGGAGGTTAGAAGAATAGCCCAGCGTCAGTCTAGTAGAGGAGTCTAGTATCACCACTATTGACAATTATGACCCTTTAGCACCATCATGTGGTTGAATTGAGTACCTACAACCTGGTTAGATAAAACTAGCCTAAAAATGTTGAGATTTTTCATTTTGTAAAATAAATAGTTCTCACTTTGCCTTATAGATTTCAATTCTAGTATATAAGTAAATAAATCATTCCTTCAAAATCCTTGTCTCAGGTAGAATTTCTTAGAAGATTATAACACTCTAATCCAAGAGATGATCTATGTAAATATCAATGTGCCACAAGTAACTGCTATTGACTTACAGCTTTGACGAAGGGAGGTAATATGCTTATATTCATGCCAGTGGGTTTTAGCTAGTGAATACATTCCTTGATATCAGCACATATTTCATGTACATTTTTCATTTCTCAGGTAATCGAATAGCAAACGCCATGATGATGCACAGGTGAACAACAATATAAGACCAACTATGTTAACCTCAAAAAGTTATGTCTGCCCAAATTCAATATTTTAGTTTTTGATGTATTTCAATTGTCATCTCATCTCTCTTGGGAAGCCTAGTAATTAAAGCCCCTTTTGCAGGTATAGCTATGTAAAACATTAAAAATAAGTGCCTATAATGTTTAAATCCAGTAATGCGTGGTCTCATCCTGCTCCGCCGATCTAAGGGTTTACTGCTGCTCAGGGGCTCTGGGCTTTAGCAAAATGCCAGCCTACTGGGAGAAGAAACAGAAACAATGCTGGAGGCAATTTACAGCACACAATTTTGGCAGCATAATTTTTAATGTAGAATGTACAGTCAATCCGGAAAGTATTCACACCGCCTCACTTTTTCCACATTTTGCTTTGTTACAGCTTTATTCAAAAATGAATTCATTATTTTCCTCAAAATTCCACAAACAATACCCATAATGACAATGTGAAAGAAGTTTGTTTGAAATCTTTGCAAATTTATTAAAAATAAATGAAAAAAAATCACATGTACATAAGTATTCACAGCCTTTGTCCAATACTTTGTTGAAGCACCTTTGGCACCAAATACAGCCAAAAGTCTTTTTGAGTATGATGCTACAAGCTAGGCACACCTATTTTTGGGCAATTTCTTCCATTCTTCTTTGTAGGACCTCTTAAGTTCCATCAGCCATTTTCAGATCTCTCCAGAGATATTCAATTGGGTTCAAGTCTGTTCTCTGGCTGGGACATTCAAGGACATTCACAGAGCTGTCCTGTAGCCTTTGTCATCTTGGCTGTGTGCTTAGGTTCGTTGCCCTGTTGGAAGATGAACCTTCGCCCCAGTCTGAGGTCCAGAGGGCTCTGGAGCAGGTTTTTGTCAAGGATGTCTCTGTACATTGCTGCATTCATCTTTCCCTCAATCCTGACTAGTCTCCCAGTTCCTGCCACTGAAAAACATCCCCACAGCATGATGCTGCCACTGCCATGCTTCACTGCAGGGATGGTATTGCCCAGGTGATGAGCGGTGCCTGATTTCCTCTAAACATGACACTTGATTTTCAGGCCAAAAAGTTCAATCTTTATTTCATCAGACCAGAGAATTTTGTTTCTCATGGTCTAAGAGTCCTTCAAGTGCCTTTTGGCAAACTCCAGGCAGGCTGTCATTTTACTGAGGAATGGCTGCCTTCTGGCCACTCTACCATACAGGCCTAATTGGTGGAGTACTGCAGAGATGGTTGTTCTTCTGGAAGGTTCTCCTCTCTCCACAGAGAAATGCTGGAGCTCTGTCAGAGTGATCATTGGGTTCTTGGACATCTCCCTGACTAAGGTTCTTCTATCCCAAACCCTTAGTTTGGCAGGGCGGCCCACTATAGCAAGAGTCCTGGAGGTGTCAAAATTCTCCCATTTACAGGTGATGGAGGCCACTATGCTCATTGGGACCGTCAATGCTGCAGACATTTTTCTGTACCCTTCCCCAGATCTGTGCCTCCATACAATCCTGTCTCGGAGGAAGACAATTCCTTGGACTTCATGGCTTGGTTTTAGCTCTGAAAAGCCCTGTTAACTGTGGGACATTATAAAGACGGGTGTGTGCCTTTCCAAATCATGTCCAATCAACTGAGATTACCACAGGGGGGGACTCCAATCAAGTTGTAGAAACACCTCAAAAATGATTAGTGGAATCAGGATGCACCTGATCTCAATTTTGAGTGTCATGGCAAATGCTGTGAATACTTCTGTACATGTAATTATTTCGTTTTTTTTTCTTAAATAAAATTGCAAAGATTTCAAACAAACTTCTTTCATGTTGTCATTATGGGGTATTGTTTGTAGAATGTTGAGAAAAATAATGAATGTAATCCGTTTTGGAATAAGGCTAAATAACAAGGCATAACAAAATGTGGAAAAAGTGAAACGCTGTGAATATTTTCTGGATTCACTGTATGTTCTTTGCTAAAGAACATTATTTTTTTATCAAAATGTTATAGGTAACAAAATGTATAACAAATGTATTCCATTTACTTACTCAGCATTAGTGGGAGGTGATGAAGGAGGTGTTTTCTTAAAGTGCTGTAATCATTCCCTTACAGAAGTTCTCTGTAGAAACGAATTTTAGGGCTCGTTCACACTAGCTATTTGGGAGTGGGGGTTGTAAAACCCTGTGCTTTTACCATTCCCAAACTTCTACCCCCTTTAGCTGCAGAGGCAATGGGGATTCTAATCCTCTCTCTGCCCTGCTCTTTTATCAGCCGCCTGTTCCGTTTTACTGAATACAGCTGTCTATCAAATGAGAAGAGAGAACATAGGAGCTTAGTGAATGTGGTGAAGATTTGCTGACTTTTATCACCCATACACGTGCAAGCAAATATTCCGTTTTTTTTAAAATTTTCCTAGCAGGTTACTGGGTATTCTTTGCAAAGTGAAATTTCACCACATTTACTAAGATTATTTACATTGGATATGCTGCTGCCTTCTGTCGCCTGGGTATGAAAAAATAGCCACCAGTACCAAAACATTTCTTAGACTAGGTTCACATTTCTGCACTGCATGAATGTGTGCAAAATCACATGCGTTGCCCCAATGCACAAAAACGTGAATCCTTTTTGCATGCGTGCGGCAGAGCTATTAATTGTTAATGGCACCCCAACACATCCTGCAAATATGGGTGCAAAAAAGAAGTTGCTTGCACTTCTTTGGTGTGAAGCTTGCACATAGGGCAGCCAACTGAAAATAATTGGCTGCCCGAAACGCAACACACAAAACACATGGGAACCGTTGCAACTGCATTGATGTGAACAGAGCCTTAAGGATCCTGCACAAAACACCACACAATTACCTCTCTCCTTCTCGTGACCACACTGGAGTTTCGGGAACTTGAGTTTCATAGTATTTAGATGCTCGGTAGCAAAAATCACTGCAGAAACACTGAAACCATATTGTTATTATACAATCCATACCAAACTCTTAACCTAACATACATTTTCAGAAGACATTCTTAATGACTAAAAATAATTTTCTGATAGAAAACATTCTGCCTGATTACTTAATAGATTTAATCTCTAATATTCACATACTTAACTTACTTTGGGTATGGGGACACTATTTTGTGTTTAAAAGGAATGATTGGCAAGTCAAATGGGGGATGCTATTTTAACACATTATTTTCAAAGCAAGTTAAGGATAAAAATGTATATACCTGTTACATAAAATAACATATTAGATAACGGGAAAACTTAACAAAAGTAGATCCCTTTAGAAGAGTGCCTTTTAAATTTGAGTGTATAAAAACAAAAAAAAAAAAATGAATTGTTATGTATAGCCAGCTCAAGTGTGACAGCCGTAGACTGACCTGTACATGTACATAATATTGTCACAGAATTTGTGATTGAAGAAGCAGAGGGCAGGAAGATATCTCAAAAACACAAGAACAATTTCCCAAATTTGGACAAAACTGACTTTTATAGAACATTTGTTTGGCTCCATTACATGAAAGGAAGGGTAATAATAGAACTTAGATTACAAAATCTTGTTTTACTCAAATTAGTTGTTGCAAAAATAACTGCACTCCACAACAAAAACTACTACATCTAATATTTTGTATGACCTCCATGATTTGTAAGGACAGCACCAAGTCCTCTAGGCATAGAATGAACAAGTTGGCGACATATTGCAACATCTACCTTTTTCCATTCTTCAGGAACAACCTCTTTTGGAGCTTGGATGCTGGATAGAGACTGATGCTCAACTTGTCTCTTCAGAATTCTCCATAGGTGTTCCATTGGGTTCAGATCAGGAGACACACTTGGCCACTGAATCACTTTCACCCTTTTCCTCTTCAGAAATGCAACAGTGGCCTTAGATGTTTGTTTTGGATCATTGTCATGTTGGAAAAGTGTACTATGACCAAGAGTGATGGCAGCACCTTCTCTTTAAATATAGAGCAGTACATCTGTGAATTCATGATACTATCAATGAAATGCAGATCCTGACACCAGCAGCCCTCGTGCAGCTCCACAGAAGGCACCATGCATTTTTCTTTGCACTCCTCACCCTTGCGACGCCATACAGTTTTGAAGCCATCCGTTCACAAAATCATTGGTCTCCTCACTCCAAAGTCCCAGTAGTCGTCGTCTTCTTTTTCACCATGGGCCCAGGCGAATTCTATGTGGGCTTTTTTGTGCATGGGCTTTAGGAGAGGCTTCCTTCATGTACGACATCAATGCATGCCATTGCTCTGCAGTGTACGCTGTCACGGGAAATGATCACCCCAGTTTGGCTTTCTACTTCTTTAGCTAATTGCAGTGAACTTGCATGGCAATTTTCTTCAACCCTTCTGATCAGAAAACCCTCCTGTCAAGGTGTTAACTTCTGTGGACGGCCTGGACATCTCTGTGAGATGGCTGCAGTTCCATCTTTGTTCAATTTTGGTATCACTTTTGCTACAGTATTGGGACTGATAAGTAAAGCCTTGCTGATCTTCTTGTAGCCTTCATCTTTTTTGTGTAAAAAAATTATTTCTAAGGCCTTGTGACATTTCTCTTCCAGATGCTGCCATAGCTGACAGCCTGAAATGGGAAAGGGGTTTCTTTGTGAAGTAACGCCCTTTTATAATCCATTGTCTGCCGGACACCTGTTTAATGAATGATTAGACTCACCTGTAGCTGAATTCTTGTTAATTAGGATTTCGTTGTCTAAAATTTAGCTTTGCTCCCAAGGCCCCTTTCACACAGGCGGACCGTTCAGATCCACCTGTCAGTTTTTTTGGCGGATCTAAATGGTCACCCCATGCATCTCTATGGGGCACCGGATGTCGGCGGAGACATGTCCGCTGACATCCGATCCGATCTGTCAAATCTGGACGGATGGAAACCCTATTTTACATCTGTCCAGCGGATCAGATCGGATGAGAACGGACAGACAGTAAGTTCCCATCCGATTCCCCCATAGAGATGCATGGGGACCTGACAGCTGTGTCTCCGCACACAGCACGGAGAACAGCTGTCATCCTCCTGCTCAGCGGGGGATCGGCGGATCGATCCCCCGCTGAGAAAAACGGAGTCTGTCCGACGGACTCCATGTGTGAAAGAGCCCTTAGACTTTCATTGGAGTGTATTCATTTTTGCAATATGGTCTTAAATAAATGTTAGAAAAAATACTTTTGTGTGTGCAAATTAGCAAATCTTGGTTGTGATCAATAGACTGCATTTGTGGGAGTATTTTGTAGTATAGTGTCCCATAGAAATTGATGATTCTGAAAGGAAATTAAAGGTTTTCTGACAAATCTGTTGGGGTGTACTAATTTATGCTGAGCACTGTAGAACTTGGGTGTGGAGAGTTAAAGTGGTTGTAAAGTCAAATCTATTAATTACTTTGATCCTCTCTGCTTTAGTTCCATGTTTAGTGCAGTGTGTTTGTTTTCTTAAAATTATAATGCCACATGCCTTCTTTGCACAGTGCACAATTTAAGACACTCCAGTGGGAGGGGCTGAGATTCCCTTCTGCTGTATGCAAGATGGCAATGGAAGGTCACGTGACTGCACAGCAGCACTGTGCAACAAAGGCATGTAGAATAAGTTAAGAAAACACACACACTAAGGTTGCGCGGATGCTGTATATTTTAATGAGTACTCCTACTCATGAAAATCTCCGATACCTAAATCCGATTTTTGGTACTTACGGTCAAGTACTCGCTGATACCGAGTACCAATACCTTTGTGGTGCGACTGAGCCCTTACAAAATGAATAGGCTCAAATCACATGCAATTTGAACAGTAATGCTGTACGATTTTTGTCCGAATCACACCCAGTTTCCCGCGCAGCTCCTGTGTGAACCCAGACTTGTGAGCGATTTCAGCCTGGGTTCACATAGAAGTGGTGGAGAAACTACATGCCATTCGGACAGGAATCGCACCGCATTGCTGTTCAAATTACATGCAATTCTTTGCAGTGCGATTTGAGCCCATTCATTTTGTATTGGCTCAAATCACGCCGTAAAAGGTATAGGTACTCTGTATCGGCAAGTACTTGACCGAAAGTATCAGTACTCGTACTCGCCGGTTAAAAACCATTATTGGTGCATCCCTAACACACACACTGTACTAAACATGGACTTAAAACAGAGAGGATCAAAGTAAATAACAGATGTTTCGTTACAAGCACAGGAGCTGCTGTAGAGAATAGTATTAAATAAGACAGGAGGAAATTGGCTTCACAGTTCACACACAGACTATGGAAATGACAGGAAGAGAAGGGGGAGATGCAGAGACTCTGAGGAGGAAGCTGGATGATGGAGGCACATAATCTGAGCACGCTTAGCAGCCATGATAAATGTGGTCAGTTTAAACAGGGAAAGACAGCAACAGGTAGGATCAACCAGGTATTGTACAACATAGAAATAGACCATTGACATGGCAAAAGCACTATCCCATCTCTCGTGCCTTAAAAAGACAGGAGCTTTTTTTTTTTTTTTTTTTAGGATTACAACCACTTTAAATATAAGGGACAGCCTGCCTTAGGGTTACATAAGGGTTGGACTCAAGAGGGGCTTTATCAAAAACTGGAGTAGACAAAATCTGGAGCAGCTGTGCATGGCAACCAATAATTTTCAGAAAAACCGAAAGTTGAAAAGGATTACAAGAGGTGCATGGAAGCCAGCCAGCCCCCAGTCAGACTGGAGGCTGGCTGGCTTCCATGCATCTCTTTTAATCCTTTTCAACTTTCCTTTTTTTCTGATACAGGGATGGAGATGCTGGGCATTACCTGCTGGTGTCTCACTTAAAGTCCCACATAGCCTACATTATTTAACCAATCAGTTTCTTTTTTTCAATTGTTTTTTATTGAAGCTTAGAGCAGAAAAAAATTATTGCATCAATTGTTTTGTACTATACATTGGGTTACTTAAACAATCAGCAAGCTATATCACAATGATATTTCAATGAGAATGCACGCACATCATACTTCTTCACTGTGGATGTCATGTACAACTTGTAACGTCTAAACTGCAAATAAGCATTTTCAATTTAGAACTGTAAACTAATAAATTAAAAACACAAAGTAAAAATGAATAAAATAACATGACATATGTGTACCAGGGTATGTAGTTCTACGAAACAGTCATCAATACGAGAGGATAGTGAATCAAACAATACAGTTTAATCATCTGTTGGATAGTGTAAGACCCAGGGCTTCCATTGTGGCACAAAAGGGCCTATGCTGTTATATTGTAATGCAAAGTATTTCTAATACTGGCATTGGGATGTAACTCTGTGAATTACTTCAGAAATATTAGGTGTCACAGCAGATTTCAATTTTGCTGTGATAGTAAGATGCACATCTTACTATCAGTTTCAAACTTCAGCCAGTTCAGTTAAGGTTTGAAAATGAAAGTTATAAGCAGATTGGTTGCCATGCAGAGCTGCTGCAGATTCTGTTTGCTCCAGTTTTGAAAAATTCCCCCAGAAAGAAGAAGAACCAGCACTTGTAGGCAATCAGGCTCTGCAGCAGTGCATATGAGCTGACGGTGAACAGCCGACAGTGCTGTACTGGGGAGAGAGCAGTGCAAGCAGAAGAGTGACCTCATCAGTGTGCCGATTCTCCTTCATTGTCCAATCATTAAAACTCGGGTGTGTTCAAGTTCTGCTGTAGCTGCCATGATGGACTCAGTTCTGGCTATTCTGCCTGGCCCTAGTGTCTGCATAAGAAAGCTGGTTGGACGGGATAACAAATCCTTTGTCTGTCAAAACAGTATCTATATTTGTATTTTAACTGTGTATTTAGCAATCTGTCTGGAGCTTAGATTTAATGCTTAATAGAAAAACACTTTGAGCATTAATCTAACATGCGGGCATTACCTTTCTTTCTGTGATATCATACACCTTGTTTGTTCTTGTAGAAATTTTATACTTCTGTTTGGGCACCTATTGGAAACAAAACATTCAAGGTTAAAATTTTTAATGCACTTAAAGTGACATTAAACTAACATTTTTACATCAATCATTCTAAAATATTTAATATACTAAGTTTTTTTTTTTTTTTTAAGTCCCTTTTGTTGTTTGCAGTGCATGCTCCCAACCCTCCACTGATGCACATTGCTACTAGCATAGAGTGAGTAGTGCCCATTCTTTCTGGTCACATGCTCAGCTCCATGTATTACAATTTGCACAGCCTTGAATGCATCTGCACATAGATGTGTAGTCTATCTGTCACAGCAAAGTCTGGCTACATTCACATACACAAGAAGGGGGGCACAGAGAACAAATGTAACCACCCTAGAACAGGAAGCCTGAGCATTCTACTTTAAACATATTGCTTTTATTTTATAAAAAAATATAAGTTTAGTGTCACTTTAACAAAGTCAGTCGCTATGAAACTCATCAACCTGCAAACATTAGTGCCTATCTGGCTCCCTGCAAAGTGTGGTCACATATCTTATCCTAATGAAAGCCTGCCATTAGAGGATTATGGAAACCACCAATGCAAACCTCTACTAGGTGAAATGCTAGTTGTCTGGCTTTCATTTTAGTGCTTTGGCTTACTGTGTTACTAACCCCAAGCTAGTAAAGAAATGAGGAATTCTGACTTCTGTTCTGTTTTCCCTTGAACGTCTCTTGCAGGTTATTGATTCCCTTATTCTGAAGCCAGGCAGCTAACAATTTCAGGTCAGCAGTGGCAGTCCCCATGTTTCTCTCATTATAGGCATTATCTGTTCTGGCTTTGTTTGACTTACAGAATCTAAAATTACCATTATATAAAATTATAAAAAAAAAAAAAAGCTTTGATATACAGTAAAAAAGGATTCTTACATTTTCAAGCCTCTTATCACATATAGGGTATCCGCACTGCTTGATAATTGATCTTTCTTCAACTGCATCCTTATAGTGAGATGGAGAAATATAGTGAGCCTGCAAAGTAAAAGACAGAACTAGCCGAGTGTCTAAATATGCATAAAACCTACAAATATATATCTTTATTTCCTATTATATGAACTCTTTTTTTCATTAAAACTACAAAGCACAACAGCTTTTCACAAGTTAAACATTTCCCAAGACTGAGGCACACAGCACACAACGGTAATTACCATCGTAATTGATGTGATTTAAAAAGGAAAAAAATATGTGCAGATAACTAAGCCCATAGGAAATTCCTAGCTAGATCTCTACAGGATATATTTTCTTGGTTTCCACTTTCACGGTCATGATTTAGAAAATACACAGGTACGTTAACATGGCTTTCAATCTATGGAGGCTATTTATGAACTTACAAGCCATGCATGAACAGGTGGTTACCAGATTTGTAGTGTCCTTGGACGCAGCCAAGGCATTCAACTCTGTTGAATGGAACTATATATGGGAATGCCTCTGCCGTTTTGGCTTTGGCCCTAACTACATCAAATGGCTCCAGCTTCTATATCAAGCTCCGGTAGCCAGAATCTTGGCCAATGGTAGGGTCTCTGATTCATTCCCCTTATCTAGAGGTACTTGTCAGGGATGCCCTCTATCCCCTTTGTTATATGCTCTTGCCCGTAGAACCACTGGTCATAGCACTTAGGACTCATCCGGTATTAGAGGCTTATGCTACAATCATCTGGTTAAAACAATGTCTTTATGTAGACTATATGCTTTTGTATTTAGAAGATGCATGTCCCTTTTTACAGGCTTCGCTGGGTGTAATAGAACAGTTCAGGTGTTATTCAGGCTCAAAAATCAAATTGGGACAAATCCCAGATTCTTCCCCTTGACTTGGGAGTCCCTACATTGACACAAGCTGATCTTGCCCTTGTCCAGGTTAGTTCTATAAAATACCTTGAGATTGTGGTTACTCGCTTCCTAGAGGATTATGTTAAACCTAATATGGGTTTCTAAAATATAAAACTCAAGCATAGACTAGGTTTCCCCTGGGGATTATGGGCCGCATTAATTGAATTAAAATAGTACTGCTTTCCGAACTCCTTTATGTTCTATGGCATGCCCCAGTGTACCTACCATTGCGCATATTTAGATCACTGGAATCCATACTGAACACTTTCGTATGGGGCTACTCTGGTCATAAATTGTCATGGCGAGCACTAAAAAAAATCCCACCAATTTAGGGGGTACTGCCCTTCTGGATTTTAATCTTTAATATTTGGCAATTATCCCATTTTTTAAGATAAGATATACTTTGTCATTGTATACATACAACAAACTTTTTAGGATAATCTTTACAACAGCAATAAAACACTTCTCAACAAAACCACACATGCATACTCCTAACACATGCCCACATATATGTTTAGATAAAACAAAATATAAAAAGATTTATAAAAAATTTAAATTCCACATACAATTCCTAAAACACACTGTAACCTGGGGGGGTTGGATCACTACTAATAGCTTTTTCCACTTTTTTAATCGATTGGCATTTGCTGTGTCCAAATTCGGTAGCTCTGTTCCTATGATCCTCTGTGCTGTTTTCACCACACAAGACAGGCACTTCTTATCCTCTGCCCTGCAGTTGGCATACCACACTACAGCACAGAGGAGAAGAATATTTTCAATAGAACAATTATAGTAATTGACCAGAAGCCTTAAGAGCAATCCAGCCTGCTTCAGTTTCCAAAGGAAAAACTCTCTGCGCTTTTTCACTAGAAAAAACATATTTTGAGACCATGACAACTCCCTTGTAATATGCACTCCCAAAAATGTAATAGTGTCCACCCTTTTCACCAATTCACCACCTATATACACCGGGCAATGATTGGTCTTTTTTGATCTTCTATAATCCACTATTATTTCTTTAGTTTTTGTTTTATTGAGTATTAAATCATTTTCTCCACACTACTCAAATCAAATGTCCTGCCTATAAGCTGTCTCATCATTATCTCCTATGAGTCCCACTAAAGCGGTGTCATCAGTAAATTTCACTATAGTTTTAGACGAATGTACGGGAGTACAGTCGTGCGTAAACAATGTAAACAGGGCCGGACTTAACACGCATCCCTGTGGTACACTCGTATTCAAAATAATAGTATTAGGGTCCTTTCACACGAACGATGCGATCAGATCCGCCTGTCAGTTTTTCAGGCAGACCTGATCGGATGCTCCATGTATCCCTATGGGGCTGGGGATGTCAGCGGAGACATGTCAGCTGACACCTGCTGCTATCCGCTTCCGATCCTATCCGTGAAATCCATATGAATGGAAACCCTATTTTCCATCCGTCCAGCAGATTGTATGAGAATGGACAGGCGGTCCGTTCTCATCCGATTCCCCCATAGAGGACAGCGGGGATCTGACAGCTCCGTCTCCGCACACAGAGCCAAGACGGAGCTGTCATCCGCCTGCTCAGCGGGGATCGGCGGATTGATCCCCCGCTGAGCACCGATGAGCAGAGAACGGACCTCGTCGGACGGTGCATCATGTGAAAGGACCCTTAGACACCTGATCTCTTATTCTCACAATTTGTGGCCTGTTAGGAAATCCATAAGCACAGCAACGTACATAGGCCAAAAGCTTTTAACTTTTTCACTAATTTGCCAAGGACTACTGTGTTAAATGCTGAGCTAAAATCAATGAATAACATCCTAACTTATGTGTTTGAGTGCTCAAGATGTGTCAAGGCAGTATGCAATGCATTAGAAATTGCATCATCTGTGGATCTGTTTGCACGATAGGCAAACTGATACTTATCCAGATCCACAGGAATGCCTCTCAAAACATTTCATGATGATAGGAGTTAGGGCAACTGGACGATAATCATTTAAGCAGGTTACTGCTGATTTTTTAGGTATTGGGCCAATAGTAGTAGATTTAAAACAAGAAGGTACTGCAGCCTGCTTCAGAGACAGATTAAATATATCAGTAAAAACACCCGCTAACTGGTCTGCACATCCCCCCAGTATACGGCCTGACACCCTGTCTGGTACCGCTGCCTTTCTGATGTCATTCTTTCTCAAACTTGACCTGATCTCATGTGTTTTTAATACCAAAAATGGTCGCCCTCTGCTAGTTCTTTCCTATGGGTTTCACATCTCAGATTTTGATCCTCAAAAGGGAGAAAAAAATTGGTTTAAGGTGTCAGGGAGCACTTTACAAACCTGTGTATTGCTAGATTTAAAAATCTACTATTGTATTAATCCCCTTCCACGTGTTTTGATTTTCAAAATTAGAATTCAATGCGCGGTTTATATCTACACATAGTCTCCTTAATGCCTTTCTTTAATTCATTCCTAGCTTTCCTATAGGCCGGGCATCACTAAATGGCGGCCCGCGGGCCGTCTCCGGCCCGCGCTGCTGCTCCATCAGGACCGCCGCCATCAGCTGCTGGATTTCTTCCCTGTCTCTGCTGCTGTCATTAGCAGAGCAGGGCGGATGGCCGGAGGTGGGACTGAGACTGGGGGCGGGACCGGCATTGAATGGAGGGAAGCAGCTGCCTGAATTAGCATTTCAGGCTAGAGGTGATTGGCTGCTGGGAGGCGGAAGGTGATTGGCTGCTGGGAGGCGGAAGGTGATTGGCTGGTAGGCACACAGTCGGCTGCCTCTATGCATGCAGCGCTGCTGTTCCTCTGTCTTCCTCGAGATTGTCCCGCCTCCTGCTCTTCACTCTGTGTAAGGTAAGGAGAGTGAAGGGAGGGCAGGGCTGTGAAGTTGTGAAGGATGATTGGGGAGCAGAGATCATGTAGAGGGGGGGTAGTGTGGGGATTCATGTAAAGGGGAGCAATGCTGTGGGGGTGATATGTTAAGAGGGTAGTGGTGTGTGTTGATGTAAAGGGGGGCAGTGCTATGGGGGTGTGTGTTAACAGGGCAGTGCTGTGTATGTGTGTGAGGGTGATGCAAAGGGGCAGTTCTCTGGGGGTGATATAAGGGGGCAGTGGTGTGTGTGTGTGTGTGTGTGGGGGGGGGGGGGGGGCTATGTAAAGAGAGACAGTGCTGTGAGGGGGATGTGAAAGGGACAGTGCTGTTGGGGGGATATGTAAGAGGGACAGTGCTGATGGGGGGATATATGAAGGGGGCAGTGCTGTGGGGGGGATATGTGAGGGGGGCAGTACTGTGTGGGGAGGTGAAGGGGGCAGTGCTGTGGGGGGGGGGGGATAATAGGGGGGCAGTGCTGTGGGGGGGATATGAATGGGGCAGTGCTGCAGGAGTGATATGTGAAGGGAGGCAGTGCTGTGGGTTGGGAGTTATGAAAGGGGCAGCGCTTTGGGGGGTGATATGTGAAGGGGACAGTGGTGTGTGTGGGTGGTGGTGATGTGAAGGGGACAGTGGTGTGTGTGGGGGGTGATGATGTGAAGGGGACAGTGGTGTGTGTGGGGGGTGATGATGTGAAGGGGACAGTGGTGTGTGTGTGTGTGTGGGGGGACGGTGGTGATGTGAAGGGGGACAGTGCTGTGAGTGGTGATGTGAAGGGGGATAAGCAGCTGCACAGAAAACGTGCAGGGGTACAATTGACTCTTAAATGCAATGAAATACAAGGTGCGGTTTCCCACACATGGAAATTGCATGGTACATATGCACCATGCAGTTTCCATGCCACAGCATTCTTAAAAAGGTGCCAGGGCCTTTTCCCAGCAGAAAACGCAGACACAACAGCCCATTCAAATGAATGGGCTGTCGTGCCTGTACACCAGGGCTGTGATGTAAAGAATCCGAGTCATCACGCAAAAATGCAATCTGGACCTCTGCTGGAAGAAAATTTTACTAATCGGACCTCCATGAATTTTAATTCAATACCCCTGCTATAGGCCATAAGGTCACCCAATCTAAAGGCCACATCTCTTGCTCTAAGCTGAGCCTTTACTTTACCATCCAACCATGGCTTTTGATTTGGGAATACCTTAATAGTTTTTGTAACCAGGAACATCTCCATACAAAAGAGAATATAAGCTAGAACAGATGAAGAATATTCCTCTAAGTCTGCATCCTGTGCAAATACATTCCAATTTCGTTGATTCAAAGCACTCAATTTGACTCCTCGCTCCAAACCTTATAGTTTTAATATCTGGTTTTGTTCTGCAAACAAGAGGTTTTTAACATTGAATCCCCATGTTAATGGGCATAGGGTCCGCTATCTTGCTTTGGTATGCTCCTCTTTCTCCCAAAGGGTTACACACCCCTTCCAGCTCCTTTTCAGAGATATACACGACCCCTCAACCCTGGGGAGTGGTAAGGGATTATTGTATCACCATAGCAAAATCTGGGAACTGGGGCGCAGGCTTTAACGCCCCATCCATACACACACACACACACATACACCCCTATGAGAGAACCCTGGTTTAAGAGAACTTTGGTCTGTACCTGACTATGCGTTGTGGATATCCAAAAAGGTGTTGTAGATGTCTCTCAGGTTTATTGTAGAAGTGGGGTAAAATAATTTCAGCAACTTAAGGACCAATTTGGGCTCCCTAACTAAATGTTTTTCTGTTATCTCCAGCTCTGCCACTCTCTGCATGCCCAGTTAGGTGTTTCCTCCCCAAATCAAGAACAGCAGTACCTCCATGATGTAATACTAGGCTCGGAGCCCAAAAAACCTACCTCTACATTCTACAACTGCCTTCTCCTGCTGACAGCCACGACCTCTGCATATTAGTTGAGGGACCAATGGGTGGTAGATGAAGGGGAGCTGGAGGATGGGGCAAGGTGCTAGAATCCTGTAAACTGGTTTCCCCTAAACTTTCTGACTGCCTTACCCAAATTTATATCCTGCATAGATCTTATCTGACCCCCATAAGTTTGGCCAGATAGCGCACAAATTACAGCCCTCTGTGTCCTAGATGTGAGGAGTCCAGCGGTACCTTTTTTCATCTACTCTGGTTATGGCCAGTAATTCAGGGCTACTGGTCTCAAGTGGTTAAATTTCTGCATGACCGAATGGGTTCTCCCCTAACTCTGTGCCCCAAGCAATATCTCCTCGGTTTGTTGCCCGACCCTGATAATGATAAACCCCACCTCATCTTTTTACAAGGATCACTATTCACTGCAAGAATGCTAATTGGCCGAGCATGGATTAGGGCGTTACCTCAGACAGTTCAAGAATGGATGGGTCGCTGTCAACGCCACTTTACCCTATAAAACAGGGGTCTTCAAACTATGGCCCTCCAGTTGTTCAGGAACAACATGCCTAGTCATGGCTGTGAATGTCAGAGTTTTACAATGCCTCATGGGATGTGTAGTTCCGCAACAGCTGGAGGGCCATCGTTTGAGGATCCCTGCAATAAAGGATTATTGTATGCTCATAAAGGATGTCTCTCCAAATACCATATAATATGGGACAAGTGGTTGGAAAATATCTTCACTTGTGATGTAGCGGAGAGCGCTGATGTATAAAATTAACACTACATATTACAGATATCCTAATGTTGGTCTTGTATGTTTGGGCCTTTACTCATTTAATATGGTGCCCACCGACCGGCCCCCTTATTTATCCACTTGCTGCTTAGGCCGATGATACAAGCTGGGGAAACTAGTTGTAGAAGGCCCAGTTTTTTTCTTTTTTATGTTTTTTGTGCTTTAGCTGGACACTTGTTTAGTGATTGGTGTAATCCTCCCAAGCTTTTGTGGGAAGTGTTAGTGTTTTATAATGCAACACCAAACAAGAGAAGTGCATCGCTCAGGACAGTGGAGCCATTGTGTAAAGATGGGAACTGTTTTCCGGGTGCCCAAGCTGGAGTCTCCTCTCCAACACCATAGGACAATACGTCAAGACAAAAAGGACAGCCGGAAACTCTGTACTCCTGCTGTGACAGCCACTACCTTTTACTCAATTGGATGTGACAATAAATAATTTGAAGGAATACAGAGTTGCCGGCTGTTCTTTTTGTCTTGACGCATTGTGTTATGATGCAACTGCATAAGCCGTTGTATAAATGTCATTCTGTCATATCCATGCTCTTCTCTAATAAAGAGTTTTTTGTTTAAAAAGATGCAAAAAGCATAACAATGCTATGAAAAAGCCTACTTAAAGAAGTTGTAAAGGCTCATTTTTATTTTTTTTTAAATTAAAATAATAAACAGGTTTATACTCATCTGCTCTGTGCAACAGTATTGCACAGAGTGGCCCCGATCATCCTCCTCTGGGGTCCCCTGCTGGCATTCTAGGCTCCTCCTCCTCTCAATCTGTCACCCTAACAATCTGCTTCCTATGGTGGCACAAATGCAAGCACGCTCCCAAGCCACTGGAACACAGAGTGTGGCTCAGTCTCGCACCACCCACCCCCTCCTCACTTAAAGGATTTGATTGACAACAGCAGGAGCCAATGGACCCGCAGCTGCCTCTGTGTTCTGTGAGACAGGGGAGCTGCTGCAGACAGGCACAGCTCTGAATCTAGTAAAGTAGGAATTTATGGGGTGAAGGGGCAATACCAATACTGGAACATTTTTTAACTTTCTTATGGCAAAAATTGTTTTCACTTTTATTGCTCTTCCTAGCAGCCTTTCCAATAGCACATCTTAATATCTTTCTTATCCCACTCCGGTAAGCAACACACTGCTTCTCCTGGAAGCCACAAAGAGTTTGAAATCAGATAAAAGGAACTCCAATGCATGTCAGGTTTTCTCCCTGGAAATGTCTGAGTTTACCACAATAGGGTTTTCATGCAAAGGACTGTTGAATTTCAAAAGGGATACCTGAAAGTACAAAGTTTCTTTTTTACAACACTGAGACTGTTCATGTAATTGCACTAGAAGTAGTCTCTTCAATTTACACTCATTTAGAAAGATGTTGGAAAATATCCTGACATGGCAAAACATGTCACCGACCAGGAAAAAAGCATCACTTCTGCATTAGGAACACTCTAGGAATTTATGTGGTAGGGTGGTGGCTTACTGGTTAAAGGAGTTGTAAAGGCAGAAGGTTTTTTTATCTTAATGCATTCTATACATTAGGATAAAAAAAAACGTCTGTGTGTAGGAGCCTCCCCAGACCCCCTAATACTTACCTGAGCGCCTATCTCTGTCTAGTGATGTCCACGAGTCCCTCCGGGACTCTCTCTCCCGATTTCCTGAAACACAGCAGTGGCACCACTGGCTTCCCGCAGCTGTCAAAGTCAGTTAGCCAATCAGGAGAGAGAGGGGATGGGGCCGAACCGCAGCTCTGTGTTTAGAAGGACACGCAGAGCTGCAGCTCAGCTCAGGTCCCCCATAGCAAGCTGCTTGCTGTGGGGGCACTCGATAGGAGGGAGAGGCCAGTAGCAGCGAAGAGGAACCCAAGAGAGGAGGATCTGGGCTGCCCTATGCAAAACCAAATGCACTGAGGAGTGAGGAGGTAAGTATAACCTGTTTGTTATAAAAAAAAAAAAAAAAAAAAAACAACTTTAACAATGTGGCTTTGCTATCTAGCAATCTTATAATTCAATTAACACCACCAATGATGCTTCCATTGGGTTTACATTTTTTTTTCCAACTCTGTGGCTTACTCTGAGTTTGAGTTTCCTCCCTCACTCTCAAAACATATGCATGTTACCTGGCTTTCACCCAATTTGGCCTGTGTGCACAATATAGTAGTGACATTGGATCTATCAAAACAGAGATGTATGTATATGGTTCTTTGTATTCTATGGTGTGGACACAGACAAGGCATGAACACAAGGCCATGCAATAATGCTGCAATCCCCAGATATATGTGCAGTTTCCCTAAGGCCAGACCAAGATATGCAGTCATAACTAGGCTGGGGTATGGAGTGCTAGATATTAGTGTACATATGAGTATATTTATAAAGCAGTGAATCAGATGTTCCCCAAACAATTATTGTAGGTGAATCTTCTCGGTGCATGTGTTTTACATGACAGCAATTAATTCACCACCAGTAAATGTTGCTGAAAGTCACATTCACCACTTTATAAATATGTCCCATTGTCTCTAATGTTTAAAAAAGCATAAACATAAAACCAAAAACATACCTGCCAAACTTTGATTTAAAATTTAGAATAAAGGAGGGAATGGTTAAGACCCTTTTCGGTTTTCTTTTTTTTTTGCAGACTTTGTTCCATCTCTATCCTACAGCAGCCACCGACTGACACAAAATAGCTGGATCACATGGCCAGATCGGAGCAGGCTGAACATAGGTAAGTATTTACATCTTTCTTACACAGGTTAGTCAGTCACTGTAAGAGTAAGGAGGGGGATGGTGCATTTTAAAGACTAGTTAGGTTTAACCTGGCTTTCTACTTTAAGGATATTGCCTCTTCTTTTAACAGGTTGGAAATTGGCATACAAGTCATCCAGGGCTGACAGGGACACTTTAAAAGTTTAAACACAAATGTTATACATAACAATAAAAAAAAATCAAAAGCAGATTGGCTGTGGCTACACATCTTTACACTTAAAGTACTATTAATATACAAAAAAGTTAAAGACACTTACACAGTCTATTAGGAAATCAGCTGTGATGTCATTTTCTAAGAAGCGTTCAACAATCTGGTGAGCCCTTTTCTCAGTTTCAATCTTATGTCTGACAGCACGTTCCAGGGCAGCTCTTCTGTGGGGTTCAATGACATACATGGTATTTTTATAAAATACATTCTACTTACATTGTATACACCAAGCAAGACTGCTTCCAAAACATTCTCGCCCGATGTGGAGGTCAGGTGATCTGACCACTTGCTTGTCATAATTACAAGGCAATAAAAATCCTAATCTATGCAGATAGGTGTTTTTTTATTATACAAGATTAAAAAAAAAAAAAAATCAAACAATACTTTACCTCTTTGCAGCATCCTCACTTGTCAATTCACTGCTTGGCACATTACCTAATAAAATATATATACATTAAAATGAGCAGACAAATGGCAAGATAACAATAAGCATATCTCACTACATTTTTTACATTTAAAAAGGAACCAGTCAAGCCTGCTTACTGCCAGTAAAGCCATATTTCCCACTGAGGAGACTAAGAAGCTGTATGCAACTGTAAACAAGTTGGGAATACCAGTTCTGTAAATTGATGGCAATATCTGCGATATACTTAAAGTGTTACTAAACCCACAGTAAAATCAGTCTGTATATGCAGTAAAGCATAGATGCAAAAAAAGGTGACCGCACTCTAAGATGCAAGGAAAAACACTTTATTCCCTAAAAAATCATCCAACGTCCACAAAGAAAATTTGCAGTAGCATCATGACATGCACGAAGGAAAGTTTGGGTAACGCGTTTCACAAATTTCTTAACTTAATCATAACCCATCAGCACCAATAACAATAACTCTTAAAGTGGAGTTCCACCCTATTTTTATACTTACCTCCATCTTCTCGCTCCGGGTCACCTGAAAAAGAAATGGATAATCGCATATTTTTTTTTTTTTAACTTACCTCGTAGCGAAGAAAAAATACTTACCTTACTTCCTTCTTCCTCCTTCCTCGGCCGCGGCCCGTCGTCACTTCCTGGCTCTGCAATGATTCCTGGGAGCTGGACATCATAGCTCCCAGGAATCATTGCGCCTGCACCGGCCCCGACGTCAGTTCCGGGTCGCGCGTGTCATCCCCTTCTAAACAGCTTCTGGGCATGCCCAGAGGCTGTAGAGGGATGACGCGCGCGACCCGGAAGTGACGTCGGGGCCGGCGCAGAGCATCGTGGGACCAAAGAAGGCGGAAGAAGACGCCGAAGAGGATCTCGCTGGCTTCAAGCTGCCCACATCTGAGATGGCAGCGCTGGACAAGACGTTTGCAAGGTAAGTATTTGTCCTAACAGGTAAGTGCAACCCGGGACAGATCAGAGGCTAGCCATTGTGGAATGCACTAGCCCTGACTGTCCCGGGGGTATTAAAAAAAAAAAAAAAATCCAGGGTGGAACTCCGCTTTAAGTAGCAAAGATGCAGCTGAACGATGTTAAAGTACTGATTAGCTCACTTAAAATAAACACTTGTTACATACAAAATATTCTTCTCTTTTTCTTACATAAAAACAGCAATATAGAACTATATATCTATATATAATCCATTAGATTGTAAGCTCTTCTGAGCAGGGCCCTCTAAATCCTCTTGTATTTTATTGTTTTGTATAGGTCTTGTATTCCTCTAATATTGTAAAGCGCTGTGTAAATTGCTGGCGTTATAGAAATCCTTAATAATAATAATAATATATATATATATATATATATATATATATATATATATATATATATATATATATAAACAAGCAGTTCTTGTGTCTATCCTCAGATCCTGTAGGTGTAACAAAAATGCATCAATCACAGATGAACATTACTCAAAATAGAGAATCAACATCATATCTGTTTGCACTCAGACACTATAGGATGAGAGATAATAAACAGTCACACATGGAAGAATAAGGGAAGAAAAGAAAAGAGATAAAGATGGAAATAGAAATAGATCCGTATCTCTGGTGATAGCATCGCTCCATGTATAGACCAAATTCATAATCGTACATGTGCCTCTAAATGATATATAATCTCCATAGATAATATAATTGGATATTTAAAGCTGTATTTACAACAGTATTTTTGGTTTTAATAAAGAAAGAGGTGTGATGAGACAACACTCAAAGGATATAAAGCGATGTGGCACATGCATATAAATATCATTGACAACCCCATCATCATCGCAGTCAACCAATGATATTATTATGGCAAGAAACTACGGAGAAAAAGAAAGATCAAAAGATATATTTATATCGACCACTCGCCTTATCTTGGCTGACAAAATAAAAACTCCAATCTGCCAAAACATATACATTTACCCTAAAAAAAGGGGGGGGGAGGCACAGACAAGTAATACATTCAACATACCCTGCACCAATATTGGGCACAGGGTGACCAAAATACAAAAGGAATCTGGGCACCCACATATAGTGCCTGTCCTTCATTCCCAGTGACGGTGACTACAACCACAGGTTTTAAGTAATTTTCTAGCAAAAAATACTTATTTGAACTTGTAAACAACATGTGTCAGAACTAGGCTTTGTCCATAAAGTGGTAGTATAATCCACTTTTTAACTTTTACATACAGGTAAGCCTTTAAAAAGGCTTACCTGTAGGTAAAACTAGTATCTCCTAAACCTGCAAGGTTTAGGAGATATTCGCCCTGCATGCAGCCGCTGACACCAACGGCGCATACGCTCTGAAGGAAGGGCGGACCTGTAGAGCTCCTTGCTGGAAAGTGAACTCCTGCGCACATGTACGGGAGTGACGTCATCGGAGTGACGTCATCGTGGCTCCGGCCACTCACAGCTCCGGAGCCGTCGAACCCGGAAGAGACGCTGAGGGAAGATGTCAGCTGCCTCAGCGGTGTCCGGGCGACCGTGTCAGGGCTTCGTTCTAAGGTAAGTATTTCATAATGAGCTAGTTTGCGATGCATACTAGTTCATTATGCCTTTGTCCTGCAGGGTTTTTTGTTTTTTTATTTTTTAAGGATTCAACCGCTTTAAGGGGTTAAAATTAATTTGATAAAAATCTAAAAATCCAATTTAAATTTTAAAAAAACAGATTTCTTTTCATTTTTATTTTAAAAACCATCGATTTTTATCCACCCTGGCGGTGTGCTACAACCATGCCGATTTCAATACAATCCCAAGCATGGTTCTGACCAGGCCACAATTCATCCTAAACTAAGGAAAGAAGTTCTGGCTTTAGTGGTATGGCAGCCTCATACAGAGTAATCAGAAGTAAACAATACACTATAATAGATGGGTCATGGTCCTGTAATGTGCACTAACATGTCAAGCAGCACCACAGGAAGGGAAAAGACTTATAAGGAAGTGTAGGAGGAAGCCTGTTCAATAACCTGCCTGCTCCACTAATAATAATATATGCTGAGTAGAGGTCACGTTGAACATCTCACCAGGACTCTTTCTGTGAGCCTTGCGAGCTTTCCCTGAGCTTCTCCTCTCCGCCATGGTCTCACACCGCTGTATTGGACTTCCGGGATTGTGCGTTCCAAGCCTCCATGCACCGTAAGCTGACATGCGCAGTAGACCGGACTGGGCGTTTCAAGCCTCCTTTGTGCAGCAGGAAGCAGACGGAGAGATGGAACGCAGAGCTCTGTAGGCAGGTACCCAGTGTTAAGTGCATGTGCTGTGACAGTGCAGCTTGTGTTCCTGTGTCTGGGCTGTGACCGAGGAGAGCCGTACAGTACAATCTTCATCATTTACATGTGTGCGGGGAATAAAGAGAAGCAGAGCTGTGACACCTGACAAAGGAGAGGCTAAGCTGACGTTGTCACCATCACCATGCATGTTGAGGAGTGCAGCCATCTCTACTAATAGGAAAGGTAATTGTGTTTGGGTTCAGCCTCTCATTCTTCTATCTTTCCTTTGATCTTCACAGGGCACATTGTTATATTAGGTAGTAAACACTGATTGAATGCCATTTACTTTGGTAAAGCAATGTGTGTTGTAAACTATTGCCAGTGCTGCTGATCTCCTGCAACCTCATTGCAATCGCTTCCTGTCTACAATCGTGTGCTCCCTAGTGATGGCTGACCTGGCATTTCTCAGGGTAGGTGTTCTGATTGTTGACAACCAGGGATGAGTTCAGGCATGTTTTGGAAATAAGTCCTAACCCACCTGAGCTATCCAGCCTGGAAGCAGTCACTGTGGACAGCCAATCATAAGCAGCAGGGATATTCCCCACCCCATCCCCTACATTGTATTTGTACAGCTTCAGGATAGGGAATGTCTCTGATACTTCTGATTGGCTATCCACAGTGACTGCTTCCTGGCGGGATAGCTCAGGCGGGTTCAGACTCATGTCCAGATACACCTGAGCTCATCTCTAGTGACATTGGTGGTCCATGCCCGCATCCCGTAGTCTCCATCAGAAGACAGTGTGACATCAGGTTGCCCTTTAAAGTGGTTACGTAAGCCTATAATAAAGCTTACCTATAGGTACTGTAAATATCTCCTAAATGTGCGCCGTTTAGGCAATATATACTGTATATGCAGCCGATGATGTCATCGGCGCATGAGCTCTGAAGGAACGGCAACCCTTAGCCATTCCTTCAGATTCCTGTGCCGTGAACGGCGGCTCCCCCTCGCATGTGCGGGAGTGATGTCACGCGGCTCCGGCCAGTCACACAGCCAGAGTCCGTGGACCCAGAAGGAAGATGAGTGAAGATGGATGCAGCCTCCATCAGTGAAAACCCATCGGTAAAGGGCTTCATTTGCAGGTAAGTTTCACATAATGTACTAGTATGCAATGCATACTAGCACATTATGGCTTTAATTTGCAGGTAAAAAAAAAATGAACCCTGCCTCCTTCCCAAAAACTGTTTGATCAAGGATAGGGGATGGTAAGGTGATGATCAGCACAGGGCCAATCAGCACTGTCCAGACAGAGGGTCAGGGGTCCTGCAGCTCATAGGACAATTGGGGGAGAATGAAATCTCCTCCTACAAGCTTTAACCAGACACTTATAGAAGTCACAAGACTGCTCTACCTGCTGATGAGAAAATGTATTTAGCAGTTTATATTTATTAAAATACTTACATTTCCAAGTTCTGTGTCCTGTGGGAGACCAGACATAGTGAATGCAGGGTTCTGGGTTTAGTAATACTTTAAGCTGCCATAGCCAGTGCTGGAATTCGTATCTGGCAGGTAGAAATAAATGAAATATACTGCAAACAGGATGCAGCTGAGCATGTTAAACATCTGACCAGAGGTAACTTAGGCTCCTTTCACACACTATGTCCGTCAAACGGACTCCGCTTTTCTCAGCGGGGGATCGAGCCGCCGATCCCCCGCTGAGCAGAAGGATGACAGCTGTCTCTCCGCGCTGTATGCGGAGACACAGCTGTCAGTTCCCCATGCATCTCTATGGGGGAAATCGGATGGGAACGGACCGTCGGTCCCTTCTCATCCGATCCCATCCGATCCAAACTGCTGGACGGATGGAAAATAGGGCTTCCATCCGTCCAGATTTGACAGATCGGATCGGATGTCAGCGGACATGTCTCTGCTGACATCCGATGCCCCATAGGAATGCATGGGGGGACCGTTCAGATCCGCCAAAAAACGAACAGGCGGATCTGAACGGTCCGCCTGTGTGAAAGGGGCCTAATACTCCTTGTTGGAATTAACTGATTGCAAACCCACACATTTTATATAGTAAGGTAATTCCTGGAGTTCTTTAAAGCTTCAGTCCAGCCAAAACGTTTCTTTTACTTTTGGATAGAGTGAGAAGGATTAGGTTTCATGCACACAGAAACTTTTGGGCACACAACCTAAATTACAGGACTATTTCCACCCCCAGACATAGCTGTAGCATACAACCACGCATATAAATTAATGGCTATATGCAAATATACAGCATGCTTGCTTAAACCCATGCACAGCCATAAATCTCTGAATGTGGAATTTATGCATCTAGCGATTTGTGAAAGTTTATGCAAGCACAGTGTATATCCACATACAACTAGCATACAGTTATTCATTGCCATCGGCGACTGTACTCTGTGTCTCCCGTGGATGAAAATACGCCAGATGCCCCAAAGCATCCATGTGCATAAGGTCTTAGAAAGATTTTATATTCTTTTTGATAAGGTTATCAGTGTCTATACTTAATAGAATTCCTAGCAGAGGTTGTGATGATTTCCTGTTCTGAGGACGTCGTAGTATGGAGATAAGTTAGAGGAAGCAGTGAATACTGCAGGGACACAGGAGACGGACATTCCTGGAAGTGTAGGTTTCATGCAGTGGTTCCTCTTGAGTGGATCAGGGTTTGGGCAGTGGGTGAGGTAAGAGTGTCTTTACAAGAAAACCTCATTTTCCATTTTTCTCCCCAAAAGAGCCACAGATGTCCATAAAACTTGACTCAAATCCTTCTCCAGGAAACTTTAGTCAGTGTTCTATTTAATTATATTTTTATAAAGATAAGAAGATAGTGGTTTTATAAGATGCCAGTCTATATCTGAACTTCTCTTTCTATCAACAGATTATCATATCTTCAGTACCGGTAACTTCAGGGTGCAATGGCAACTGATCTTCAAGTCCTAATTCAGAAATTTGTAAGTAATGCCAACTTTAGTTACATTCATATTAAAAGTTGTGGATTCTATACATTTTCTTAGTAGCCAATGGTGGCACTACTAACTGTTCTGAGGCACCAAGGGATGAACAATTAACTCTACTGTTACTTTGAATAATGTCCATAAATTACAATCTTTTATAGTGTCCATATTTCTGGGCCTTCAATAAAGTCTGTATTTCATGGTGTTCTATACTGTCCATATTTCAGGGTCTTCAATAATGTCTGTATATCAGGGTTTTTGAAAAAAAAATGCCTATATATGAGGGGGCCTTTAAAAATGTCTATGTATGGGTGCGGGGCTTTAAAGATGTCTACGTATCTTAGGGGACCTTTAAAAATGTCCATGTATCGGAAGGAGGCCTTTATAAAATGTCCATGTTTCAGAAGGGGGCCTTTATAAAAGGCCCATGCATTTAGGGGGGGGGGTCTTTTAAAAAGGCCCACGCTTTGGGGGTGCCTTTAAAAAATTGCCACACATCGGGGGGTGCCTTTATAAAATCGCCACGCGTTGGGGGGGGCCTTTACAAAATGCCCACGCCATGGGGGGGGGGGGGGCTTTACAAAATGCCCACACCAGGGTGGGGGGCCTTTACAAAATGCCCACGCCACGGGGGGGGGGGGCTTTACAAAATGCCCACGCCACGGGGGGGGGGGGCCTTTAAAATGGCCATATTTCAGACCCTTCCATAAGGTCTGTATTTCACAATCTTCTATACAGTTTATATTTTAGTGTTTTACATAATGTTAGTACATCAGGTTGTTTCATAATGTCATGATCTATACTGTCCATTTTTCAGGGCCTTTGTTAATGTTGGTATTTAAGGATTTTCGATAAAATCCATATTTAATTGGGCCCTATAGGTCCTTCAATAATTTCCATACATCCGAGCCTTCGGTAATGTCTATATTTCATGATCTTCTATAACGTCTATATTTCAGGGCCTTTGTAAATGTCAGTTTGATGGGGTCTTAGTTTATGTCTGTGTTTCAGACCATTTGTTAATATCTGAATCTCATGGCTTTCAATAATGTCTGTATTTAAGGGCCTTTAATGTTGTCCATATTTCTTGGCCTTATGCACATCTTGATTGCATAAGCAGTTGCTTCTAAATATAAATTGACAATGTTCAGAGGTTTTCAGGAGTGCGATGATCAAAGCTCATGTTCTTTAACCCAGGGTGTGCCACTGAAGATACCTTGTAACAGTCACTCCATGTGGGAATAAAACTTTTATGGTTTAGACTGAGCATTATTGTGTCACATAATCTGTTGATTCATCTTTGTCTGTAAATTGCAGTTTGGTGATATTTCATACGCGATTCATCTAATGAACATGAGCTGAGCAAAAAGGGAGCAAACTTTCCACTTGAATAATCCTGATATTTACAAAAGTCAAAATTAAAATTATCTTTTGGAATAAAATGTACAAGTAAAAAGGGCAAAAGAGGTACGCACAAATACACTTTATATGTGTGGATTTGTTTCCCATGCGTTCATTTTACAGCAATTGCTCCACAGTAGCAGTCACAGATACATGTTTATTGCTTGCCTGGTATAGATGATAGCTCTCATGTGAGCAGTCCCCAACACAGAATGAGGTTTTGGCGTAACCTGTGTTTGTGAGGAATGTGATTACATCATATGGTCCCAGCATTGAGAGACGAGAAGTGTCCGGAAATATAGCTAGGTTGTGTTCTTCATGAGGTTGGATGGTAAAAGGAATGCATACACCTATTTTTTATGTCTAGAAGCATACAAACAAACCATTCTCTACATTTCTGTTGCCAATAGTACATTCATAAGTACTAAAACTATAGACTATTAGCTCTTTATAGTCAACATGTTTAATGGTACTTTACAGTAGAGCAGTGGTGTCCAAACTTTGGCCTGGGGACCGGATATGGCCCTTGGATTGCCTTCTTCCGTGCCCTTGGGGCACTATTCCTCCCACTGACACCATGGATGGGGCACTATTCCTCCCACTGACACCATGGATGGGGCACTATTCCTCCCACTGACACCATGGATGGGGCACTATTCCTCCCACTGACACCATGGATGGGGCACTATTCCTCCCACTGACACCATGGATGGGGCACTCTTCCTCCCACTGACACCATGGATGGGGCACTCTTCCTCCCACTGACACCATGGATGGGGCACTCTTCCTCCCACTGACACCATGGTGGGGCACTATTCCTCCCACTGACACCATGGTGGGGCACTATTCCTCCCACTGACACCATGGTGGGGCACTATTCCTCCCACTGACACCATGGATGGGGCACTATTCCTCCCACTGACACCATGGATGGGGCTCTGTTTTCCCATTAATATCAACAACAAGGCACAATACCTTCCATTCAAACCAATGATGGTGCATTGTTTATGCTCACTGATGGTGAGGCATTTTTTGCTCCCACTGGTCAAATTTCAGACCCCTTAAAATCTCAAGGCCAGTAAACTGGCCCTTTGTTTAGAAAGTTTGGAGACCCTTGCAGTAGAGCATACAGTAAATTTGTGACATTGGTAGAGTATACAACAGGGGTGTCCAACTCGATTTAATTGTGTGCCGCATCAGCATTATGGTTGCCTTTTAAAAGACCTGTTGTATCTGTAAGACTATGGATCTACTCTTTATCATATGAAATTATTGCCTCTTTATTTGATTATCGCTGGTTTTAGTAATAACTATCTCTGGCAGTCGAAGTCTAGGAAAAATTATGGCAAGCAGTAATTAAAAAAAAAAAAAAAATTGTTTTAATAAAAGTTTATTTTTTTTCAACTGGCACAGAATTGTAGTAGTATAATAATAAGTAGATGTCCAAAGCACCCCACCCCCCTTACATCAAATGTCAAGAATCCCCCCCCCCCCCCCAGTTACATTACAGTGCAATCCCCCCTCCTTACCTTGTGCTGCTGCTGGGAACAAGGTGAGTGCGTTCCTGGGAAGCAGAAAATTAAGGGTCTTAAAGAGAACTAGTGTCAGCTTCCGGAGTCTGCTCTATGCTAAGACCAGGGGAAGCAGAGATGAAGGGGTTGTGCAGCTGCACAGAAAGGCACAGAACCTGTAAAAGAAGTTCTGTCCTCCTCTTTGCTGCAGACTGCTGAGACAAGGATTAGAGTTGGTGCCGCAGTTGCAGGAGAGGTGCGAGGGCCACATGAAATGGCCCGGTGGACTGGATTCAGCCCACAGGGCCTTGTGTTTGACACGTGGTATACAGCATAACTGAATACAGACATGATGACCCTGAAAATGGCAGCGATACAGGACATAGGATAAAAAATTTAAGGTAAACTGTCTATAATTTTGAATTTTTAATTTTCTGAATAACCTAACCCATACCCGTGCCACTGTTTTTAAACCGCTATTAGTCCCTATGTTATTCTCTCATTGATAGTACAGACATTAAGTCGTCAGCACTGTTGCCTTGTAGAGCGTAGTACAATCTACAAAATGATGCAACGATAAATAATTTCCAAACTTTTTTCACCTTTAATGGGATCTATGAACTGTACAACTCAGTTGAACAACAAAGTGAAATCTTTTAGGTGGAGGGAAGTAAAAATAAAAAACTAAAATAATATGGTTGCATAAGTGTGCACACCCTTAAACTAATACTTTGTTAAAGCCCTTTTTGATTTTTTGTCTTTTTTGGGTATGGGTCTATCAGCAGGGCACATTTTGACTTGGCAAAATTTGCCCACTCTGATTTGCAAAAATACTCCAAATCTGTCAGATTGTGAGGGCATCACCTGTGCACAGCCCTCTTTAGATCACCCCACAGATTTTCAATTGGATTCAGGTCTGGGCTCTGGCTGGGCCATTCCAATACTTGAATCTTCTTCTGGTGAAGCTATTCCTTTCTTGATTTTGATGTATGCTTTGGGTCGTTTTCATGCTGAAAGATTAAGTTCCTCTCCATATTCAGCTTTTTAGCAGAAGCCTGAAGGTTTTGTGCCAATATTGACTGGTCTTTAGAACTGTTCATAATTCCCTGTACCTTGACGAAGGCCCCTGTTCCAGCTGAGGAAAAACAGCCCCAAAGCTTGATGCTGTCACCACCATGCTTCACTGTGGGTATGGTGTTCTTTTGGTGATGTGCAGTGTTTCTGCGCCAAAAATATTTTTTCAAATTATGGCCAAAAAGTTCAACCTTGGTTTCATCAGACGGGAACACATTTTCCCACATTCTTTTGGGAGACTTCAGATGTGTTTTTACTCGAGCTAGGATGTTTTTCTTCATAAGAAAGTGCTTCCGTCTTGCCACTCTACCCCATAGCCCAGACATATGAAGAATACGGGTGATTGTTGTCCCATGTACCACACATCCAGTACTTGCCATATATTCCTGCAGCTCCTTTAATGTTGCTGTAGGCCTCTTGGCAGCCTCCCTGACCAGTTTTCTTCTCCTCTCTTCATCAATTATAGAGGGACGTCCAGTTCTTGGTAATGTTACTGTTGTGCCATATTTTCTCCACTTGATGATGACTGTAATGACTGTGTTCCATGGTAAATCAAATGCCTTGGAAATTCTTTTGTACCCTTCTCCAGACTGATATCTTTTAACAATGAGATCCCTCTGATGCTTTGGAAGCTCTCTGTAGACCATGGCTTTTGCTGTAGGATGCGACTAAGAAAATGTCAGGAAAGACCTACTAGAACAGCTTAACTTTTTTGGAGGTTAATTAGAGGCCCTTTAAATGAAGATAGGTGTGTACTGACTCCTATTTAACATGAGTTTGAATTTGATTGCCTAATTCTGAACACAGCTACCGTACATCCCCAGTTATAAAAGCATGTGCGCACTTATGCAACCACATTATTTCAGTTTCTTTATAAATTGAGTTGTACAGTTTATAGGTCACATTAAAGGTGGAAAAAAGTTCTGAAATTATTTATCTTTGCCTCAGTTTTTTACATCACAGAAACCTGACATTTTAACAGGGGTGTGTAGACTTTCTATATCCACTGTATTATGTATGGAAATCATGCATTCTCTTTTTGACTTGGCACATAGCTCTGGTTATAGTAAAACACAATCTGATTTATGGGAATAAAGACTGCAAGTTCACTGAAGCAGGAACTGATATTGAAGCACTATATTGTGTAATGGTGGCAAGAAAAAGTCATTCCCATGTAATGTATAAATAATGCTCTTCTTCCTTTTTTTATTTAGCAAAACCTTTCAGAAGATGACCTGAAAGAAGAAGACACAAATGTGTTTCTGGTGACTTGTCAGAAGTGCCTAGAGGAGGAGCAACTGACAGCGGTGCTGGAGATAATCCAAGATGAGAGGAACCAGGTCAGATCTGATAGGATTATGGGCATCCCAGAGTATTAGAACCTTGTGTTTGTAAAGCACTGGCAAATTGCTGATGGTATATGCAACAAAAAGGCTAAGTAAACTTTGTAATCTAAAAATAAATGTATAAGTAGAAAAATACAAAACAGTCCCTACGTTACAAGTGTAAATATAATTAAAGGGAATATTTATCTTCTTTTATTGAGCTTGTACTTTAATATTGCTGTATTTACTATAAGGAAAAGACCGAGCGTACATTATTTTCAGTCGGTCAGCTGAGAGTTGCACTGTGAGAAGCAGCAAGGTATGTTGTAGGAAGCAGAGCCTGAATATGTAATGACAAAAGGGTTGTGACTCCTATTAACATGTATAGTTTACAATTATACCTAGGAACGAGGTTGGTGCATAGTTATAAGGTAACTTCCATCCAGAGGTGCCCCGAATGGAAAATTTGGTGCCGAAAATGCAGGATGCACTTGGCCGAAAACCGAAAATGACAGTTTTTAAAAAAACATTTTTATTTTTATATATAATAGTATTCAACTTTTTAATTAATTAATATCAATCTAAATGAATATGAATTTATTGTCGGCCATTATTGCCACCTTAAGGCCCCAATTGTCCTGCGACTATTGACTGCAAAGTTGCATGACAAGTCGTACCCCATGATTTCCAATGAGTACGGTTTATATTTGTGTGACTTCAAAGTAGTCCCTGCACTACTTTGGTCCGACGTTGATGCGACTTGAAGTCCATAGACGTCAAGATTACAGATTACACAGGCATTGCTTAAAGTCACGTGAATTTAAGGTCACACAAGTGTGAAAGGGCCCTAGCGCAAGAAAAGCTCAAGGAAAATGTATGTCTTCACACTGATCTGTTGCACTTATTAGTGTTGTTAGTGTGTTGGTGTTAAAAATCCTGCTTACTGCATTTTTGGTCAGTTAAAAAAAACCACACCAAAAACGCTCCTTCCTGTTGAAATGCATTGAAATTGCAGCAGGAATGCATCATCAACGCACCCGTGTTACTTTTTGATGTGGTTTTTGAATCCCATGACCTATAAAAACAAACCATAATCGCGGTAAAATGGCTAAAAAATCATGCAAAAATCTCATGCGTTTTCGGTGCCATTATCGGCACCTTTTTCTCTGATCAGCAAAAGGTGGATAACACCATTTTAGGCTGATGTTTTGGCAGCCGAAATTTCGGTGCATCTCTACTTCCATCAGTCTGATTTCTAAAACCCCGTTCACACTGGGGCGACGCTACTTGCCGGGGCGACCTCACAGGTCACGGTGCGCAGCTCGCACCGCGACCTCGGAGCGGCCGGCACGGACTTCATGTCGTTGAAGTCAATGCAGGTCGCCCCAAAGAAGCTCCGGACCCTTTTCCTAAGTGGGAGCGACTTGTGTCGCTATTATTAGAACGGGTCCACAGCTTCTCTATGGCAGGCGACCTACGGCGACCTGTCAGGCGACCAGGTCGCCTGACAGGTCGCCCCAGTGTGAACGGGGTCTAAGTGAGTATTCATGTGTATATATGTAAACCTTGAAACAACTATATTTTCTTTTTAAAGAGACCCTGTTACTACCTCCTAAATGGTAGAAGAAGAAGAGTAAAAAAAGTATTCACCAACCAACAGTGTGTACAGTCTTTCTCTGCTCCTAGTAAACTCTTCTGCTGTCTGTCTTGAACATGCATTCAGCAGGAATTAGAAAACAGGGGTGTTGGGGAAACCCGCTATGCCATAATCAAATCATAATGATTGTAACTTAGAAACGGTAAGAAATAAATAGTTTTATATTCCATGGGTAATGTAGCAAACAACCAATAAATATTGCAGGACCAAGGTAACCTGAAATATGGTATACCGGAGTCTGGAGCCAAATGGACCGGCCCCTGTGTCTGACATTGCCTTCATATGGCGGAGCATCACTGTAAACTTCTGCCAGTCCTACACATCCTCTGCTGGCGTGGTTCCTCCCCTCTGTGCGGCCGTCACTTCCGGGTGTCCTGGCCGTCATTGGCACTCTCTATCCGGCCTGGTGTCACCAGCTTGTTCCACCCCAGAGACCGCATAGGAGTCTGCCCCTGGATCCTGCGGCTCACTGGGCTGCACATGACACACCTCATTGGAAGCCGCGGCTATTATATTCCACCTGCCCGTGGTCCAGCTGACATCCCAATCAATGCAGGAGTTCCTTTTTTATCCATTTGGCTCCAGACTCCGGTACACCATATTCCAAGTTAACTTGGTCCTGCAATATTGATTAGTTGGCTGTTTCTTGGAACTTGTATGCTTGATTACGCATGGAATAAACTATTTATTATCATTTCTGAGTTATGCTCATTAAGATTTCATTTAGGCACAGCGCTTTACCCCACATTCCTGGTTTCTTTTCTTTTTGTCTCATCGGTCCATGAACTTGGGGTAGCAGTGGCCAAAGATAAACATTACATTCTCCACTTGGGCAGTTGGTAATTTCTCTTCAGTTCCGCAGGGCTTGCATCGCACATGTGTCACTTGAGAGACAGGTCCATGACTGCTTTGGGCAGGTGACATCAGGGATAAGGTGGTGGTGTCCAGAAGCAAATGGTGTGCATTTTTTGACCAAGGGATGGAGGCAGCTATCAAGGTCAAAAATGAGTTACATTTGTTTAGGCTGGTTAATAGTTGGCTGATATGCTGAGGACAAAATCTATTTAAAAAGGTTTCTCAGAAGAGTTCCACTTACCTTGAAAGGTTTATTTACTGATTTACAGAGTACAGGAGAGGACACTGTACAACAGTGCAAGACTAAAGGTAGGGCCGGAGTTAAACTTTAAAAGTCTTCCCTGGATTAGAAAATGTTGAGGCTTTAGCGTTGTTCCTACAAGCCACTGCACTACAGAGAAAGTAGCTTCCATGTGCACTTTGCTTTACGTATACAAAGCGCTTTGCAAATGTTTTTTTTCTTGTTTTAATTTTTGTTATGGGGAATCTACATCATGACAAACTTTAGTGCTAAAACAATACTAGCAATAAGTAAAGGGGGGTAAAGCTGCGCTAAATGATAAGTGTACCCCCCTTTACTTGTTACTTTGGTGTTTCCCACTGTAGCTGCAGCTTTGATTTAATTCAATTGTTCACTTTATTGGATTTTTTGTATTTAGCGCGGTTATTTTTTACAAATACTAGCAATAAGTTCAAATAAAACATCCAAACCAAAACTTTTTTTTTTTTTTTTGTCATTTTTGGATGGAGTAGGTATTAAACCCCAGTCTGGTTTATTTTTGTGTTATCTGTGTCTGAGATTTCACTTCAGTTCCTGTTCTGGAGACCCCACAAGATGTATGAGGGTTTTTTTTTCCCCATCATTTCCTAAATTAAGGGAAATCCTTTCTTGGACACTTGTCATCTCAACAAGTGTGCCCATTAGAAACTTTCCCCCTCATTCCTCTTTAGTGACAACTTTGGACAATCTTTTATATAGTCCCTCACTAAGTGCCCATTCACACTACCGCGACTGGTCAGCCTGACAAGTCACGGCCCATGCAGTGCTACGGAAACCGTTCTAATAGGAGCGACTCAAGTCGCTCCGACTTAGAAAGTGGTTCCTGTACTACTTCGGGGCGACATCGGAGCGACTTTCATTGACATGCATTATATGAAGTCCGTGCAAGTCGCGCCGAAGTCGCGGTGAACGCGACTTCACAGGTCGCCCCCGAAGTCCTGCCGCGGTAGTGTGGACCGGCACGAAGTCCAGGTGAATCTTTTAAATGGGACACAAACTGCAATAAAATCCTGAAAAAAGATTAACCCTTCCATGCTTCATCCTAAATTTAAAAAAAAAAACGTATATTGGGTTCATTTGGATTTATCTTGCTTTCTTAAATATTGTCTGGGAATATAGATCTTCCCCCACCCCAGGCAAACCGTTTTGCCACACTACTTGTTATATCCCCCTACTTTGTGTTCCATATATTACTACATTATAATCATCCATGTTTAAATGCCAAGTTCACCTTTGGGAGCATGTTACATGATATTACACCCGTATTTAGGGTGTAATGTGTAACATGCTCAGTAGGGGGAAAACATCTCCCCCCCCCCAGAGCATTTTTGGTGTTGCAGCTCTTGCTGAAAGTCGCTGCACACCAGAAGGACTGCAACTGGCACTCCTGTTGCATGTCAAAACTCAGCAGTTCAGAGTGAAGAAAGCGATCAAGCATTCACCAGAGAGCACCTCCTCCGGTCACACAATACAGCCGAGGTAGAACTTCACTTTTACTCTGAAATACCTAGTCCTGGTGAGTTGATTTCCTGGAAGGGGGGAGCTATAAAGAGGGGGGGAGGGGAAATCTGTACTGGATGTGGGGGGAAATCTGTACTGTAGGGGTAAACTGTACTAGGGGGAGCTAGACTGGAGATGGGAAATCTGTACAAAGGGAACTGTCTCAGGGGGTGCAGCTGTACTAGTGGTGTTGTGATGGGGAGGAGAATGAATGTAGTTTTCAATCACAACTGTCAGTGACAGCTTGGGTCCCTACTGAGGATCGGGAAACCAATCAGAGTAGACTTGTGATCAATATGTCCGCTATGACATAGTGGGGTTGATTTACTAAAACTGGAGTGTGCAAAATCTGTTGCAGCTCTGCATTAAAACCAATCGGCTTCCATGTTTTCTTGTCAAAGCTTAAATGAACAAGTTAAAGTTAGAAGCTGATTGGCTACCATCAGATTTTGCACTCTCCAGTTTTAGTAAATCAACCCCAGTGATCATATGCAGGCTGAAGGCTGTTGCTGCAGTGCCATTCGTTTTAAAGGGGAACTAAAGTGTATTTTAAGAAAAAATACCTAGCAGGTAGGCTTTTATTGATTGGAGTCCATGGGGCATATTTATAAAACCAGTGCAACATTCACAAAATATTCTCTGCTGGTGAATAATATTGGTGCTAATACAGTGCATCTGGAAAGTATTCACAGCGCTTCACTTTTTTTAAGTTTTTTGTTATGGTACAGCCTTATTCCTAAATGGATTCAATTCATACGTTTTTTTTTTTTTTTTTGTTTTGTTTTTTGTTTTTTTTAATTCCACAAACAATACTCCATAATGACAGCAGGAAATAAGTTTGTTTTGAAATCCTTGCAAATTTTATTAAAAATAAAAAAACGAAAAAAAAAACCCATTTACATAAGTATTCACAGCCTTTGCTCAATACTTTGTTGAATCACCTTTGGCACCAATTACAGCCTCAAGTCTCTTTGAGTATGATGCTACAAGCTTGGCACACCTATTTGTGGGCAGTTTCTCCCATTCTTTGCAGGACCTCTCAAGCTTCATCAGGTTGGATGGGGAGCATCGGCGCACAGCCATTTTCAGATCTCTCCAGAGATGTTCAATTGGGTTCAAGTCTGGGCTCTGACTGGGCCACTCAATGACTTTCACAGAGTTGTCCCATATCCACTCATTTGTTATGTTGGCTTTGTGCTTGGGGTCATTGTCCTGTTGTAAAAAACACAGGCAAAGACACCCAGGTGCTGGTCGGATCCGCCGTCCAGTGATCAGATATCCAAAGAGAAAAAGTGTGACCGTACTCAGAGGTAGATAAACTTGAAGTGTTTATTCCCAATTCGTTGAAAACAACAGTGCATCGAACAGACATGGACACGGTTAACGCGTTTCACGACTCTATGGGTCGCTTACTCATAACAGTCATTGTCCTGTTGGCACAGTCTGAGGTCCAGAGCACTCTGGAACAGGTTTTCATCAAAGATATCTCTGTACAGGAGAAGTGCTCACTAGCACATATTTAGACAGATTTGTGAACAAGATTTGAGAGAAATAGGCCTTTTGTGTACATAGAAAAAGTCTTAGATCTTTGAGTTCAGCCCATGAAAAATGGGGGCAAAAACAAAAGTGTTGTTTTATAATTTTGTTCAGTGTATGTGTGATATATATCTCTATCTCACAAATTAAAGACGATACGTTAAGAGGGGGTTGTAACCATGCAAAGTCATGGTAAAGGGTCCGTTTTTACTGACACATGCTGCTGCTAAATTTGGCCTTTGCATTTAGACATCAACATTGTCTGGTTATGAAATTGTTAATGAGCAGAAATTTTTAGCTTATACATATAAATCATTTTAAACTACACTGTGGCTAAGTGGTTAGCACTTCCACCTGGCAGCACTAGGGTCGTTGGTTCGAAACCCTACCAAGGCACTACCTGCCTGGAATTTCCTCCTGCATGGGTTTCTTCCGGGTACTCCAGATTCCTCCTATACTCCAAAGACATGCTGGTAGGTTAATTGGCTCCAGTCTAAATTGGCCCTAGTATGTGTGAATGTGAGTTGGGGACCTTAGATTGTAAGCTCCTTGAGGGCAGGGACTGATGTGAATGTACATGTGTAAATTGATGGCGCTATATAAGTACCTGTAATAAATAAATAAAACTATACATAGAAATATAGTTTTATAAAACACACAGAGTAAGGCAATTTTAAGCTGCTCTCTTTAACTCCTCTTAATGTTGGCTGATATTATACAAGGAGAAACCAAAAGGATTTTTTTTATCTATAATGTAGCTAAAAAATATTCCACGTTAGTTGATTCTGCATTCAGACATAGCACAGGTCTTAGAACGTCGGGTAGAGAGGATCTTGAAGTGAATTATTGTCAGTGAAAGCTTGTAGTTTTATTACGTTTGTGTAGTCTATGCACAGTATAGTATGTCTCTCTTTTTTGTGATATATGCTTGATTTATTAAAAAAAAACCAGTTACGAATCGCAGTATGTCTCTTTTAACTGAAGTGATATCTCCACATTTAAACGTCATCTTTATTTTCCACATAACCTCGAGACTCAAACACAGTTGAGCTGTAATCCTGTGCTACAGACATATGGACAGATCTGCAGGGCTGTCATTTATCTTCATAGCTGGAGAATCCGATTAACTGTTACATCTGCTATTTCAGTTCCTGTAGTGTGGATGAGATGAAAACATAGGTCTAAATCACTGCACATGAGGACATTTGGGGGTAAACAGAGATTGTACTGAGATTTAGCTGGTGTTGATGAAGATGTAGCTTGATAAATGTACTCTATGATTCTTCTTTCAATGCGTAAACAACAATTCCATTTTTCTCATGACTTTTTCACACAAAATCAGAAACCCTGAAAAGATATTTCACTCAAGCATTACAGCAGTTTGAGCCCCTTGAACAAGAAGAATAGATGAGAGCCTGATAGGGTCAGGGTTAAAGAGATGGCTAATTATACCAATAGATAACCCAAACTGGATACTTTATTATTTATTACAGCTTCACAGGCGAGGCAAACAGCACTACGGTGCTCTTCCAGTGCATGCAATCATGCCCTCCCAAAGGCCATGTATAAAAAAACGATTTGGATTAATTAATAAACGATCCAGGGATTGCTGGACCTATAATTTCTTAAAAAATATTTTTACAAACAAAAAAAAGAGTTCCATATCGTTCCACACAATGGTTTCGGGCTATATGCTTGCACCCTTCTTCCAATGACAGTAAGTTTACATTCTTTGAGCCCCCGTTCACACTAAGGCGACCTGTGAGGCGACCTGGTCGCCTCACAGGTCGCCGCAGGTCGCCTTCCATAGGGAAGCTGCGGACCCGTTCTAATAGGAGCGACACAAGTCGCTCTGACTTAGAAAAAGGGTCCGGAGCTTCTTTGGGGCGACCAGGAGGCAACCGCCATAGACTTCAATGTTATGAAGTCCGTGGCAGCCGCTCCGAGGTCGCGGCGCGCTGCTCGCACCGTGACCTCGGAGGTCGCCCCTGGAAGTAGCGTCGCCTGCATGTGAACGGGGACTTATACTGGTACATTTTACACCAGGAATCAATTAGGTATCAATTAAGTAATTAAACAAAACAAGTGAACCTAAATTAATCCATCCTGAGGCCCGGTTCACATTGGTGCGACATACGCTCCAACTTTGGTAGCACATGTGTATAAATCAATGGTTTCCTATGAGAGCCATCTTAACAGGTCCTACTCAAATCGGTCTGAATTTGAAAAAGGTTTCTGCACTACTACGGTCTGACTTCAGCCCATTCATTACCATTATGGTCGGATCATCATCTTAATTGATCCAACTTTGGCATGCGACTTGTGTTCTGAGGATCTTCAAGGGGAACCCCATGCCAAAATTAAAGAAAAAAATGCGTGGGCCCCGCCCCCAAGACCATACCAGACCCTTATCCGAGCATGAAGCCTGGCAGGTCAGGAAAGGGGGGCAATGGAATACCCCCCACATGCCCTCAACATGGGGGTTGGCGCTTTGGGGCAGGAGGGCTCTGCGCCCCCCCACCCCAAAGCACATTGTCCCCATTTTTATGGGAACAAGGGTCTCTTCCAGATAACCCTGGGTGGTGGTTGTGGGGGTCTGCGGGGGGATTATCGGAATCTGGAAGCCCCTTTATCAAGGGGGCTCCCAGATCCCGGCCCCCCCCACCCTATGTGAATGAGTATATGGGGTACATTTTACCCCTATTCATTCACCCAAAAAAAGTTTCAAAAATAAAAACAGTAAACAGGCTTTTGACCGAGTCCTTTTTATTAAATTAGCTCCAATGTGTCTTATCCCTCCAATTCTGGTTCTTCTCTTTCCTGTGATGTCTTCTTCCTTCGGTTCTTCCCACTGTGCTGATGTCTTCTGGTTATTCCTCCAGCTCTTTTCTCTCCCTCGGCTGTCTTCTTCCTCTGGTTCTTCTCTCGCCTTATTTTTTTATTTTTGGTGTGGGGTCCCCCTCTCAAGATTCATACCAGACTCAAAGGGCGCTTGGTATTGTCGGATCCTTTTCATTGAAGTCGTAGGGAAAAGTTGGAGCGGAAGTTGTCCGACTTCCATGTCGGAGCAGTGTGAACTCGGCCTAAATCTTAGAGAGACAGCTAAACGAGATGCAATCACCCTCCAGCATTCCACAGGAAGCATTCCGGTAGCAACCAATTGCCGAAAAAAAAAAAACAGACACATACAATTAATCGAAGAGGGGAAGGAGAGAAAGGCGCCAAGCAGCCAATAGTATAAAACATAAAAAAACAGTAAACATAAAAAACTAAATAACAGGTTCAACTCTAACATTGAAGACTGTCAAAGCCAGGGTGGCCTGTGTGAAGGATCCTGAGCGAGATAGTGGGATGGTCTTTGCAGCAGCGTGGCCCCCTTGGAGAATTGTATCAGTTACCATATACCTAGGTTGTGAGACTGTGTCCCATTTCCACAATGTCTAGCAAGTGGCAATTTAGTAAGTTTATCCCTTATTGAGTATTTGTCTGGCAATTCTATCTTTTACTTATTGTGTTGTTTCAACCACATACAAAAGGCCACACGGGCACTTAATTATACAGTGGGGAAAATAATTATTTGATCCACTGCAGATTTTTTAAGTTTGCCCTCTCACAAAGAAAGGGTCTATAAGTTTTATCATTGGTGTATTTTAGGTGATCGAGACAAAATCAACCAAAAATCCAGAAAAACACGAAACAAATGTTATAACCTGAGTTGCAGTTCAGTGAGTAAAATAAGTATTCGATCCCCAAGCAAAACATGACAGTACTTGATGGAGAATTCCTTGTTGGCAAGCACAGAGATAAGATGTTTCTTGAAGTTAGTGACCAGGTTTGCACACATCTCAGGAGGGATTTTGGTCCACTCCTCTTTACAGATCTTCTCTAAATCCTTAGGGTTTCTTGGCTGTCCCTTTGTAACTCAAAGTTTCAGCTCTCTCTATAAATTTTAAAGAGGAAGTAAAGTCTTCCGTTTTTTTTTTTTTCTTCCCTGCAAAGTAAATACATAATGTGCTAGTATGCATTGCAAACTAGCACATTATGTGACACTCACCTGCAAACGAAGCCCGCGTTGTCCCCGGTCTGCGGACTCCGGCTGTATTATTGGGCGTAGCCGCATGGTGACCCTCCCGTGCATGCACGTGGGAGCCGCCGGTCCCAGCACAGGGCTCTGAAGAAACGGCACAGGCGGCCGTAACTTCAGAGTGAACGTGCAGATGACGTCATAGGCTGCATGCAATGTAAATATCTCCTAAACGGTGCAAGTTTAGGAGATATTTACAGTACCTATTGGTAGGCCTTATTATAGGCTCATCTATACAGTAGGTACAAGTTATAAAGGTCTGGAGATTGGCCAGGCCACTCCATGACCTTAATGTGCTTCTTCAGCCACTCCTTTGTGTTCTTAGCGGTATGCTTTGGGTAATTGTCATGCTGGAAGACCCATCCATGACCCATCTTCAGTGTTCTGGCTGAGGGAAGAAGGTTCTCATCCAAGATTTTACAATATATGGTCCCTCCATGCAGCAAAGTCGGCCTGTACCTTTAGAAGAGAAACAGCCCAAAAGCATAATGTTTCCACCTCCGTGCTTGACTTTAGGGATGGTGTTCTTAGGGTCATAGTCAGCATTTTTCTTCATCCAAACACAGCGAGTCGAGTTAATGCCAAAGAGTTAAATTTTGGTCTCATTTGACCACAGCACTTTCTCCCAATCCTTCTCTGAATCATTTAGATGTTCTTTGGCAAACTTCAGACCAGCCTGCACATGTGCCTTCTTCAGGAAGTGGGACCTTACGGGCGCTGCAGGATTTCAATCCATGGCAGCGTATTGTGTTACCAATGGTTTGCTTGGTGACTGTGGTCCCAACTGCCTAGAGATCATTCATAAGCTTCTCCCGTGAAGTTCTGTGCTGATCCCTCACTTTTACTTTTTATCTTTCATATTCGTTGATTATGATCAGTTGGTTTTATGTATAGATCACTAAAGAGCCTGCCATTTTTTATCATTATACATATGTCCAAAAACTGAATTTTTTCTTGACCTACATTCATTTTAAACTTCAAACTGGGTATTAAATAGTTAATATATGCATGAGACGGTGACAAATGTGTGTGTTCAAGTCACCCTCCCATACTGCAAACACATCGTCCAAAAACGGAATAACATTCGCAATTTTCCTTAAGTAGAATGTTAAATAAATAAAAGATTTTTCAACCATGTCCACAAATGTGTTTGCACATTGGGGGGCAATATTTGAGCCCATCACTGCACCCCTGATTTGAAAGTAATACGTCTCCTTAAGGAGAGAGACATTTTCTTTCAATACAATTTTCAATAATTGTATCAAGAAGGTAATTTGGCTCATATTATACAATCCTGGTGCAATACAGAGGCTGCAGCAGGCTTCAATTCCTAATTAATGTGGAACCACTGTGTCCCAAGTGACCAGTAAAGGAATCTGCTGAAACAGTTAAATTACTGATTTTGGTAACAAAAATAATGAGAATCTCGTATATACGATCTCATTTGTGTTGTTAGTGGTGTAATACATTTCTATCCTTCCCTTTACAATCACTTTAAAACATTTTCTGTATTAAGGTAAACAATGCCCCATTACCTGTCCTACCATCCTCTGTCCCTAAACACTTGCCTAGCTCCATGTCACTACTCCTATGCTGTCTTCGGCTCCAGCAACTCTCCCTTCACTTCCTGCTTTTACTGGAGGAACTGAGGTCAGTAGAGCCATAGGCTCACAGTCAAACTCGTGTGAGGAGGGAGCAGGGTGTGACATCAGCACTGTGTGTGTCTATGGACACACAGCCCAGTACTCAATGGGATCACACATGCATGAGTGCCTCCTTTGCACCCGGCTTCCATCAGGAGGCACCAGAAGAAGGTCTCAACAGTGCCGGCATGGACTGCTGGAAGAAGAGGAAAGTTACCTTTCTGTGTAATATCATTGCACAGAGCAGCTATGTATAACCTCCTTTTTTTACTTTTTTTTTTCTTAAGTGCTCTAAGGCTCCATGTACACGGGACGCTGGAAATGGCCGTTTAGGAGCAGTTGGGCGTTTTTTTCAGAAGTCCCTGAACGCAGCTCCATGTTATCTTATCTGTCCATGTACACATGGTAGTTTACAGTCATTTGCAGGCAGTTGCGTTCAGGGACTTTTTTTAGAACGCAATTATATTGCGTTCGAACGTGTGTTTCCCGACGTTTCAAACGCAGAAACGCGGCCGAACGTGACTAAACGTGACTGAACGTGATGAACCTACGTTCAGCCACGTTATACGTTTTTTTTCTTCCATTCAAAATCAATGGTTCCCTATGGGAGCCTATTGATTTGAATGGAAGTCGCACCGCAAGTCGGATCCGACTTGCGGCACGACCTGCACTGTGAGAATCTTGAGGGGGAACTCCACGCCAAAAATGGGAAAAAAAACTGCGTGGGGTTCCCCCCCAGGTTCCAAACCAGGCCCTTCGGGTCCGGAATGGAATTTGAGGGTAGCCCCACGCCGGAAAAACGGCGTGGGGTCCCCCCCAAAATCCATACCAGACCCTTATCCGAGCATGCAGCCCGGCAGGCCAGGAAAGGGGAGGGGACGAGCGAGCGGCCCCACCCCCCCTGGACCACACCAGGCCACATGCCCTTAACATGGGGGGGTGTTGGTGCTTTGGGGCAGGGGGAGCTCTGCACCCCCCACCTCAAAGCACCCTGCCCCCATGTTGATGAGGACAAGGGCCTCATCCCCACAACCCTGGCCGGTGGTTGTGGGGGTCTGCGGGCAGGGGGCTGATCGGAATCTGGAAGCCCCCTTTAACAAGGGGGCCCCCCAGATCCCGGACCCCCTCCCTATGTGAATGGGTATTGGGGTACACTGTACCCCTACCCATTCACCCCATAAAAGATAGTGTATGTAAATAATGACAGGAGACGTTTTGGAAAGTTTATTAAAAATCTTCATCCGGCTCTTCGGGGTCTTCTCCTCTCCGGGGGTCTTCTGCTCTTTTGCTGTCCGCCCTTCTGCTGTCCTCTCTTCTTGTCTTCTCCTCTCCGGGGGTCTTCTGCTCTTTTGCTGTCCGCCCTTCTGCTGTCCTCTCTTCTTGTCTTCTCCTCTCCGGGGGTCTTCTGCTCTTTTGCTGTCCGCCCTTCTGATGTCCTCTCTTCTTGTCTTCTCCTCTCCGGTCTTCTGCTCTTGTGCTGTCGGCTCTCCTTCTTCCTCCGGTCCTCCTCCGACGACGTCTCCAGCGATTATGCCGGCCTCTGGTCTCTGCAGCTTATTATATAGCCATTAGGGCCGTGGCCGCCAGATGACGTCATCGGGAGACCACGCCCCTTGTGTCACATGTGACGTCACATGTGACACAAGGGGCGTGGTCTCCCGATGACGTCATCTGGCGGCCACGCCCCTAATGGCTATATAATAAGCTGCAGAGACCAGAGGCCGGCATAATCGCTGGAGACGTCGTCGGAGGAGGACCGGAGGAAGAAGGAGAGCCGACAGCACAAGAGCAGAAGACCGGAGAGGAGAAGACAAGAAGAGAGGACATCAGAAGGGCGGACAGCAAAAGAGCAGAAGACCCCACGGAGAGAAGACAGCAGAAGACCCCCGGAGAGGAGAAGACAAGAAGAGAGGACAGCAGAAGGGCGGACAGCAAAAGAGCAGAAGACCCCACGGAGAGAAGACAGCAGAAGACCCCCGGAGAGGAGAAGACAAGAAGAGAGGACAGCAGAAGGGCGGACAGCAAAAGAGCAGAAGACCCCCGGAGAAGAGAAGACCCCGAAGAGCCGGATGAAGATTTTTAATAAACTTTCCAAAACGTCTCCTGTCATTATTTACATACACTATCTTTTATGGGGTGAATGGGTAGGGGTACAGTGTACCCCAATACCCATTCACATAGGGAGGGGGTCCGGGATCTGGGGGGCCCCCTTGTTAAAGGGGGCTTCCAGATTCTGATCAGCCCCCTGCCCGCAGACCCCCACAACCACCGGCCAGGGTTGTGGGGATGAGGCCCTTGTCCTCATCAACATGGGGGCAGGGTGCTTTGAGGTGGGGGGTGCAGAGCTCCCCCTGCCCCAAAGCACCAACACCCCCCCATGTTGAGGGCATGTGGCCTGGTGTGGTCCAGGGGGGGTGGGGCCGCTCGCTCGTCCCCTCCCCTTTCCTGGCCTGCCGGGCTGCATGCTCGGATAAGGGTCTGGTATGGATTTTGGGGGGGACCCCACGCCGTTTTTCCGGCGTGGGGCTACCCTCAAATTCCATTCCGGACCCGAAGGGCCTGGTTTGGAACCTGGGGGGGGAACCCCACGCAGTTTTTTTTCCCATTTTTGGCGTGGAGTTCCCCCTCAAGATTCTCACAGTGCAGGTCGCGCCGCAAGTCGGATCCGACTTGCGGTGCGACTTCCATTCTAATCAATAGGCTCCCATAGGGAACCATTGATTTTGAATGGAGGCAGAAAAACGCTGCTAAAAGCAACGTGGCCAAACGTGCAATAACGCAAATGGAAAAAGCTACTGAAAGCACGTTTAACAGCTGCTTTTTCCCGGCGTCAGAAATAGCTTTGCAGGACGTTTTTTCTAACGTCCCGTGTACATGGAGCCTTAGTATCACTTTTAGGCCTCATGCACACTGGACTTTTTACAGTTGCTTCTAGGGGCATCTGGTGTTTTTCTCTTTTTTTTTTTTTTTTTTCCCCTGCCTCTAAACTCCCCTGCATGTTAGCCTAAGTCCATGCATTAATAGGCTTTTAGCAGCGTTTAGTGGCCGGGGCTTTTTGAAGCAGTAAAAACCCCCACTGCCAGTATGTCCAGGAGCAGCAGCGTTTTGGGCAGAAAAAAAAAAGCTTGACGCTGCTAAACATGTCTAAACATGCCTAAATGCTAGGCGCTTTTAGCACTTGAGTGTTTTTTAATTTCAATAGCCATTATAAATTATTATTCTGGCCAACAAAATAAATTAACGTCCAAGCACTTGACGCATGTAAAAGCTTTAGACACTTTACAAGGGCAAGCCTTTTTTCTGTTGAAACGCTGCTGCCAGGAGGAAAGCTTCTAGCAGAGTTTGCAAAAAATATTGGCCTAAATATTGACCGTAGAAATGCTTTAATAACATAACCAATTTTCTTTTTTATGTAAGAAGAGGTTTTTTTTTTTTTTTTTTTTTAAAACCTCCATTTTTCAAAGAATATTAAAACAAGAAATTTGTTTATTGTGGGATGTGGTGTGTGTATATAATATGGGTGGACTTCTGCTGCAGCACTCATTTATTTGTGGCAGGTCTTTCAGCTGAGATCAGTGGCGGCTGGTGCTCCATGGGCCGGGGGGCGTCAGACGGACCGCACCATACCCCCTCCCCGGACCACACCAGGCCGCATCTCATACCCCCCCCCCCCAGGGCCACAGCAGGACGCAGGACCCCCCACCGGCTCACTCACCCAGCGACGGCTTTGGCTTCTTCCCCCTCATCTGCGTCTCCTCCCTCCGCCTCCTCCATGTTCCATGGCATGGTTTCTCCTTTTGGCCAATCAGGAAACTGGTCTCAGGACCCGCTTCCTGATTGGCCAGGAGGAGGATCTGTGTGACAAAAGCGAATAATCATTCGCTATTGTCACACAACTGGGTGGGCTCGGGGCGCAGAGCCCACACTTTTTTTTAGCCTATTAGAGCCTCTGGCTCTAATCACATGGTTAAAAAAAAAGCCCCATTGAACTCCATGTGCCCCGCATGTAGATTAGGGGGCCGGACGCATGGATGGGGGGATGACACCCCTGCGCCCCCAATGCACCAGCCGCCACTGGCTGAGATCCTCGATGAGGTCTTTATTCAAGTTAGAAGTTTGTCAGTTATATGGGTGGTAAATCATTACCTACCTTGGTCAGAACACTCTCTACTTCTAGGTAGGAATGCATGTTCTTCCACTATTCAGTTATGCAATACGAAGTGATATATTTTTTTTTTTTTCCTGTAGGTCGTCATCAGAAATACAGGGTGGAATCTCATTGGACCCATAACAAAGTGCATGCTCACTAATGAACCTGGTAGTGACAAAGAGAAAACCTGTTTACAGATGATTAATGACCTGATACAGGTAAGACCATTTTTGCTTTTAGGTTGAAAGGTGAAATTTTGCTGTCATGTATTTGGTGCAGTTGGTTTGCTATGCCTGTTCAACAGATGGCTAGCTGAAGCCACAGTAGAACCATTTTTTCTGTGGTGACTGTAAGGCCTCATTCACTCAGATAGGTTCAGTGCTTAGACCTGGGCGAGGCTCTGTTTACCCACACAGGACTGCTATATGCATTCCTGTACAGGCAATCCCATTGATACCCATTGTGATTCAGCAGTTGTATGGATACAGCTGCTGCTCCCAATTGGACTTCCGTGCGGGTGTATGTCCTGCCACCAAGGTTTGGCCTATATTGCTGTATTAGCGTTATTGTGAGTTTTTACTTCTTTTACCAGTAAGGTTTTATCTGGTAATACACTAGACCAGTGCTCCAAACTGCAGCCCGAGGGCCAGATTTTGTCCTTCACTTACCTTTATTTGGCCCTTGGGGCACTATTCCACCAACTGTCACCAATGATGGAGCACTGCTCTTATTGATATCAACAATAGGGCACTATTCCTCCCATTAAAACAATGAAGGTACATTAATGCCAGGGCATTATCTACTTCCACTGGCCACAGTCTGGCCCCCCTAAAGCCTGAATGACAGTAATTTGGGCCTTTGCTTAGAGAGTTTGGAGACCACTGCACTAGACCTTTGCGCCCTTTTGTTTTTGTGTATGTCTGTTTTCAAGATTTCCCGGTCTGAAGAGGGCAGCATTGGCGCCACTTACCTTGTCTGAGACATGAATTGAAACGTGAATGATCTTTACTACAGTCCCTCTGTGGTGCTGGCGTCTTGTGGTGCTGGCCCAGTGTATGGACAAGCAATGCCACACGGACAGGTAGTTCAATGAGAACTACAAGCCGACAGCCAAAAAGGCTGTCAGTAGTTCATCCATTTACGGAACCCCGCACGGCTGAACTCTTTTCAAAAAGTGACAGCTAGTACAGGGAACCTCTCCCTGTACTGCTGTCACAAAGAGTGCGGGGATCGCCGATCGGCTGCAGTATTGGGAACATGTTACATGTTCATCGGTGTCAAATTAGTACAGCGCAATCATCTAAATATTGTGATATATATATATATATATATATATATATATATATATATATATATATATATATATATATATATATATTTACAAAAGTGAGTACACCCCTCACATTTTTGTAAATATTTTATTATCTCTTTTTATGTGACAACAATAAAGAAATTACACTTTGCTACAATGTAGTGAGTGTACAGCTTGTATAACAGTGTAAATTTGCTGTCCCCTCAAAATAACTCAACATACAGTCATTCATGTCTAAACCACTGGAAACAAAAGTGAGTACACCCCTAAGTGGAAATGTCCAAATTGGGCCCAAAGTGTCAATATTTTGTGTGGCCACCATTATTTTCCAGCACTGTCTTAACCCTCTTGGGCATGGAGTTAACCAGAGCTTCACAGGTTGCCACTGGAGTCCTCTTCCACTCCTCCATGATGACATCACAGAGCTGGTGGATGTTAGAGACCTTGCACTCCCCCACCTTCCATTTGAGGATGCCCCACAGATGCTCAGTAGGGTTTAGGTCTGGAGACATGCTTGGCCAGTCCATCACCTTTACCCTCAGCTTCTTTAGCAAGGCAGTGGTCGTCTTTGAGGTGTGTTTGGGGTTGTTATCATGTTGGAATACTGCCCTGTGGCCCAGTCTGCAAAGTCCAAAAGCAGTAAAATCATTCAGTGACAATCAATGAATCCCCAAAAAAACAATGGTATTACCACCTCTGTGTATAATCAACTGAAAAACAGGTGCTCAAGTCATCCACCACCAGTATTCACAAGAATGGAAAGAACATTCTTTTTATTTTGGGAATCATTGATTGTCACTGGATGATTTTACTGCTTTTGGACTTTATTTTTGTTTAACTGATATACACATTGTACATATGAATTTGGAATTTCTACTGTAGTTTTCACTTGAGTTAGCTTTATTTTGTCACAGATCATTTATTTTTAAATAATTGTTTATACATATGTAGTGATTTTGTGCGTGTGTAATATAAATAAATATATATATATATATTAGATTGGTAATTTTGATATGTATCTGATTTTGTTATTACATATGTGACTTGCTTTTTCATGATTTAACCACTTGCCTACTGTGCACTTAAACCCCCTTCCCATCCAGGCCAATTTTCAGCTTTCAGCGCTGTCACACTTTGAATGACAATTGCACGGTCATGCTACACTGTACCCATATGAAATTTTTATAATTTTTTTCACACAAATAGAGCTTTCTTTTGGTGGTATGTAATCACCTCTGGGTTTTTTATTTTTTACAAAAAAAAAGAATAAAGACAGAAAATTTTGAAAAAAAAAAAAAAAAGTTTTTCTTATTTTCTGCGAGTAAATTTTGAAAATAAATTTTTCTCCTTCACTGATGTGCGCTGATGAGGCGGCACTGATGGGCACTGATAGGCTGCACTGATGGGCACTGATAGGCTGCACTGATGGGCACTGATAGGCTGCACTGATGGACACTGATAGGCTGCACTTATGGGCACTGATGAGGTGGCACTTATGGGCACTGATGAGGAGGTACTAATATGCCGCACTGATAGGCGGCACTGAGAGGTGGCACTGCTGGGCACTGAGAGGTGGCACTGCTGGGCACTGAGAGGTGGCACTGCTGGGCACTGAGAGGTGGCACTGACCGGCGGGAATGATGGGCACTGATGGGCACTGGCGGATGGCACTGGACACTGACGGGTGGCACTGATGAGCGGCACTGATGGGCAGCACCATCAGTGCCCACACTCAGTGCCCATAGTGCTGCCAGTCAGTGCTATATGAGCAGGCACTGATGGGCACTGACTGGCAGCACTATGGGTACTGATTGTGGGCATTGATGGGGGGCACTGATGGCGGGCACTGTGGGCACTGATGGGGGTGCAATTTGTGTATGTTTTTACCTTTAGTAATCAGGGCACTGGTGATCAGTGCCCTGATTACATTCCTGTGTGTCCCCGGCGGCTAACGGCTCCCCCTCCTTCCTCACACTGCAGGCTCCGTGTGAGGAAGGAGCGCCGGCGATGAGAGATGATCTCATATGTTTACATATGAGATCATCGCTCATTGGACGGCCCGATCACGTGGTGAATGGCCGCTGTGATTGGCCATTCACCACGATCTGTGATCGGCCGTGTCCAAGGGACACGGCCGACACAGATTTTCCCCGCTGCGCGCTCGCGGGAGCGCGCGGGGGGCGTGTCACTGGGAGGCCGTATAAAGACGGCCTCCCGAAAATTCAAGTCCACGCTGCAGCCATATATAGGCTGTAGCGCGGATGGGGGGAGGTTAAGCTGAGTCCCATCCATTTGGGTCAGTCTTTTTCTATTTTAATTGTATTGATTTTATCATGTTACTAATAAACTTTTTTTTTTTTTTTATACTTTTGTGCTCATCTGTCTCATGAATGTGCCTTTAAAGTCCATCTTTTCACAGATGTCTATGTACATCTGTTGTTCCAATTTATAATTGAATGTGTGTAATCTTATTTTGTAGCTGTGCAATCCAAAGGAGATCTTGCTGGGAATTCTTGAACAGGTTGATGAAACAACAGGAGATCTTCTATCTCGGACTATCTTGGCATTGCTTCAGCCTCTTCAGACAGGTAAAATCAGTACTTCATTGCTCAAAGAAATATGGTTGGCATTGTTTTCCCAAAATACCATGGGAGATGTATAAAAACTGGAGCAGCCAGAATCTTGTTTTGATAACTTCTCCTTGCAGTTGTTGTAAACCCTTACATATACCCAGTGAAGTGAACAGCCTCAGATGATACACAGAGATAAAAAAATCCTACATAGGTTTTACTTGTTTATCTGCAGTCTTCTCTTCCTTACACCCCTTCAAACAGAAAAATGTTAAAATCCTTCTTTATGTGTCAGGAGCACAGAGGAGGGACCGGAGAGGTTGCAGTTAGTGCGTGTTGGCTGATTGGAGGAAAGGAACACCCCCATATCCACAAAGCAGAAGAACTGCCTTATGAATAGATAAGCTGTCTGCTGCTGAGCTTTGAAGTAACATTTAAAAAATGCAGTGAGGTTGATTTACTAAATCTGGAGAGTGCAAAATCTGGTGCAGCTCTGCATGGTAGCCAATCAGCTTCTAACTTCAATTGGGCTTTGACAAAAAATCCTGGAAACTGATTTGTTTCTATGCAGAGCTGCACCAGATTTTTCACTCTTCAATTTTAATAAATTAACCCCAATGTGTCTAAGTACAACTATAAACATCTGAGACCATGAATCTTTTAGCAGTTGCCGTGTAGTGGATATAGAATAAAGAATTGTCTTCCACCTACCACCACAAGCATATTATTCCTTCCTACGTAGGAGGGGAAGTTTATTTATTTACTGTGCAAATAATCAAAAAAATCAGTGCTAATTCATAAGGGTAATCAAATATAGGCCATCATGGTGTAGTATTTCCAAACATAGCTTTTAATAATAGTATACACTTACATAGAAGTTAGAGAAAAACCGCAGATGCCGGCCGTAAACCGGAAGTGACGTCACTACGCACGTGACTTTCTCAAGGGATAGCGCACATATCACTTCACTGGACTGCACATTATTATATACTTTGTATGCACTTTAGTTGTTTTGGATTCTCCTCATCTTGTCATTTTTGTTGGATTTTCACTTGCACCATATGTTTATTGTTGGATTTATTCTATTTGCACCATTTATGAATTAGCGCCAATTTTTTTGATTATTTGCACTTTGTTATACACGGTGGGGACAACCGAATAGAATTGGCTGCTTTTTCTGTTCTGTTCTATTCCATATATTTTGAGACATAATTTTTTTCGATTATTATTGGCCACACCCAACAGTCTTGCCACTCAGGTAGCGCATTGGTCCTCTTTTATATTCTATTTATTTACTGTATTATTCCCATTATATTGCTTACATACAGTTCATTGGGGGACAAAGAGCAGAGCGGGAGAAGGGACAGGTATAAGTCTTCATCGCAAACAAGCAGTGTTGCAATATCCAAAATATAAAGGACTGCTACTTGCCCTGTTGCCAGCTAGAGTCCTTAACCACCTGAGTCCCGGAGGCATTTTTTCATGAAAAAACAGACTCTTTGTCCGATTTTTACATCTGTTTTTTGTCTGCTCTATTTTTTTTAACGGAAGAAAAATAGGGCTTTAATTTGTTAAAAAAAAAAATGGGTGTTGGCGGAAGCTGATGTAAATGGATGATCATCCATTTACATCTGCTTTTCCATAGAGATGCATTGATGTCCGTTTTTCAATCATCAATGGATGGATGAAAAAAGGACAAATGGTCCATATGTGTGAAAGGGGCCTTACAGCAAGTAAAATTCAAACAAAAAATATTGCAATGCACCTATTTCCTGCGCTTTGAGAAGTGACCTTCTGACCAACTTGAGCCTCACACATGCGGCTAACAGAGACCTTACACTTGGCTTCTCAGGGATGCTTCAGCCTTGAAGCCCATTCAAGACCAGGGTAGTCTGGGACCACTGCAATCAAAAGACAAACACAAGGGTGCACCGGCCTAGCACATTATCCTTTATAAAAGGCTTTACTAAATAATGAAATAAAAATACTCACAAATGAGTTCTTGGTATGTGCGTATCAAAATAATGTGAGCCTCAGGCTCTGAGGAAGAGGCTAGGCCTTGAAATGCTTAAGCCATTTCAAGCCTTTGAGAACGGTATATCTTCAGTTTCTGACGCTGATGGCAACACATTATTTTGATATGCACATACCAAGAACTCGTTTGTGAGTATTTTTATCTCTTTATTTAATAAAGCCTTTTATGGAGGATAATGCGCTAGGCTGGTGCGCCCTTGTGTTTGTCTTTTGATTGCAAGGAAAATTCAAACAAAGACAGATCAATATTCATTAGTTCCTTTAGTTAGTTTATCATCTTGGCAGTGGCTTAACTATGTAGATGACAATTTTTATTATTGGTCTGCACTAGTAAGGGTATACTTTTCTGATGCATTTGTTCTTCGTGATATATTGCAAGTTGTAGCAGCCCCAAATTGTGTGTTTTTTTTTTTTTTTTTTACCTCATTCATCAGGTGCGGAGGCCCATACACCATGAATTGGCCAATAGTTCATGCGGCTGGAGCCACCAGGTGCTTTGTGCAGACGTGTGCAAAATGGTGCGCTGTTCCTTTTAAATCTTGTGATGGAAAATAAATGCAATGTGAACAAAATGTTCCTTTAAATGCTGCAGTGCCCAGCTTTGCACATATCACTTAGTGCTAAATACCAGTGTAAAAAATGTTATGGGCTAGCGCTGAGGATTAAAATTGCTCTAATATTTTTACAATAGATAAATATGGTAAGCTGCTGCTGGTATAAAAAGGGGGGTGCCTTTAAAATGTATAGAGTGTAAAAGTACCTGTGCTGCTTAACAGAAATATGTGTACAAATCAAAATTATTATTATATATTGTGCATAAAGTGCTAGTGCTTAACTTACTATACAAAATAACTGTATCTTGAGTGACAATCAATATGCATAATAAACGCGAGCCAAACAAATTCTAAACAAATATTAACTGTTGTCTTATTTTCTTCAATTAATCACGTGCTCAAATAGTGACAGTCTTTGTGCAAAACATAAGTCCAAAGTGCTGCGTGCTCATATAAAAAGTGCCAGTGCTCTCTGTTCACCAGTAGGTGCTCCCCTCTTGGTCCCCTGCTCACCAGAAGCCAAATGATACACCGCTTTCAGGATATCCTTTGGTGATAATAGCCTTATTGGACCGCCAAATAAACAACCTTATGGGTGTACTGTAGATCACAACATCCAGGTGATGCTCATAAAAAAGAGAGATGCTGGCATCGTGAAGTATGTCAAAACTTTATTCGATGCACACAATAAAGGTTACACTTACAATGTAGCAGATAGTCAAACGCATAAACACCATCCCACGGGTCGCCACTCAGATGGTTGTACTCTCTCCCCGTGTCCCCGGAAACCGGAAGTCGGATGCGGCCGGGCGTAGTACGTATTTGGACGAACGGCTTGACGCGTTTCGCTCCGCACACAGAGCGTTATCAAAAGCCAGTGTAAACCACAATGAAGTGCAAATATAACTAAATATGAATAAAATGTGAAAATAGAAATGTACAAAAGACATACAATCCACTGAAAGATATTTAATATAAAACACAACAAAGTTCATATGCTATTGAGTGCAAAAAATGTGAAAAATAAATATACATGAAAACATGCACAATAAAAATATAGTCCACTGAAAAGTGCCAATTGAAGAGTGCTTTGTGTTCCACGATGCAAAAACTCTACAGGTGCTCTACTGTGAGGTGCTCCTAATGGGGAGTGAATGGTCTCTTGCCATAGTGTAGCAACCAGCGCTATCCGGATATAAAAAGGCAGTGAAAGGTCTGTAAGTGTTTATTGAACAAACAGGTATTGGTATAAGGTGAAAGTAAAATATGATACCAGGCCGGCCTGGCCAGATGGAGCTGGGTCAACATCTGTTAAGTCCGGTGGTTGTAATGGAAAAGGCCTCTGTGGCATACTATTATACCGCTGAGTAAAGTCACAGGTGTTTGGGAGCCGGACAGGCCCTCCCAGCGCTCCTAGGTAACGTCACCGCGACCAGAAACTCAAAAGCCGAAGTGCCAATAACCGGATGCAGGAAGTCGTTGTGACCAGCTCCCCCTTGCGTTCCAGGCTGGTCACAACGACTTCCTGCATCCAGTTATTGGCACTTCCAATTTTGAGTTTCTGGTCGAAGGGACGTCACCTAGGAGCACCGGCAGGCCCGGCTCCCAAACGCCTGTGACTTTACTCAGCGGTATAACAGCACGCCACAGAGGCCTTTTCCATTACATTCACCAGGCTTAGCAGATAAAGACCCAGCTTCACCTGGCGAGGCTGGCCTTGTATTGTTTACTTTCACCTTATACCAAACACTGTTTGTTCAATAAACACTTCCAGACCTTTCACTGTTTTTTTATCGTTTGGAGGCTTTATTTACATCACCCATATCCGTATAGTGCTGTCCACACTGGTTGCTTGCTGGGTGGTCATTTTGTACTATTTATACTACCGGGTTAGTTGGGGACAGTATATAGTGTGGATTGTCAGAGAAATTAGCGCTTGGGACCATTTTCTTCTTACCACAGTGTATTGATCCCGTTTACAGACATCAAAGGAAGCCAGCAGTGAGTCTACTGGGCGCTGATATCAATAGACCCAAATATCCACAGCATGGAATAAGGCTCATCATGTAGCCAAACATGAAATATGGAGAAGCCTCATAGTGTGAATCTTTAAAAACATAAACAGATGTACACTTACAAGAAAGCAGTAAAATCGAACACGAAAAAAGCTGGCCATGGTGTCACCCGCCTAATGGGCCATAATGATGTTACACGTTCTCTTCATCCAATGCCTTTCCACAAAACTGTCGTCTTCTAGGATTGTAAGTCTTTGGAGGACACAGAGGCTGCTCATCCTAATTAGACTGGTGCAGTTTTGTGGCCCTGAATGCAGACAATGTGGATTCAGTGCCCCTCACCTTCAAATTGGGCCTAGCGACTACAGCCACTGAGTCCCTATAGACTTACATTGGCTATCTGTACGCAGCACCTGGTGGCTCCAGCAGCATAAACACCCAGGTAATGGTGTCCAGCCCTCAGTGCCCATGTATTTGGGGCCTTTTTTCTTTCTTTTGTTCTTTACCTAGTATCTGCTTATATTTTGTAGCTCTGCTGAAGCTTGCAAACAAGAAGTCGTACTCTGTGGGTCTGTCACTGTCCACTGTCCATTCTCGGATATGCTATCTGCCAGTACCATACACTGTTGAGCAGATTAAAGAAGACAAGCATTCCCTTTGCCAGTGCTGTCTTGCCTTACTTCAGTTTGTACAGCCATTTGTTGATCTTGTATCCCAGACCTCAGACATTACCAAGGAGCAAGATATTCAGGAGATGAGGAAGGAGCTCCTGATATTGTAAGTGTCAATTTTGCTGAAAGTGGTTCTAAAGTTAAATGGTTTTTCATTTTAATGCATTCTCTTCCTTAAAGGATAAGTTCGCCTTTCGTAACTTGTTAGATGTTACACCCATATTCAGGGTTTAACATGTTACAAATGGACTGGCTCCTGCACCTCCCTCATCCCTGTGTTGACAGCTAGCTGGGTTCTTCTCCCTCTCCGCTAGCTGTCACAATTTAAAAAAATAAAAACGTTGAGCGGGGATCCGCCCGCCCGGCCGTGTCACTGACTAAAAAGTCTCTTTGCATGGAAAGCTACAAGGTCTTTGTGGCTGTCGGGTTGTAGTTTTCAATTAACTACTACTGGCTGTGGAGTGCCGTGGTAGTTCATTCATGCATTCTGTCAGATTGTATTTGCTTACCCGTACAGCAGGGGTGGGGAACCTATGGTTCGGGGGCCGAATGCGGCCCCCGAAGTCATCTGGTTCGGCCCCCCATGCAGCTGAGTCTGTGTCTCTCAGCTGATCTGTCAGAATGGAGCCAATGCTTACTGTATAGTTCCTGCTCCGTTATGACAGTCTAAATGAGTCACAGGCGGAGTGATATCAAATGCACTCCGCCTGTGACCAATACAGAAAACATCACCTCTTCCTCCAGCATGGCTCTGCTACACTTCTCCTAGCCAGCATTTCCCACCAGCAGCACACACAGCAGTACCAGCCAGAGCCAGCAGTACCAGCCAGAACCAGCAGTACCAGCCAGAGCCAGCAGTATACACAGCAGTACCAGCCAGAACCAGCAGTACCCACAGCAGAGCCAGCAGTACCAGCCAGAGCCAGCAGTACCAGCCAGAGTCAGCAGTACATACAACAGTACCAGCCAGCAGTACCTACAGCACAGTACCAGCCAGCAGTACCTACAGCACAGTACCAGCCAGCAGTACCCACAGCAATATCAGCCAGCAGTACCAGCCTGAGCCAGCAGTACCCACAGCAGTACCCGCCTGAACCAGCAGTACCAGCCAGCAGTACCCACAGCACAGTACCAGCCATCAGTACCAGCCTGAGCCAGCAGTACCAGCCAGCAGTACCTACAGCACAGTACCAGCCTGAGTCAGCAGTACCCACAGCAGTATCAGCCTGAGCCAGCAGTACCATCCAGCAGTACTCACAGCACAGTACATGCCAGCAGTACCAGCCTGAGCCATCAGTACCCACCAGCAGTACCAGCCAGCTGTACCCACCAGCAGTACCAGCCAGCTATACCCACCAGCAGTACCTGACAGCAGTTCTTTTCAAAACTTACCACCACAAAAAAGTCGTCTGCGCTCCAGACTGACCGATGCAAACCTGGAAAACCTTTTGTGAGTAGCAACATCATCAATACCAGCTAACATCACACACTTCACCAAAGAGAAGCAGTTGCAGCCATCACATTAGGGGTTAGATAATTAAATGTTTGACCAAATATAACAGGCTAATTTTTAAGGTGATAATTTTGTACGGCCCCCGAATGGTTTTATAAATACCCAAATGGCCCTAGGCAGAAAAAAGGTTCCCCACCCCTGCCGTACAGGATAGCAGATACACTGGCAGATCTGCTGGAGACCTGCATGGCACCAGCAATCTGCTGATCGCTGGTGCAGTGCTTTACAGGCCCCCAAAAAAATAAATAAATAAATGCAAAATTGCTCATTAATTTTTTTTTTTTTTTTTTCAAAAAAGTGAACTTATCCTTTAAAGTGGAGTTCCATACATTTAAATAAGTTTAGATGTAGGTAATCCCCTTTAAAAATACTTTTACCAATGGAAACTATTTTTTTTTTTGCAAGGAAATACCTTTTTTTTCCTTCTTTATTCTTCTGCCATTCCGGGTCCGGCCGCCTATAGGCGATTTCGTCACTCTGTGATTCGCAAGGGCTGCTGGGATGTGTCCCAGCAGCCCTTGCAAATCGCCTAGTGACGAAATCTCGCATTATTACACTGACACCAGCTGTACTCGGATGTATTGCATTGAGTCCGTGCTCCGCCCTGCCTCCACCCCACCTCCTCTCAGTGAGCTCTACGGGATGTATTGCTTTGAGTCCGCACTCTGCTCCGCCCCGCCTCTCAGTGAGCGCAGACTGAAAGCATTACAAACAAATAAAAGAAAAGAAGTTGCAAAATATGGCTCCAACGAGGGTGAGGTGTGTTAAATCACGAACAACTTTATTGAGGTGAAAAAAATGTTGAATAAAAAGTCAAACAACAACATCAAGACTAAACAATTCATATGTAGAGAATAACCACTGACATGAAGATAAAAACAGCTGTATGGGGTCCTGTCTAGTGAAAAGCCGCTACTACGCTATCCTCAGATTCCACCCACCACCCAGATAACACATCAGGAGATCAACTTGACACTGAAGGGTCAAGGGATGAAACATAGAGATAACCACTCAGGAGTGTAGATGTGGGAAGAACGCTTCCAAGTTGATATAAATTCCCGGCTGGGGATAATTATCGGTTTGGTGGTATTGATGTCTCAGTCCATAATATTACGGGGATCTCCATGGCCGGACATGCTTATGGACTGACTTCAAAGCATTTCATGGATTGTGCGCAGCGCACAACACACGGATCGACAGGATTCATACGGTCAGTAACCGGCTTTGCTTTTTGTGACCATACGTCTGCTTGCTTGTCTGTCTTGGCGACACTTACAAAACAGACATCACTGCATGGACGGCCGGTGAGCATAGCCACTTACCCCAGACTGTTATACTTACAGACCAGAGGATACCTTACTCATCAGGTGCTCCGACTGTCCAGACACACAAACTGGATCAATACTAGACCAGCAATACTCTGTCACCGCTTCAAGCTCTGTGTTTGCTTGCTTATCTGTCTGTTTAAGCCATATGTCCGTGCTGCTTTATATGGTGTCTACTGCTGTGTCCCTGTTTATCTGGTGTCTGAGGACTTTATCCGGAAACTGCAGCCATCAAATTATATGTCCATTTGCCAGAGTGACTCTGTGGTAGAGCAATTAACTGCATTTTACACCAATCCAGGTGTGAGGACCCTGCATCCAGCGGTAAACTCTGGAGATCCCCGTAATATTATGGACTGAGACATCAATACCACCAAACCGATAATTATCCCCAGCCGGGAATTTATATCAACTTGGAAGCGTTCTTCCCACATCTACACTCCTGAGTGGTTATCTCTATGTTTCATCCCCTGACCCTTCAGTGTCAAGTTGATCTCCTGATGTGTTATCTGGGTGGTGGGTGGAATCTGAGGATAGCGTAGTAGCGGCTTTTCACTAGACAGGACCCCATACAGCTGTTTTTATCTTCATGTCAGTGGTTATTCTCTACATATGAATTGTTTAGTCTTGATGTTGTTGTTTGACTTTTTATTCAACATTTTTTTCACCTCAGTAAAGTTGTTCGTGATTTAACACACCTCACCCTCGTTGGAGCCATATTTTGCAACTTCTTTTCTTTTATTTGTTTTTGATGTCTGTCCAGTTGCTTGGCTCACAGGCTGTATGCTGATGGGTTTGAGGTACTATACTCCACGCACTACATGTCACACCCTCATGCCCCGGCAGGGTTTTGAGTGGTTTTCCTGAGGTTCAAGCTCCCCCCTACCCTTGGTATAAGTGAAAGCATTACATCCCGTAGAGCTCACTGAGAGGAGGCGGGGCGGAGCACGGACTTAATGCAATACATCCCTGAGTACAGCTGGTGCCGGTGTAATAATGCGAGATTTCGTAGCTATGGGGCCTTTACAATCACTTTATTGTATTTACATATAAAATAATAATTTATAAGAGACTAAGTAGAAATTGATCCTAACATGACATAATGTATTGGGCCCCTTGTAAAGAAAATTGGGGTGTTTCCCTGTACTGGCCAATCCAATTTCGCCTGTAAATTTTCTTGCACAATTTTAAAAATAATTGGTTGGAAAGGAATATGTGTCAGGTTATCTTACCTGTTTTTATTCATACAAGGACTTTTTTTGTTGTACCAATTGCCCAATGAAGATACTTTAATTGTATACATGGCTACATGAAGTTCTAAAAAGTCAACAGAAAAATGGTAAATAAAATCCACGCGATTGTATAATTTCTCATTTTATTGTGTAGGCTATAAACACTAACCTTTGAACAAAGCTCCCAGTCAAATACATTTGTGGAATAAATGGTATGGAAACCCTAACAATTAACTTTTATTATCTGCTCCCTTTTAACTTTGATAAGTGTACAAAATTACCTGTTGATCCTGCCAGCACTGTCCTGTGTCTTGTACGCTCTGCAGTATTATCAGGAAGTGTGTAAGGAATACAGATTGCCTCCTAGCTATGTTATGGAAAAGGAAAGTGGGGGAGGTGTTCTGTAGTCCAGCCCTAAAGTGACAACGCCGCACCTTCACAGATACAGTACAGTGAACTAAAATAGGAAGTGTGTTACTGGATGGATCACCAGGTAAAACTAAATATTTTGGGTTGTCCCCAGAACTAGGGATACTAGTTCTGCTGACCAGGGGGTCCCCAAGGAATTCCCCTAATTTGCAGGGATTTCCTCTCACTTCCTTGTTTGGCTATGGGACAGGAAGTGATAGGAAATCTCCCCAGTGGGGCACACTTGGCAAAAAAAAAAAATCTTTCAGGGGTTATTACCCTCCCTTGCTCTATCAAAAATTAAAAAAAAAAAAAGTTTTTTATAGTTCTACTTTAAGGGCTCTTTCACACAGCCCCTGCTACACTTTTGTTGTAGTGCGGGTGCAGAGCTTCAATTATGGAGTGTGGCTGTAATGAATGCAACAATAATGATCCTTTCTAGGTGCCCTAATCCTTTCTTTTACATCTGTCACAAGCTGCTTTAGTTGCCTGAAGTTTCCCCTCCTCACTGCTCAGCTGAAATTGGAAGAAGATGAACTAAATGATAATCCTTTCTTTGTATTTGCTGAAGGCATCATGGTAAGCACAAGGAGAATTGAATGGATTTATTTGCTTTGTATAGGTCTCATTTCACATATTCATTTGTTCATTGTATTTGGTAAATCCTATTCACCCTGGCTGTTTTCTTAGAAAACTATTGCTTTAATAGTAAGTATCAGTCCTACAGCTTACAGTTCATACAGTTTTGGAAAGGCTTAGAGCAAGTTCATGATCTATTTAAAATCCCCAGCCCCCCTCCCGTAAACTCCTAAATAAACCTAAACTGGACCATCACCCCCCCCCCCCCCCCCACAGGTACTTACCTCCGCTGACACAGTGGCCCCCTGTGTTGTCTACATTCCAGCTGGTAAAAATCTAGTGCTGGAATGCCCACACTTGTGCACGACCTTCCATAGTCTTGACATTGGTCCTGCAGTTCATTCAAGTCTACAATATTGAACATACATGTGCAAGCTTTCCTCTCCTTCATATTTTACTATCCATAGGTAATATTTCAAAAGCCTTTACAGGTTACCGCTTTAGATTTATAGAGGAGGTCTGGTGCTAGAATTACTACCCATGTCCTGACGTTTGCGGTGATACGTCACATGCGTGGGACTATTACTGTTTGCGTGTGTGTGTGTGTGACCGATGCGCATGTTCGCCTTTGCGCATGGGGGTGGCGGGGGGGGACTTTAATTTTAAATTTTTTTTATTCTTTTTTTTTTTTTTTTACACTGTTTCTTTCAATTGTTTTTTTACTGATCACTTTTCTTGCATGACAGGTACTCTTTATGGAGAGATCTGGTGTCTATAAGACCTCAAATCCCTCCTGCCATTTAGAGCATTCAAAACACCTTGTGACAGTAATAGGCAGGTGACAGGTACTCTTTATGGAGAGATCTGGTTCCTATAAGACCTCAAATCCCTCCTCCTATCAATAGGAGCATTCAAAACAGCTTGTGACAGTAATAGGCAGGTGACAGGTACTCTTTATGGGGAGATCTGGTGCCTATAAGACCTCAAATCCCTCCTCTGCCAATAAGAGCATTTAAAACACCAAGGTTGAAGATTTTAAATGCTTTTTGATTTTTTAAAAATGGTGGCTTTGACATCCGTGTAAACGGGAAGTGATGTCATGTCATCGCTTCTGTGTTACTATAGAGGAGAGCTAATTAAAGCTGATTCCAGCTTTGCCCAGGTGTCTGGTAATGCCGGCAGGCCGCTCAGGTCTCCTGGTGGGACAGAAGAGCCTGAGCAAACTGCAGAAGGCGGCACGATGGGGGGCGTCCCCTCCCGCTGCTCGTATTGGCAGTCTAACAGCTACAAGGGAGCCGGCGGTCGGCTCTAAAATAGAAAACGGTACTGGGGTGATGCTGCGGGTTCAGGCACTATCCCGTTGCAGCCATTTACAACATAGAAAAATGACTTGAAGACCGGTGTACCAGAAGACAACTACTGCATTCTATCCACTAGTCCTTTCTGTAAACAGTTTGATTGGAGCTGCTTCTACAACACACTCTGCGTTCTTTTTTTTTTTTGCAGCAGGTAACTACAATTTTACATTTCCCTGCACTTTAAGTTAGATCACTAGCTCCTCTGCTAAGCTATTGCAGCTTGGACTCACTTATTGAAAAGCCATGAATGAAAGTGTTCTTTGCTGCCCATAGACAAATGCATGCTCTTCTTTCCTAAGCTATACTAAGATAACTAGAGCTGCAAATTTGATGCTATGGGAAAATAAACCCCTTTAGTTCCTCCAATCTAATATAAATGCCTTGGTATAAAGCGATTTTGATATTAGGTAAGAAAAGGCAACATTTTCAAAAGAGAAATAATATTATTGCACATTCATGTTACAGGGTTTTCTTGTATCACTTGGGGAACCCCTACCCAAGGCGTTTATGCACAACATTCACAAAGCTGAAAGCCTGGAGAATGAGGACACTGTGCCTGAGAAGGAGATCTATACTGCCGATGCTGTGGCCTGCCTCTCTTACCTCTTGTTTGTTCATCATATTGGCATGGACGCTTTCCCATTTGTATTTGGGTGAGATATCTGAAAATGTATAAAATTAACCTGTACATTTTTTTATTGTGTTTTTTCTTATTTTATCTTATTTTCTTATATTCTTATTTATTTCCAGGGTGGATTTGATTTAAAAAAGGTAGATTTAAATCAGGATTTAAATCTTGATTTAAATCGCTAGTAAAAAGGTTTAATTTAAATCAACTCGTTTTAAATTATAATTTTAAAAGCAATTGTCATCTCTGTCCCGATGTGGCTCCTTCTCTGACCCGCTGTTGACTCCCCAACAGTCCCATTCACTTTAATGGGACAGCTGGTGATGTGGCAGTGATACATCAAGGTGAGGGATGTGGCGGCACCAGGTGAGTGGATGCCCGCTAACAGGCGCTGCTATGATGGAACCAAAAATGACAGGTGCTCTTTAAATGTAGGGACTTATTCTTGCTGGTAGTTAGCATCTTTAATATTTGCAAACAAAATGAAGTTTCCTATTTAGAATAATAAGCTGTCAGGTTAGTAATAAAGCGATATCGGAACCGGTTCAATCATACAGTTTGTAGTGTACATAGATTTGCAAAACGATGGGATAAAGGAATATTCCTGAAGTTTGTTATATCTCCTGGTTACTGTGAAATTGTGTGAATGCATCAATGCAGTGCATGTTATCCCAGCTTGCAGAGCCTGGATTTTATTGAATGAGTTTACCAAAAAATGTAAATATTGCAGAATATAAACCGCCTCATGCTACAGAACTAAGCTCCATTTAATGCTGAATAAACTAAATTATTAGTGTATCCTAATTTGAAAACTAGATAGATTTTTCCTCCCAAAGCATTTTTTTTTTAAATCATTGATTTTTATCCACCCTGGCTTCTCCTCCTTCATAAAATCCTCTGCACTTGCTCCTCCTGTTGGTCTTCAGGATCGTCCTGCTTCAAACTTTCAGCAATCAGTGGTTCTAGCAGTGGTGCTGGGGTCATCAGAGTTTGGCTATAATGCCCTATTTACTTCCAGCACCAGGTGTTGGACAGGCAGTCTTATCTCAGAGACCAATGGAAAATTGGTGGGTTTTCTGGCAGCAAAGACCTGATCAGCAATAGTCTGCATGGCTACCCCAGTAAAGTCTAACTCCAACCCAAACTTTTTTTTTAGTTTTCATTAGAGTACATTTTTTTGTCTTGGTAATAATACTGTCTCTGATCCCTTTGGGAAGATTTTATCTGACGAGATAGGACGATAGTAAGAATACCGTCACAGGTTCTAACCCTTCCCTAATTTACCCCAAAAAGTGCTCTGATGCAGTTACATATAAAAATTTGACTGACTTTTATCACTTCCCTACCCACATGACCTCTGGAAGATTTTACTCCCTACCAGAGCATTTTTTGCTGTAACGCAATGCACTTCTTTAACTGGCAACACTGTATGCAAGTTAAATTTGTATCCTTTTTTACACACAAATAGAACTTTCTTTTGGTGGTATTTAATCACCACTGGGTTTTTTATTTTTTGCTATATAAACAAAAACAGATGGAAAATGTTGAAAAAAAAAAAACAATTTATTTTTTATTTTCTATAAAACCTATCCAATAAAAAAAATCTTCATGAATTTAGGCCAAAATGTATTCTGCTACATGTCTGGTAAAAAAAAAAAAAAAATCCAAATGAGTGTATATTATTTGGTTTGCGTAAAAGCTGTAGAGTCTGGTATAGATACTGGAATTTTTATTTGTTTATTTTTTTTAAACTTGTAATGGCGGTGATCAGCAACTTATAGTGGGACACTGATAGTGTGGAGGGAAATTTGACACTGGCTTGGGGGGTACACTTACTGACACTGACATCAATAGTGACATTATTACAGTGATCAGTGCTAATACTATACACTGCCACTGTACTAATGACACTGGCTGGGAAGGGGTTAACATCTAGGGTGGGATCAAGAGGTTAAATGTGTGCTTAACCATGTTAACTATGTGTGTTATGTGCTGCTTTTACTAAGCAATCGTGCTGTTTTTTTCCTTGCATTGCAGGGAATAAAAAAAACAGTAAGATCGCCTATCAGTGTTTGGAGCTCTGTGTTATCTACAACACAGAGCTCCCTTCCCTGAATGACAGAGCTGATCAGCGGGTCTCAATGATCGAGCATTGGCCAGGACCCACTGACCGGCTTGTGCTGTAAAAAATCACAGCACACCTTGGCTGGTGGGCACATGCGCTGATCACGTATGGGATCACGATCCAGCGCAGAGTAGCTGCCCTGCAGCAGTATATCTGTGTGGGGTGGTCAGCAAGTGGCTACTCTGTGCAAAACTTAAAAAAGTTTTAGCTTAATTCCACTTTTGTGGGAAAAAATATAGCAGATTAAAAAAAATAATTTAACATATATAATTGCAACACAAACCATATTGTAATTTAATGTTCTTAAAAACTACCTTTCCTTTTCATTCTGCAATTTGTGGTTTTCTCAGTCTTTAATTTTCTGTAAAATTGAATGCAATTTAGCAACCTGAAATCACTTAGTACACTGTTGATTTATGGAACACCTCCAGAAATGTAATTTCTTGCCTATGTGATTAGCTCACTAATTTTCCCAGAAGTCTGCACTAAAATGCAAGTCAGATTTTAGGCATCCTGTGCAACAAAATGTCATTTTTTTTGTGAGATTCTCTTAACCACTTCAGCCCTGGAAGGTTTTACCCCTTAATGACCAGGCCATTTTTTGCAATTCGGCACTGCGTTGATTTAACTGACAATTGCGCGGTCATGCAACGCCGTACCTGAATACAATTGATGTCATTTTTTTCTCACAAATAGGGATTTCTTTTGGTGGTATTTGATCACCTCTGCGATTTTTAGATTTTGCGCTATAAACAAAAAAAGAGCGACAATTTTGAAAAAAAAAACGCAATATTGTTTTACTTTCTGCTATAAAACATTCCCAAAAAACAAATTTAAAAAATCTAATTTTTTTTTATCAGTTTAGGCCAATTTGTATTCTGCTACATATTTTTGGTAACAAAAAAGTTATAGCGTTTACAATCTACGGGATCGATTTATAGACTTTATATTAGTAGTGGCGGCAATCAGCGATTTTTATCGGAACTGCGACATTGCGGCGGACAGATCAGACCCCTAACTGACATTTTTCACATTTTTTTGGGGACCAGTGACATTTATACAGTAATCACAGCTAAATAAATTGTACTGTTACTGTATAAATGGCACTGGCAGGGAAGGGGTTAACACTGGAGGTGATTAAAGGATTAAATGTGTTCCCTATTGTACTTACTAACTGTGTGGGGGGGATGGGTTGGACAGATCACACAATCTTTCCCTGCCTCTCTGGCAGAAGAGCCGCCTGCTTTGTGCACATAGGCAGGCGGCTCTTCTGTCATTCTAGCCAAAGATCGCGGGAGGCCAGCAGCGATCGAGCCTGCTCCTCCTGCGGTCTTGCTCCCGCTGTGCGTAATCACAGCGGCTCTGGCGGCGTGCGTGTGCCGCCGAAACCGCATGCACATAATTATGTAGATCTACGTGATTATGCACAGCCGAGCCGCCCTGCCACAGTAAATCTGTGTGGAGCGGTCGGCAAGTGGTTAAAGGGTTAATCACTTCTAAAGTCATGCAGATGTTGCAGCTTTCCCCATTAGAACACCGCAAGTGCATCAAATCTCTCCCATTCAGAATAGAAGAACAAACTGCTTTTTGAGAGCAAATACCAGTAGGACTATAAAGGTTGTTAAAGGTTAAGTTCACCTTTTGGGAACATGTTACATGTTCCACCTGTTTTATCACGGCTACATGATAGTTTACATTTTTGGGGTTGTATTTAAGATGTATATGGAAAGTATGACATTTAATTAAGTATTGACAGATACAGATAACAAATGTTTAGGAAATATAACAAGAAGACTTAACTAAAGATGCTTCTTTGCCACAGAGTCCCGCCCACTTTCATACGGCGTGGCACAGATGATCGGATTCAGGCGCATGCTCACCCTGGTAGAGACTGAAAATTCAAGTTATAGCTGTAGTATTTAGGAAATGGTTAACCCCCATGGGAAGCAACATGACCTTTTAAGGACATGGTGAATTTACAATGACATTTCTTTTGTATGAAGTAAGCTAAGGTAACTAGGCTTTGGAGACTTTGTTAGATATTGTGAGACAACTTTAATAGGGAAATATGAAATTTCCCCATCAAACATGTAACATGTTGCAGCTCCTGCATCCTCTCCCTGATTCCCTTCATAATTGTGACAGTGGGCCTAGGATTCTTCTCCCCACACCCGCTGTCACAATTTGAAAAGAACACAGCCATGTGAGGCTCGGGCCACACAACCGGGTCATTAATTCACAGAGTTCTGTAAATGAATGAACTACAAGTACCATCATCATTTGCGGCTGTCGGCTTGCAGTTCTCGGTAAACTACCAGGGTGCTAGCAAGTGTTGTAATAGTTCATTGATTCTTCCTGCCATTCAGTAATTGCCTGCCATTATAAGGAATGGGCAGACAGCTACACAGACAGTCTGCAGGAGCCTGAGTTTATGCTTTAAAGGCTTCAAAAAAAATAATAATAATAAATGCACATTTTTTTACCTGCAAAAAAATGTGCATTTATTATTATTATTTTTTTAGAAAGGTGAACTTATCCTTTAAATTCATTGTAGTGCACATTCATCACCCAGAGGGGTGACCCAGTGCATTGCAACCTATCAGCTTCTAGGTTTTATTGTCAAAGCTTAATTGAACAAGCTGAACTTAGACGCTGATTATTAGGCACAGCTGCACTTGAATCTGTGTGCACCAGTAAATCTCCCCCAGTGTATTTGTAAAGGCTCCCACCCTAGATATGCTTACTTCCCCCTTGCAGCTCTTGCCCCTGCTATAGCCAGCACTGAAATTCATGTGTCGGATATTAAGGGGAGGTGAGGTGTATTCATTCCCCAGGTCATGTGACAGTGCTCAGACCTAGCAATTGGCTGAACACTGTAACATGGGAGCAGGTCACATTCTCCTCCATACCTTGAATGCTGGGTATTGTCAACAGTGGCAGGAGTAGTTAGAGCACTGCTCAGGTGAGTATAACTGGTTTAGGGGTGGTGGTGGGGTGTTGAGGACATTTGATCCTCCTATTTTTCCAGATTTATTATTTGGTTTATCACCCCTCAAAAATTACTTCACAGTCAAATGGAAAAATGGTCACACTAGATGTGGGGGCAACCTCAACAAAAACAGATTTTGAACATAACATAGATCGATATTTGATACCTTCGAGAAAACCCCCATTTTATTGATGTGTGTTTAAAATATGCAGGTCAGAATCAAAAATGCACATGAAAATACGTTTGAATCATGCAATAATTACTTCAAACCTGATTATAGTGTGGTTTTGTGCATTATAATTTACATCCTTCTGTAAAATAAGAAACCATAACATGCATTGACCAACTTGTACTGTCATTGTTATTAACCAGACTAATGTTTTATTTCGGTGATACCGAGACCCTCATTCAAGAAAGAATTACAATTCTTAAATGCAAAATCTACAGGGCTGTAATCCATAGCCACCAGTTAACATGCATTTTTTACTGGTATGACTACAGTAGACTGTATTCTGGTTGGTTGCCATAGGTTCCTTCATTTAAAGCTAAACTCTAGGCAGATTTACAGTGCCTTGAAAAAGTATTTATAGCCCTTAAAATTTTCCACATTTTGTCATGTTGCAACAAAAAACGTAAATGTATTTTATGTGATAGACCAACACAAAGTAGCAAATAATTGTGAAGTGGAAGGAAAATTATAAATGGTTTTCAACCTTTTTATATGTAAAAAGTGCGACGTGCATTTGTTTTCAGACCCCCCTGACTCAATACTTTAAAGAACCACCTTTCGCTGCAGTTACAGCTGTAAATCTTTTTGGATATGTCTCTACCAGCTTTGCACATCTAGAGAGTGACATTTTTGTCCATTCTTCTTTGCAAAATAGCTCCAGCTCGGTCAGATTGGATGGAGAGCGTCTGTGAACAGAAATTTCAAGTCTTGTCACAGATTCTCAATTGGATTTAGGTCTGGACTTTGACTGGGCCATTCTAACACATGAATATGCTTTGATCTTTTCTAAACCATTCCATTGTAGCTCTGGCTGTATGTTTAGGGTCATTGTCCTGCTGGAAGGTGAACCCTCCACCCCAGTCTCAAGTCGTGTGCAGACGCTAACAGATTTTCTTCTAAGATTGCCCTGTATTTGGCTCCATCCATTTTCCCATCAACTCTGACTAGCTTCCCTGTCTCTGCTGAAGAGAAACATCCCTAAAACATGATGCTGCCACCACCATGGTTCATGGTGGGGATGGTGTGTAGAGGGTTATATGCAATTTTATTTTTCCCCTACACATAGCATTTTGCTTTTATGCTAAAAAATTCAATTTTGGTCTCATTTGACCAGAGCACCTTCTTCCACATATTTGCTGGTGCCCAAACTTTTGCAGACGCCATTTTTTTGTTTTCTGTAATTTTTAAAGTGTCAATGATGTAAATAAAATCTAACTTTTGTTGACATATTATAAGAATGTCTAATCTGTAATTTGATGCCTTTTGGAGATTTTTCCATCTTTCCTTGGCTTCTTTATGCACATTAATACAAATTTTTACCTGGGGTGCCCAAACTTTCGATCCCCACTGTTCATGGTGAAGAAATGTAATTTGTGACTGAGAGGAAGCTTGCGTTAATTGTATAAAGATTAATTATGGAAATTCTCTATACAGAGTTTGAAGATATTTAATTATTATTTTAATGATTTTTATTATCATTGTTTTTCTCCTCATCTGAATGTTCTTGGAAATGAATTCTCCCAGCAATTACGACTGAATAAAAGCAGATTCTTCTAGACTGTTATTGCAGATTAGGATTGCGAATGCACCCTTATTTTGCACATTTTAACAAATTAAACGTTCTATTTTTTTCTATTATAATTCACTTATCATTTTCAGACAAAACTATTAACAAAAATAATGAAAAACAGTTGTGCATCATTTACTGTGGGATAATATTCGCTTCCATCCAGACTAAAGCATCCATGTTCTCTTGTTCCTCAGCTGTTATTAAAGCTGAACAAAAAAAATCTGCTTTTATTTTTGCCTTCCTCTCCCTCATCAACATGCTAATACATTTTTAAATAAAATCTTTGTTTTCATTACATACCTTACTTTTAGACTCAGCAACATTATCTCCAGGTCTCTGTGCTCAGTCTCAGTACTCTACTCAAGAACCCTCGGCCCTAGTGCAAGCATTGGGCTGGCAATTGGGAAGAGTTAGGTGAATATGTACAGTGCATCCGGAAAGTAGCTCTTCACTTTTTCCACATTTTGTTATGTTACGGCCTTATTAAAAAAAGGGATTCCATTCATTATTTATTTTTCGTTCATTGACTGACACAGCTCCAGATCTTCCTAACCCTTGCTTTTTTCTGCCTAGTGTCCTATTCCTGTAGGGGGCAGCATAAACCCAAGAGTCAAGAAGATCTGGAGCTGTGTCCTTCAATGAACATCAGAGAAAAGGGTTTTATGAGACAAAAATCTAGTTTTCTCTTTCGTTCATTGATAGACACAGCTCCATATCTTCTTGACCCTTAGGGTTTATGCTGCCCCCTACAGGAGTAGGACACTAGGCAGAAAAAAAACAAGGGTCAGGAAGATCTGGAGCTGTGTCCGTCAATGAACATCAGAGAATAGGATTTTACGGTAAGACAAAAATCCAGTTTTTCCTCAAAATTCTACAAACAATACCCCATAATGACACTGAAAGAAGTTTGTTTGAAATCTTTGCAAAATTATTAAAGATAAAAAGCGATAATTACAGCCTCACATCTTTTTAAGTATGATGCTACAAGCTTGGCACACCCCTGTTTATGGGTAGTTTCTCCCATTCTTCTATGCAGGACCTCTCAAGCTCCATCAGGTTGGATGGGGAGAGTCGGTGCACAGCCATTTTCAGATCTCTCCAGAGATGTTCAATCGGGTTCAAGTCTGGGCTCTAGCCACTCAAGGGCATTCACAGAGTTGTCCCGTAGCCACTCCTTTATTATCTTGGCTGTGTGCTTAGGGTTGTTGTCTTGTTTGAAGATGAACCTTCACTCCACTCTGAGGTCCAGAGTACTCTTGAGCAGGTTTTCATTAAGGATATATCTGTGCATTGCTGCATTCAGCTTTCCCTCGATCCTGAGTAGACTCCCAGTTTCTGCCGCTGAAAAACATTCCCACAGCATGAAGTTGCCACCACCATGCTTCAATGTAGGAATGGTATTAGCCAGAAGATGAGCGGTGCCTGGTTTTCCCCAGATATGAAGCTTGCCATTCAGGGCAAAGAGTTTAATCTTTCTTTCATCAGACCAGAGAATTTTATTTCTCATGATCTGAGAGTCTTTCAGGTGCCTTTTGGCAAACTCCAGGCATGCTGTCATTACTGTGCCTTTTTACTGAGGAGTGGCTTCCATCTGGCCACTCTACCATACATTCCTAAATGGTGGAGTGCTGCAGAGATGCTTGTTCTTCTGGAAGGTTCTCCTCTCTCCACAGAGAAATGCTGTAGCTCTGTCAGATTGACCATTGGGTTTTTGGTGACCTCCCTGACTAAGAACCTTCTCCCTGGATCAAGGATGAGCAGTGGAAACAGAATGCACCTGAGCTCAATTTTGAGTGTCATGGCAAAGGCTGTGAATACTTCTGTACATGGGATTTTTATTTTAACTACCTCAATACTGGGCACTTAAACCCCCTTCCTTCCCAGACCAATTTTCATCTTTTAGCGCTGTTGCATTTTGAATGACAATTGGGCAGTCATGCAACACTGTACCTAAACCAAATTTGTGTCATTTTTTTCCCCACAAATAGAGCTTTCTTTTGGTGGTATTTGATCACTGACAGGTTTTTTCTTTTTTGGTGCACAAATAAAAAAAGACAGAAAAGTTTGAAAAAAAAAAAGTTTTTTTGTTTAGGTTATAAAATTTTGTGAATAGATACGTTTTTTCCTGCACTGATGACGCCGCACTGACAGGCACTGATGAGGAGACACTGATTGGGTGGCACTGATGGGGTGGCACTGATATGCAGCACTGATGGGCACTGATAGGTAGCACTGATATGCAGCACTGATGGGCACTGATATGTGGCACTGATAGATAGCACTGATATGTAGCATTGGTGGGCACTGATAGGCAGCACTGATGGGCACTGATCGGCGGCACTGATGGGCACTGATAGGTGGCACTGATCGGCACTGATGGGCGGCACTGATTGGCACTGATGTGGGGCACTGATGGGCACTGATGGGGGGCACTGATGGGCACTGATAGGCAGCACTGGTGGGCAATAATGGGCACTGGTGGGCAGCACTGGTGGATGGCAATAACAGGCACTGGTGGGCAGCACTGATATATGGCATTGGTGGGCAGCACTGATAGGAGGGCACCACTGGCAGGCTGTTTGCCATCCCTGGTGGCCATGGTGGGCATCCCTGGTGGTCATGGGTGGGCATCCCTGGTGGATCTAGTGGCACCCCACCCCCCCAGGGCTGCACTGGTAATCAATGTTCTGATTACCAGCACAGACCCCCCCCCCCCCTGTGATCAGTGAGTACTTAGAAATACTCACTGATCACCCTAGCTCCAGTATCGATCCTCTTCTTCTCCTCCCTGACAGGATCTGTCAGGGAGGAGAAGAGATCGAAGCCGTTACAACGGCTGTATTTACATTGCATGACAGCTGTGATTGGACACAGCCGTCATGTGATCAGAAGGGCCAATCACAGGGCCTTCCTGACGCATCTTGTTGCGCTGTGTCCAAAGGGACACAGGCACATCGAGATCGCGCCGTTGCGCGTGCCCGCGGCGGCGCGAACTCGCTCCTTCTGAAGGACGTTCCGGAACGTCCATTCAGAAGGACGAGACTCCCACCCAGCCGTATATGTACAATGGCCGGGTGGGAGGTGGTTAATAAATCTGCAACGATTTCAAACAAACTTCTTTCACGTTGTGAAATTGTTGGGTATTGTTTGTAGAATTTTTTAGGAAAATAATGAATTTAATCCATTTGGAATTAGGCTGTAATATAACAAAATGTGGAAAAAGTAAAGTGATGTGAATACTTTCCGGGTGCACTGTAAATAGTGTTTTTTTTTTTTTTTTTAGGCAGACTGCATTGACATAGAAGCTGCCCTAGGTAATGCCCACATGTGATGATGAGCCTCTGTGATTAAAATAACTGAAATTCAATGAATGAAAAGGATAGCCTAGGGACAGTATAGCCACATACTTTCACATGGACAGAGCCCAATCTCTATAGGTGGGCAGGTCTCCATTTTACACCTGACTGCCCTCTGATCCAATCAGCCTAGAGTCCGTTTACACCCGCTGGTCCATAGGAATACATAGACCATTGGATCAGGTCTACCTGAAAAACTGACAGGCTGATATGATCGGATCACCCATGGAAAGGGGCTGGAGAGGAAAGGACAGGACGTCCTCCAGTCAAGAATTTGCAGGCTCTCTTTGACTTGCTACAGCTTCTAATGCACACGGTGACAAGCTCTGGGCCCTGCTTTAAAAAAAATAATTTTACTTTATTTGCCTGCACACTGTCTGGCCTTGCTTTTTCGGTAGGGGCGTAGCGTGGTAACATAAAGTTAATGCAGTCCTGACCCTGGGGTAGATTTGTTAAAGGCAAATAGTGTGTGTAATTTGTAAACGCAGTTGCACTCTGTGAGAGCAGTTGCTCCAGAGCTTAGTAAGTGAGGGGACATTCTATTGACTACCATCATCCAATCATATGCAAGCAAAAATGCTGTTTTTTTTTTTTTTTTTTTTCCCCTTGCATATGATTGGGTGTTCTTTGCAAAGTGAAGCTTTATCTCATTTCATTTTTGGAGCAACTACACTTGCAAAGTGCACAGTCTGTTTGATTTTAGTAAATCCACCCATTGACATTGTACTAAAGGTTTGTAAAATCACATTGCATCTTAAACACCGCCGCCGCCCAACTGTATATATGTAAACATTTGGCCCAGTTGATTTTTTGGGTTATATTGTTTAGATTGGGATCCTACTGCTGCTGCAGATAGAGTAGTTAGTGGGAAAATGTAAAAATATAAAGGACAGCCGTAACTTTAGGAATTCTTAAGTGGAGTACACACTATGAGAAAATCTGAAGAATAATTCTGTATGAGGCACAATTGTTTGATCTTCGCATATTGTGTACACAACTTTCAACATCTGAATCGGACTCTGCAAAGAAAAAATTCTGAAGAGACAAACTTCAAAAAGTTCTTGTATGTGAACAGAACGAACGATTTTCATTTAATATGTACTGTTTACATACATTTTTCGCATACGAAAAATCAGATTGGAAAGACTGTGCATGATAGGGATAAGGAAGGGGATGTATTCCAGAGATAAAACTATAATTTACAACTTTATAAAACACTGGTCCGACCTCATCTGGAGTATTCTGTCCAGTTTTGGTCGCCAGTCCTCAGGAGGGATGTGTTGGAGCTGGAAAGAGTACAAAGAAGGGCAACTAAACTGATTTAGGGGATTTGAGGACCTTAATTATAAAGAGCGCTTACAAGCACTTGATTTATTCTCCCTGGAGAGGAGACTCCTGAGGGGACATGATAGCGATTTATAAATACCTCAATGGTGATTTCAACATAGAAAAAAAATATTCAGTCACAAGGAATGCATGAGGATACAAGGCCATACAATGCGATTAGAGGAAAAGCAATTTAACCTCAGGCTACGCAGTGGGTTCTTTACAGTAAGGGCTACAAGACTGTGGAATTCTCTACCACAAATGGTAGTAACTACGGGGAGTATGGCTACTTTTAAAAGACTCTTGGACGTACATCTCAAGGATCAAAACATTCAGGGGTATGGGAGATGATTACAGCCACACACACCTACACTGGTTGAACTAGATGGACTATTGTCTTTATTCAACCTCACCTACTATGTAACTATGTAAGAGCCCATAGGACAAAACAAGCACAGATAATACTTTACATATGGGCGTCCTCGCAATTCGGTATCTTTCAGCTGGGCTCAAGCGCAAAAGAGACAGAATTCTAGCTAGCGATTGCTTTTAAAGTCCACTCAGACACCACCCACATAAACACCCACTGTCTGCTTGTCCAATGACAATTCAAAAGAGGCCACCCTTCCTAACCGCTTAAGCCCCGGAAGATTTTACCCCCTTCCTGACCAGGGGGTTTTTTGCGATTTTTTTTTTTTTTTGTACTGCGTGACTTTAACGGACAATTGCACGGTCGTGCGACGCTGTACCTAAACTAATTTAACGTCTTTTTTTTCCCACAAACAGAGCTTTCTTTTGTTGGGATTTGATCACCTGTGCGATTTTTTTGATCATGCGCTATAAACAAAAAAAGAGTGTAAATTTTGCAAAAATAACAATATTTTTCACATTTTTTTTGTATGAAATTCCCCCAAAAAAATGTAAAAATCAAAATGTTTTAACATTTTCAGCCAATTTGTTTTATGCTACATATGTTTGGTAGAAAAAATCGCAAAAAGCGTATTTTGATTGGTTTGCGCAAAAGTTATCGCGTTTACTAACAAAGGGAAAGATTTTTGTCATTTTTGGTGTTTTTTTTTTTTTTTTACGAGTAATGGCGGCAATCTGCGATTTTTTTTTTTTTTTTTTGCGGGACTGCGACATTGCGGCGGACAGATTGGACCCTTGACTTACATTTTTGACACTTTTGGGGTTACCAATGACATTACTGCAGTAATCAGTTCTATACATATGCACTGTTACTGTAAAAATGACACTGTCAGGGAAGGGGTTAACTGTATTGGAGAGGGAGGGGTTAAGTGTGTCCTAGGGGCATGTTTCTAACTGTGATGGGACATGTCTACTATTGTAAAAACAGAGATCAACGGTTCTACATAGTAGAACCGTCTGATCTCCATTTTTACACAGGGGAGAATGACAGCCCGCCTTTCTTCCGCTCTACCGACGATCGTAGTGTGACCGGCGGACATCGGGTCCGCCGGACACATGTGCGGACTCTTCAGTGAACGAGCCGGGCGGGGGCGCGCGCCTCAGCGGGTGCGCACTCGCCCGCTATTGGCTCACAAACCGGTGACAGGCTAGTGACGTATATATACGTCACTTTGCCTGGCCGGGGCTGACCGCCGCAGTATATCTACTTGCGGCGGTCGGCAAGCGGCTAATCAACGGGAAGTATCTCATTTTTACAGGAAGCATGCTATAGCCCCACTGTTTTTGACCCGGGTCATCTTTCAGTAACAGCTGGCCTTTGATGTTGATATAACCTCCCCAGGAGGTACCTGAGGCTCCTCTACCCCCATACCTCACAACAGGAGGCCTATGCGAGAACATCCTGTGAGGATATGAATTCCCATTTATGACTCCTTGTCACAAACACCCTGCTGGCTAACCTTGCTCTGCTGGCATTCCAGGCCAGGTGTAATCCGGTTTCAACCATTCAGACACATCTGATATTAGAATACATGTTGCCTTCCAACAATAGGCCATCAAAAATATGATCTATGGGTAAACCTCTGGTTAACATTAAAGTGTTACTAAACCCAGGACTCTGAATTCACTATATGCAATTAGTTTTGTTAATGTAAACTGCTAAATACTTTTTCCCTTTAGAAGTATATAGCAGTCTTGTGACTTCTATCAGTGTCCTTCCGAGCACTGGGTACAGCTTGTAGGTGGAATTTTCATTCTCCTTTGTCCTATGAGGCTGCAGGACCACTGACCCTCTGTCTGGACAGTGCTGATTGGCCCTGTGCTGATCACATGCACCAAACTCTGTAGCAGTACACACCAAACTGATGTGCAGAGTGCCCTCAAGGCTCTGTACTATCGGCAGATGAATTGGTGACCGTAAACGAAGGGGAGGATCAGAGAAGACAGTATCAAATATCCTTTTTACACAATGCAGAGGATTAACCCCTTAGGTTCCACAGTGAGTATATCAAGCATGCTTTACTGCCTATACAGACTGATTTTACTGTTGTGGGTTTAGTAACACTTTAAGTATTTTTGTTATATTTTCTAATACTTTTACATTAGTTATCTGTATCTGTCATTACTTAATTGTTATACTTGCATTTGTATGATCTCTCTTTGCACATCTCAAACACAACCCCAGAAACATATCACCTAACCATGATAAAAGAATGTAGAACAAGCATGCTTTACTGCATATACAGACTGATTTTATTGTTTTGGGCTTAGAAACATTTTTTTCTCTTACGTCCTCCGACAGTCGCCGCCTCTTCATATTCGTCACATATGGGGTATTAGACTTTGCTCCGAAGGAGTAGCTAGGCAACAGAATATGTTAACAATAAAGCTTTTAACATATCCCACCCTCAAGGGGTGGTCCCCTCAGTCAATACCCTCCTACTTCCTGCAACCATATCTCAGTTTTAATGTCTAGCTTGTCAGGAGTGGCTGGCTTTTTCTGTGCTGGGGCTTTCTGTCCCAGACTCTTTCTTCTTTTTAAAATTTTGTTTGAGTTTTCTCTCTACCTTTACTTAGCTGTTATTTTTGTCAGCATTAGTTAGTTCTTCGGACGAAGAGGATCATGCAGACTGGGTCTCGGGCTGATCCCCCTGATCGCAGGTCGTGGGTCAGTGGCTTCCCAGTCTGCCTTCGAGCGTTCAGCCAGGTAACGCTCCTGGCACGGTGAACGACCCATCCCTGTTCGGTGCAGGGATGATTGGTGAGGTGGCTACCTCACTGGACGCTGTGCGGTTTCTTAACCCCCATTTTGTGCGTCTTGAATGCGACTCTCCCTGCCTCATGTGCAGCGGCTTGTTCGCCTGTGCGGGTTCCCCACGCCATGTGAGGTAAGTGTATTTATGTGGGGACCTGTCTGTCTGGGGGGGTGTCAGTCTGGGACTGTGTAACCTGCCTTTAATCACACTGCTTGTCTCCCTATCTCTCGGCTGCATGCTGTGGGCTGCAAGGGGGGGGGGAGATGTGTGACACTGTCTGTGTCAGGCTGATCGGTGTGTGAAGCTGTGTGCTGTGGGGCATGTTTTTTGGCATGTTTGGGCACTGTACAGCGATCGCTGCGGCGATCTGACATGTATTCTGATACTGGAATGTAATGTGTGTTTTTTACTGCACTGTGGAGCTGCGGTTTCGGCGCCAAACGGCGCTATTTTGCCTACTCCCGCTCCGGCCACATGTTTTACATGCATGGCGGCCATTTTCTTGTAGCCTCCATAGGCTTACATAGAGCGCCCTGGCAGCATCACTTCCTCTTTCCTGGAACACCGATCGAGGCAGCAGCAGCGGCGAGGGTCTCCTCAGGTTTTTACCCTTCTGTTCTTGCTATCCATTGCCTGTGTTCAGTTTGCATATTCCCTGTGGGGGTCTTATTGTGCTGAGTGTGGTGCGGTGGGCTGCGCTTGCCGCGCTTGCTTAAAAGGGGCAGTTAACCCTTTGTTGTCTGGCATTACAGGGGCAATGGACTCTCAGGAGGCAAAATTTCCTACAGCCTTGGTGGAAAGCCAGGGGACCGCTGTCTCCCCCCCAGGGGGGGATTTGGCCACTATTGTGGCTGGCCTTGCTGCTCAGGTGCAGATGCTGGTGGCTGCTCAATCTACTAAAAGGCCCAGAGTTGCTCTTTCCTCTGATTCTGAGGGTGAGGGTGATAGGGCTGTTATGACAGGGGCCTCCTTATCGGGGTCCCGCTCCTCTCTTGATCTAATAGGGTCTGAGGTGGAGGCTGATGTTGAGGGGGTTGATAATTCTCCCCCTGGCTCGCCTGAAGAGCTTGCAATCATGGATGAGTTGATTGCTTCCATAAAGCAAACGCTGCGTTTGCAGGATGAGGTGTGTCCCCCCGCCGCCTTGGCGGCTTATGGGACGCAGAGAAAACGCAGGACGCCGCAGGTTTTTCCCTGCAATGATGATTTTCAGCGCGCTGTTAAGGAACAATGGCGCAATCTACGCAAACCTTTTGCTGTACCAAGTAGATTCAAGCTGCGTTATCCTTTTTCACCTTCCACTGATGAAAGGTGGTGTGTGCCTCCCCCAGTGGATCACGCAATTGCGGTTTTAAACAAAGCCACTGCGATTCCTGCAGAGGGTTCCCCGGTGTTCCGTGACGCCACGGATAGGAGACTGGAGTCTCTTACCCGTCATACTTATTCTGTTACGGGTTCTATGCTTAAGGCTCTGTTTGCTTCTCTCATGGCGGCCCAGGCGATCGCGAGTTGGACGCAGATGCTTAGGCGCGTCCTAGTGGCCGATTCGGCCTCCCCGGCGACCCTGGATATGGTGGATCAAATCCACCAGGGTGTCATGTATCTGTTTGATGCGGACCTGGACCTGGTTCCGTTGGCCGCACGTGTGCACAGTGTGGCGGTGTTGTCTCGCCGCCTGATTTGGTTAAAATGTTGGTCGGTGGACCAGTCTTCACGTAAGACCTTAGCCAATCTACCTTATGATGGGTCTCGCCTTTTTGGGGAGTCCCTGGATGTGTTGATTAAGGGGATCACCGGGGGTAAGAGCACTCTCTTGCCCCATTTCCCCAAAGCTAAGGGGGCTTCTGGGAAGAAGCATGCTAATTTTCGGCCCCCTCAGGGGTCCTTTCGTGCCTTTCGGCCGCACTACAAGGGCAAGCTGTTCAAAGGTCAAGGCTCTCAGAAGAAGCCCTGGTCTGGTAAACAGAAGTCCGGCCAATCCGGATCTGCAGCCCATAACAGTGCGGCCTGAAGGGGCGCCCTCACCCAGTTTTGGGGTGGGGGGACGCTTGCTCGGTTTTCTTCAGCCCTGGTTGGCCCGTGTGCGGGACAGATGGGTTCAGGAAATCGTTCGATCTGGTTACAAGATCGAGTTTCTCTCTCGGCCGGAGAGCAGATTTTTTCCCTCAAATCTTCAACTGTCTCCAGAGCGTTTGCGGGACCTGCACCTGGCGGTGCGGGACCTGAGGGCTCAGGGAGTGGTGGTTCCGGTGCCTCATCGGGACAGATTTCGGGGGTTTTATTCCAATCTGTTCACCGTGCCCAGGAAGGAGGGCAAGGTTCGTCCAATTCTGGACTTGAAGGCTCTGAACCGCTCTGTGCGGGTTCGCAAGTTCCGCATGGAATCCCTGCGGTCGGTGGTGGCTGCCCTGGTTCCGGGGGAATTCATGGCCTCCATCGATTTGAAGGATGCGTACCTTCACATCCCCATTTTCGAAGGTCACCAGAGGTACCTTCGATTCGCCATTGCGGAGGATCACTACCAGTTCGTGGCGTTACCTTTTGGTCTCGCCTCGGCTCCGCGGGTCTTCACCAAGGTGCTTGCACCGGTTCTGGCATTGTTGAGGGCCCAGGGCATTTCTGTCCTGGGGTATCTGGACGACATCCTGGTTCGGTCTGCGACCAGCCAGGGTCTGGAGGAGGACCTGTCTGTCACGATGCAAACTCTACAGGAGTTTGGTTGGACGATAAATTTTCCGAAGTCGACGCTGAGTCCGTCGGTTCGTCTTCCCTACCTGGGAATGATTCTGGACTCGGTACAAGCGAAGGTCTTCCTGCCGGAAGACAAACTCAGAACTCTTCAGGAGGAAGTCAGGTCCCTCAGGGACGTTCCGCACTCGTCTTTAAGGACGTGCATGAGATGTCTGGGATTGATGGTCTCGGCCTTCGAGGCGATTCCCTTCGCCCAGTTCCACACGCGGGGTCTCCAAGCGGAGATTCTGTCCAGGTGGGATGGGCGACCTCAATCTCTGGATCTTCAGATCTCGTTGAGTCATCGCACCAGAAGAAACCTTCTGTGGTGGCTCCAGTCCCCGATGGTGTCCGGGGGCAAGTCGTTTCGTCCTATCTCGTGGACGGTGATCACCACGGATGCCAGCCTGTCGGGCTGGGGTGGTGTTCTGGGCGTTCTGTCTGCCCAGGGAACTTGGTCGGAGGGAGAGTCTTCCCTTCCGATCAACATTCTGGAATTACGTGCGATAAATCTCTGTCTTCATCGCTGGACGGACCGGCTGCAGGGTTGCCCGGTTCGGGTGCAGACGGACAATGCCACGGCGGTGGCCTACATCAACCACCAAGGGGGCACCAGGAGTGCCCGGGCGGCTCGAGAAGTGGCCAACATTCTGTCTTGGGCCGAGACTCATGTCCCGGCGATAACGGCAGTTCACATTCCGGGGGTGGAGAACTGGCAGGCGGACTATCTGAGTCGCCAGACCCTGGATCAGGGGGAATGGTCTCTTCACCCGGCTGTCTTCCAGATGTTGTGCGCGAAGTGGGGTCTTCCAGATGTGGACCTGTTCGCGTCTCGTCTCAACAACAAGGTTCGTGGCAAGGACGCGCGACCCTCGGGCAGACGCGTCGGACGCGTTAGTGGCCCCGTGGCATCAGTACAGGCTGATGTACGCGTTCCCACCGATTCAGTTGCTGTCCAGGTTCCTTCGCAGGTTACTCTCGGAACGCAGCACGGTGATTCTTGTGGCACCGGACTGGCCTCGCCGGTCCTGGTACGCAGACCTCGTGAATCTGGCGGTCGACGCCCCTTGGCGTCTACCTCTTCGAGACGATCTACTGTCTCAGGGACCGATTTACCATCCTGCTTTACAGTCGCTGGCTTTGACGGCCTGGCTGTTGAGACAGAGGTCCTGAAGGAGAAGGGTCTCTCTCCAGAGGTCGTTCATACTTTGATCAACGCTAGGAAGTCTTCCTCGGGGAAGGTTTATTACCGTACTTGGAAGGCCTATTTTGCCTGGTGTGAGTTCAGGGGGTTTTCACCCCGCACGTGCTCGGTTTCCCGTGTGCTGTCTTTTCTTCAGACGGGTGTTGATCAGCGTTTGGCGCTGGCTACGATAAAGGGTCAGGTGTCTGCGCTGGCCGTTCTGTTTCAACGTCCCGTGGCTTCCAACTCCTTGGTTGGCACTTTTATTCAGGGTGTGCGGCATCTGGTTCCTCCTAGGAGGGATCCTTTGCCCCCTTGGGACTTGAATCTCGTTCTATCTGTGTTACAACGTGCTCCTTTTGAACAGATCAGGGAGATCTCGTTGTCTATGTTGTCCAAAAAGGTCGGCTTTTTGGTGGCGATCACTTCGGCTCGCAGAGTGTCGGAGCTGGCGGCTTTGTCCTGCAAGTCTCCGTACCTGGTTATTCATTTGGATAAGGTGGTCTTGCGACCTAATCCTTCTTTTCTTCCGAAACGAGTTTCGGAATTCCATCTTAATGAGGATATTGTCTTGCCTTCGCTGTGCGCGAAGCCTAAACATCCGAAGGAGGTGAGATTGCATTCTCTGGATGTTGTTCGGGCGATAAGGGTTTACCTTAAATCGACTGAGTCTTTTCGTAAGACTGACTCCTTGTTTGTTCTTCCAGAGGGTCCTCGGAAGGGCATGGCGGCTTCGGCCTCTACCATCGCCAAATGGATCAGGCAGACCATTGAACAGGCCTATGCTTTGCAGGGTAAGGCTCCTCCTGTCCCTGTGAAGGCGCACTCTACTAGATCTTTGAGTACGTCTTGGGCCTGTCGTCATGGGGCTTCTGTAGCCCAGGTGTGTAAGGCGGCGACCTGGTCGACCGTGCACACTTTCACAAAATTCTACAAAGTAGATGTTCAGGCATCGGCGGATGCTTCCTTTGGCCGCAAGGTTCTTAGTGCGGCTGTTCCATAGGGTCCCTTGTTGGGGACTCCTGGCTGTTGGGATAGTTTTTTTTGTATCCCCTGGTTTTTTGTCTTCTCCTGGGTTGTTGCTCCTGTTGAGCACTTGTTTTTTGCTGTTGCCCAGCTGGTTTCCTTCCTTTGGTAAGGTTCCTTTCTTTGATGCGGAGACTGCGTTGCCTTTTCGGCGCGGATGCGTTTCCCACCCCTCATGTTTGCACTGCTTTGGGACGTCCCCATATGTGACGAATATGAAGAGGCGGCGACTGTCGGAGGACGTAAGAGAAAACGGAATTTTTGTAAAATCTTACCTGTAAAATTCCTTTCTCTGAGTCCTCCGACAGTCGCCGCCCCCGCCCCTCTTTTGGGGTTTGGTTGTATACTCTACTGCTATTCCACTAAAACTGAGATATGGTTGCAGGAAGTAGGAGGGTATTGACTGAGGGGACCACCCCTTGAGGGTGGGATATGTTAAAAGCTTTATTGTTAACATATTCTGTTGCCTAGCTACTCCTTCGGAGCAAAGTCTAATACCCCATATGTGACGAATATGAAGAGGCGGCGACTGTCGGAGGACTCAGAGAAAGGAATTTTACAGGTAAGATTTTACAAAAATTCCGTTTTAAAGGAGTTGTAAAGGCAGAAGGTTTTTTATCCTAATGCATTCTATGCAATATACAATATATATATTACAATATATACAGTGGGGATCGAAAGTTTGGGCACCCCAGGTAAAAATTTGTATTAATGTGCATAAGGAAGCCAAGGAAAGATGGAAAAATCTCCAAAAGGCATCAAATTACAGATTAGACATTCTTATAATATGTCAACAAAAGTTAGATTTTACTTCCATCATTGACACTTTCAAAATTACAGAAAACAAAAAAATGGTGTCTGCAAAAGTTTGGGCACCCTGCAGAATTTATAGCATGCACTGCCCCCTTTGCAAGGCTGAGACTTGCCAGTGTCATGGATTGTTCTCAATCATCGTCTGGGAAGACCAGGTGATGTCAATCTCAAAGGTTTTAAATGCGCAGACCCATCTGACCTTGCCCTAACAATCAGCACCATGGAATCTTCTAAGCAGTGGTTTAGAAAACTGAAACTGAAAATAGTTGACGCTCACAAAGCTGGAGAAGGCTATAAGAAGATAGCAAAGCGTTTTCAGATGTCAATATCCTCTATTCGGAATGTAATTAAGAAATTGCAGTCATCAGGAACAGTGGAAGTTAAAGTAAGATCTGGAAGACCAAGAAAAATATCAGACAGAACAGCTCGCAGGATTGTGAGAAAAACAATTCAAAACCCACGTTTGACTGCACGATCCCTCCAGAAAGATCTGGCAGACACTGGAGTTGTGGTACAATATTCCACTATAAAGAGATACTTGTACAAATATGGTCTTCATGGAAGAGTCATCAGAAGAAAACCTATTCTATGTCCTCAAAACAAAAATCAGCATTTGAACTTTGCAAATGAACATATAGACAAGCCTGATGCATTTTGGAAACAAGTTCTGTGGACCGATGAGGTTAAAATTGAACTTTTTGGCCGGAATGAGCAAAGGTACGTTTGGAGAAGAAGGGGCACAGAATTTAATGAAAAGAACCTCAGTCCAACTGTTAAGCATGGGGGTGGACCAATCATGCTTTGGGGTTGTATTGTAGCCAGTGGCACAGGGATCATCTCACGAGTAGAAGGAAAAATGGATTCAATAAAATTTCAGCAAATTTTGGATGGTAACCTAATGCCATCTGTGAAAAAGCTGAAGTTAAAGAGAGGATGGCTTCTACAAATGGATAATGATCCTAAACACACCTCGAAATCCACGGGGGATTACATCAAGAGGCGTAAACTGAAGGTTTTGCCATGGCCTTCACAATCTCCTGACCTCAACATAATTGAAAATCTATGGATAGACCTTTAAAAGAGCAGTGTGTGACAGACAGCCCAGAAATCTCAAATAACTGGAAGACTTTTGTAAGGAAGAATGGGCAAAGATACCTCAATCAAGAATTGAAAGACTCTTGGCTGGCTACAAAAAGCGTTTACAAGCTGTGATACTTGCCAAAGGGGGCAGTACAAGATATTAACTCTGCAGGGTGCCCAAACTTTTGCAGACACCATTTTTCTGTTATTTTGAAAGTGTAAATGATGGAAATAAAATATAACTTTTGTTGACATATTATAAGAATGTCTAATCTGTAATTTGATGCCTTTTGGAGATTTTTCCAATCTTTCCTTGGCTTCTTTATGCACATTAAATTTTTACCTGGGCCGCCCAAACTTTCGATCCTCACTGTATATGTATGTGTGTGTATATATATATATATATATATATATATATATATAATATAGCTTCAGCAGTTTTTTTTTGTTTTGCTCTAGCAGAATGAACTATGATGAATGCATTGTGGAGCACGGCTCTTTAAATATTCTTCATGTAGAGTATACTAGACTAATAACCTTCCTCTTTGTAAAGGGATGAGAGGGTTGTCTTTCAGATACTGCTTCAAGCAACGGAAGGCTTGCCGACCCTTTTTACCATGAGCTGGGTTTCCTCATGCAGTGAGCTGAGACTAATACTATAAGGATCTGTTCAGACGTGAATACAGAACATGCAGTCAGAAGCTCTCGTATTGAGCGGCTTTCTGGGAACTCGGATCAATATCTTCATACATGAGCTTAATCTTCCTCCTGCCAGTTACAATATGAAATGAGCAGTCTGAATGGCCAGAATTGCTTGTTTTACTGAATCCCAGAAGAGTTGAGATATATCTTTGTATTATAATGTACATATAAAAATCCAATCTGTAGGCAAAGTCAGCAATGTGAAGTGGTAAGATTAGACCATATGAAAGATGTGCTGCATAATTGAACGCATCTACTGGACTAATGTTACCACAATTGTCTGCTTTATATGAGTAAATGGAAACATTTCCTGATATACAGAAACATGAATACAATTCTAAATTAATAGAATATTGTTTTATTTTTCCTAGGCCATCGTTTGTGCTGAAGTCTAACATGGAACATATTGGTGTGTTGTTAAAAAGGTAAGGGAAATTCTCATCAATGCTCACTTTTCACAGAACCGATAACCTAAAGCAGTACCTGTTAAAGTAAAGTCCTTGTTTTTTTTTTTGTTTAAAAATAAAAAGCCTGTTATACTTACCTCCTCTGTGCAGTTGGTTTTGCACATAGCAGCCCAGATCCTTCTCTTCTTGGGTCCCCCATTAGAACTCCTGGCCCCTCCCTCCTGTTGAGTGCCCCCACAGCAACCAGCTTGCTATGGGGGCACCTGAGCCAAGCCGATGCTCTTTCCTCATTGGCTCAGTGACTTTGACAGCAGCAGGAGCCAATTCGGCCTACTGCTGTGTCTCAGGCAATCAGGAGGGAGAGTCCTGTACAGCGAAGGCTCTTGTGCAACATCGCTGGATCGAGATGGGCTGAGGGGGGGCTGCTGCACACAGACGTTTTTTTTATCTTAATGAATAGAATGCATATGGAGAGCTGAAGGTACACTCTGCAGAGCTCAGTGAGGAGAGCTCTGAGAGCTGATTGGAGGAAAGGGACACACCCCTCTTCATACAGCACACACAGAAACAGAGCTGAGGTTGTCAATCAGCTGGAGGTCCCTTCCCTGTCACCATTTTTCTCTTGGTGTTAGGAAAACTTGGTAGAAGTGACTCATGCTGATTGCAGAAAAATTAAGCAGCTTACAGAAATGACACTTGGGACTGCAAAGTTGCATGACAAGTCGTACCCCATGGTTTCCATTGAGCACCATTTATATCTGTGTGACTTCAAACTAGACCCTGTACTACTTTGGTCTGACTTTGATGCGACTTGAGGTCCATAGACCTCAAAATTACACATGCATTGCTTTAAGTCGCATCAAAGTCACCAGACTTTGAGATCGTTCAAGTGTGAAAGGGGCCTTATTGAGACAAGTACACACTATAAAGGGATATGCTTTGTTCATATTTCATGGCTGAGGTTTACAACCACTTTAAAGTGGTTCTGTACTGTGGAAGCTGTACCCAATAAAGTCAAGCAGAGGGCAATGGATCAGTCACCAGTATCAGCCTGTAGGGACCCTGCAGTACTGTGTCCCTGTGTGGTGGCTGGCAATTTGCTTGAGAAAGGGTTCTAATGTTCGAAATATCCAACTCATGACTGGTGATCTGATGATGGTGGGTAATAATCAAGAAGTAGCAGGAGAATTGGAGAAGTAACAAGTCCATAGAATGGATTAAGCAGAAACCAGGAGAGCCTTGCATTGCAGGTCTTCAGGTACAGCTTCCTTTCCAGCAAGCTCTACCCTCTTATATGATCATCCTGCTACTAATTTTATAGCTTACCTGTGGTCTGTACTGAATGTCATTTTTATTACCTTTAGTGGATGTATTTATTCCAGAAGAACTGCTTTTGAGAATGCTGGCAGCTGCTGACTGATAGTAATGTTGCTAGTCTGAGAAAGGAATTCATGACAGTAGATACATCACAGTATAGTGATGTGGTCCTGATCTTGGATTTGCAACAGAATGGGGGCGAGGGTGTTCCTGTGGCTATGCCAATCCTTGTCGCACGGAGTGCTTACAAACAGGATCAAAAATCTCAAAATCAAACAGGATCTCAAAATTTTGGATTTACCCATCACTTTTATTTCCAGTGACCTTGGTGATCAGGACAATAAAATAGAGTAAATATCGATAATAGGAGCACAGACCACAATAAAATCCTGACCATGGTTCTATCCCCTCACCACTCTATCTGAAGTCCAAAAAAGTTTTGCCTTTTAGTTATACTTTAAATATACGCATCTCTTTTTTATCTTTATATGTTTTTTTCTCGGTTTATCTAATTTTAATAATGCATTTATTGGTGTACTTCTATGGTATGTATTTTTTATACCCTTCCTTACAGAGGAAACTTTGTTATAATAAATATAGTGAGCATTATTGATCACACACATTACAAATAAAATCGAAGGTATAATCACAGTTAATGAAAGTCATATAATCAGTCCACATGGTATAAATATAGAGTTCAATCTAGGCACTATGATATAATATCAGCCACGGCACTATGGGGTTTATGTATACAAAGCTTGCTGAATAAATGTGACACAAATTCATATAGCTGTTACAAAATTTGCAGTATTCTGTGTTCTATAACTATCTCACATAATCATATGCGCCATCTAGTGGCCAAAATTACTTCTTTCCTGTTTGAGTAATTTTAAAAAGAAATACTGCATCATGGCCACTAGATGACACTTACGATCCTACAAGATAGATATATAACACAGAACATGGCAAATTTCAGCTGAGCAAATGTATCACATTTGTTCAGCAAACATTTATTACATAGTCCCCCTACGTTTGAGCAGGTAAAGAAAAAAAATATTGCTTCCATTATCATCAACGGGTATAAAGAGAAAATCAGAATGCGTTCATCTGTGTACAGGTTGAACCTTAGGTGAACAACAAGCACTTTCTATTTGTGGTCCTCCTACTGAAAAATAAAGGGGGCAAGGAGGACGCCAATGCAAAAATAAATAAAAAAGGAGGGAGGAAGAATAGAATATAGTAATCTAAGATCACCTTGGCACTTAGCGTGAGACTAGTCTAAGGATTTACAGGAAATGGGATGGAGGGCCTGTACCTAGGTCTTGGCAGTCCTCTTTTTGTCTTTTTGTTTTCTCAACCAGGGTTCTGTGGAACCGTAGGGTTCCTCCTGAGGTTGCTGGGGGTTCCTTGAGAAATGGGCAATCTCTACCTCTCAGATAAGTTTTCAAGGACACCATTGTTCCTTTTAGCTATCTGTAAGGGGGTAATTCTTCCCAATGATGACAAAATTAAGGAGCATTCTTCCCACTGACTGTCACACTAATGTGTCCTGAGTTGTAGATTTTTTAAATTTTTAGCAGGGGTTCCCCGAGACCAGAAATTCATTTCAAGGGTTCCTCTTTGTTGAAAAGGTTGAGAAAGGCTGATGTAGAGTCTCAATTGGGACAACCTTAGTATAACGATCTAAGTTAATGTGTTCTGTAATGCCCAGTATGCATACTTGGGGGTCCAGACCCACTGGAGAGCCCATTACATTGGTAAGAAACTCTATTAACTGTTTCTATTATCTTTGGGTTTCAGGGCATGCTCAAATTAGTTGAAAGAAAGTCTGTGGCAGTCGTTGACATTTAGTGCCGGTTCACATATTACGCTGTGAATATGCAGCGTGATCCCGCATCGCATCCGCACCCCTGGCAGTTCACACTGCCATATGCGATACACTGGGGGTGTCAATTAAAAGTTAACGACACCCCCAGATCAGATCGCATATCGCAGTGCAATCTAAAAGTTCACACAGAATCGGATCGCACTAGTGTGAACCACCATGCGATCCGATTCTGCTGCGGACCAAAAAAAGGGTCCTGTGCGTGATTGCGGTGCGAATTCAGCCATACAAATTTTAGGAGCAGTGCGTTCCGAATTACATGCGATCTCTGTGATCGCACAAATGTGAACCGGCACTTAGGGTTATATTGTGGCCTGTACTTGGACAAGTGAGTTGGGGTCATATCACAATGGAGTAAGCTTATCAGAGGTCTTCAGATCACCACTTGGTGTTATGTATTTTAGTATATTGCTGACTGTTCTATTTCAGTATCCAGGATTTTCTATAAGTGCCAAATAAAACGGCAATATCCTTTTCCTGAACTGTAAAAAAAAAAAAAATGCTTGTCTCCTAATTCTGTAAATGGCTCTCATGCTTTCTTAGAAAGCTGTGTACAGAGCCTGAGGTCAAATTACATTCAGGATATTGTTTGATATAATGCATTTCCAGCATGCTTTTAGTGCAGCTCTGATAATATACATACTAGAGTGTAACATTTAAATGGATGCTGGTCAGATTTAGTTTAATGATTTCTGTTAATGCAGATCATTCCACTTGGCACCCAGATTCAGCAGCTGCAATGCTATGAACATAATGAAACTGGTTTGTAATCTGCAATAAATGTGTATGAACACACAATGTATGTAGGAGACCTAGGGGAAGTATTTTAGTTTTGTAGTTAGGAGGAACTAATTGTGCTAGTAAGTATAAGAGGGAGATTGATGTTGAACAAACATATGTATGAGATTCACCCAAAAATGGAGACCTCGAGCTCAGGCGTGGTCCAAATGCACCTGAGCTATCCCGCCAGGAAGCTGTCAAAGCGGACAGCCAGGCATAGATGAGGGAGGCAGTACAAAAAGTTAGCTGCCCCATCTATAACTGGCCTTTGCAGCAAGGAGCATTGGAGGGCAACATATGTCAAAAAAGGCCAAGGAAAAACCCAAGCTCTACTTACCGACCAGCCTGCGACCAACCCAATTGACCTGTCTAACAGTATGCGTTAAAAACGGGAGTTTAGTCTGCACACATTGGCAAATACATGCGTGAGCTACAGGCCCTTCCAAGGCACCCTGTTACCTGTAGTCCCTACCTCTGACTTTTAAGAGGCTTCACAGTGGAAGCACATGCATTCTGATATATATAGAGCAGTTGGGCTGGAGGGAGCCCACTCCTCCCCAAAGGCACAGGGGCACAGTGAACACCCACCTTTTAGCACTATGGCCACAAAGGCGCCAGTGCGTTGCTTTACCAATATATCAACAGTACAAAAATATAGCTACTGCCCCCATCTAAAACTGGTCTTTGCAGCAAGAAGCATTGAAGGGCAACATATGTAAAAAAAATAAAATAAAAAGGCCAAGGAAAATTCCAAGCTCTACTTACTGACCAGCCTGCGACCAACCCAGTTGACCTTTCTAACAGTATGCGTTAAAAACAGGGGTTTAGTCTTCACACATTTTCAAATGCATGCTTAAGCTACAGCTAAGGCTCCCTGTTACCTGTAGTCCCTACCTCGGACTTTTAAGAGGCTCCACAGTGGAAGCACATGCATTCTGATGGATAGATAGAGGGCAGATGAGGGAGATGTTCCCGGCCCTGCAGCTGCACGTTTTCACACCCCTTGTATATCCATAGGTGGCTACACCGCCTATAATTGGCTGTCCGCTTCTTGGCAGGATAGCTCAGGTGGGTTAGGATTCATGCTGAACACGTCTGAGCTCATCCTGAGACCAGAGTAAGGCCAGCTGTTTCTGTGGAAAGCATGCCTCGGCTTTTTTGCTAGTGTTCTAGAAGGATGGACATCTTTCTCTTACGTCCTCCGACAGTCGCCGCCGCCTCTAAGTCATCACTGTTGGGTATTGACTTCCCATCCGCAGGAGTAGCTAGGCATATAGACTTAGTCAAAATACAAAAGGCATTAGTATATACACACCCATGGGGGCTATCCCGTCCGGTCAATACCCCCCCCTGCATCACCACTCCCAACTCAGTTTTAATCTGCCTAGCGTTCGAGAGTAGTCAGGCTTACCTTGTGCTGGGGCTTCAGTCTCGGCCTTCCTAACCTTTTATTTGATTTTTCTTTGAAAATGTCAGTTTTTTTCTCTTACTTTGCTAGCTCTTTATTTTGTCAGCTTCTAGTGTTAGTCTTCTCTTCGCATGAAGGTGGATCATGCAGTGCTGGGATTCGGACTGACCGCCCTGGTTCTCCAGAGCAGAAGGGTCAGATGGACCCCCAGCCCGCCATCGAGCGTTCAGCTATGGTTTGCCCTGGCATCACTAACGACCCATCCCTGTTCGCTGCAGGGATGCAGCCGTGAGGTGGCTACCTCACAGGACACATCTGCGGTGCTGCAGTGTCATGTCCCTGGCTCACGGCACTCCCTGTCAGGTGAGGACAGCGGTTTTCCGTGCATAGAGGCACCCCACGCCATCTGGTACAGGTAAGTACTTGTGTGGGGCCTCTGTCTGGGGTGGCAGTCTGTGTTGCTGTGTGTCCCACATGTCTGTGCCTGTGTGACTCCCTGATGCGGTCCCTGCGGTGATCGCTTGTGCAGTTTTCTGTTTGTGTGGGGGTCCCCTTCCCTGTGTCACTTCGGTGCATTGCTGGGGGTGCAGACTTTGTGTGGCGACCGCAGCGGAGGGCGCTCGCGCGGTCCGCCATCTTTGATTTGGGCAAGCATGGTCAGCCTCTCAGCAGCACTACCTTTCCACTTGCAGCAACATCGTTGGCAACACTCTGCGGGCTCTGCAGGTTATCGCTCTCAATATTCCTCTATATTATCGCTTCTGGCTCAGTTTCTCTTATCCTTTTGGGGTCTTTGTCACTGTAGCTGTAGCGGTGGGCTGCGCATTCCGCAGCAATTTTAAAAGGGGAAGTACACATTTATTGCACTGTTTTTTTTTCTGTGACCTTTGAGCAATGGATTCTCAGGAAAGCAAGTTCCCCCCAGCTTTAGTGGGGGTCCCCAGTTCTCCTGTGACCCCGCTGCGACCCGATTTGGCTGCTGTGGTGGTGACTTTGGTGTCTAATATGGAAATGCTGATGTCTGAATGTGCTGCAAAAAAGAGGCCCAGATTGTCTCTCTCTTCTGATTCAGATGGGGATATGGCTGCTGCTGCGAGCGTGCCCTTTTCAGGGTCCCGCTCATCCCTGGACCCCCCGGGGTCCGAGGGGGAGGCTGAGATGGAGGGGGGTTGATACCTCCTTCCCAGGGTCACCTGAAGAACGGGCGACCATGGATGAATTAATTGTTTCTGTTAAGGAAACACTACATTTGGAGGATGAGCCCTGTCCTCCGGGCGTTGTGTCCTCATTTGGGATGCACAGGACCCGCAAGTCTGCGCAGGTTTTCCCCTGCCCAGCTGAGTTTCATTACACTGTTAATGAAATGTGGCGCACATTAAAACGTCCATTCCTGGTACCTAGTCGGTTCAAATTGCTTTATCCTTTTGCGCCGGCTACGGAATCACGATGCTGTGTGCCTCCACAGGTAGATCACACTGTGGCCGTGTTGAACAAGGCTACCTTGGTTCCTACTGAGGATACCCCGGTTTTCCGGGATCCCACGGACCGGCGGTTGGAGTCTCTAGCTCGCCATTCCTATATGGTGGCGGGTTCGTTGCTCAGACCCGTTTTCGCGTCCGTTCTGGTGGCTCAGGCCGCAGGCGGTGGCTGATTGGACTAAGATGCTTAGGTGCAATCTCGTGTCTGATGGGGTCCCGCATGCCCGGCTGGAAATGGTGGATCAGATCCACCAAGGAGTCATGTATTTGTGTGATGCAGCCTTGAATGAGGCCCCCTTAGTGGCTCGCCTCTCTAGTGTCGCGGTGCTTAACCGGCGACTAATATGGCTAAAGAGCTGGTCGGCTGACCAGTCCTCACGGGAAACAGTTGCTGATTTTCCCTATGCTGGCTCTCGCCTTTTTGGCGAGGCGTTGGACACCCTGGTGAAAGGCGTCACGGGGGGCAAGAGCACTATGCTGCCCCAGAACCCGAAGAACAAGTCCTTTCGGGGCAAGCGGGGTTCTGCGCCTAGATCCAATCAGGGGTTCTTTCGTGCCTTTCGGAACCAATCCAAGGGCAAGCCCTTCAAGGCCCAGGGCAATCAGAGATCACGTGCCAGCCAGGACCTAGTGCGCGATCTGTCCACCACGGTGCAGACGTTCCGGGAGTTCGGATGGACCATCAACGTTCAAAAATCGACGCTGTCTCCATCGCTTCGTCTTCCCTACCTGGGAATGATTCTGGACTCTGCTCAGGCTAAGGTGTTCTTGCCGGAGGACAAGCTCCGGACTTTGCGGGACGAGATCAGGTCCCTCAGGGACAGCCCGTCCTCGTCACTCAGGACCTGCATGCGGGGCCTGGGGTTGATGGTGTCGGCCTTCGAGGCGATACCTTTTGCTCAGTTTCACACGCGGGCTCTCCAAGCGGAGATCCTGGCCAGGTGGGACAGACTGCCTCAGTCCCTGGATCTGTGTGTCTCCTTGAGTCGTCAGACCAGATTGGCTCTTCTGTGGTGGCTCCAGTCCCTGTCGGTGGTGGAAGGCAAGTCCTTCCGTTCGTTGGTGTGGACGGTGATTACCACGGATGCCAGCCTGTCGGGCTGGGGTGGAGTTCTGGGCAACCTGTCTGCCCAGGGAACTTGGTCGGAGGAGGAATCCTCTCTCCCAATAAATGTGCTGGAATTGCGAGCGATAAAACTCTGTCTCTTCCAGTGGTCGGGCCGTCTTCGGGGCCGTCCTGTCCGGGTACAGACAGACAATGCTACTGCGGTGGCTTACATCAACCACCAAGGGGGCACCAGGAGTGCTCGGACGGCCCGGGAGGTGACCGACATTCTGTCTTGGGCTGAGGCTCATGTCCCGGCGATCTCGGCAGTTCACATTCCGGGTGTGGAGAATTGGCAGGCCGACTATCTGAGCCGCCAGATCCTGGACCAGGGGGAATGGTCCCTACCCTTTCAAATGCTGTGTGCAAGGTGGGGATCCCCGGACGTGGATCTGTTCGCATCCCGGCTAAATCAAAAGGTGGAAGGGTTCGTGGCAAGAACGCGCGATCCGTTGGCGGACGCCTCGGATGCGTTGGTAGCCCCTTGGCATCAGTATCGTCTGATGTATGCCTTTCCTCCAATTCAGTTGTTATCCCGGTTCCTCCGCAGATTGGTCTCGGAACCGCACCTGGTGATTCTGGTGGTGCCGGACTGGCCACGCCGGTCCTGGGACGCCGACGTTGTTCACCTGGCAGTGGCGCCTCCGTGGCGGCTGCCAATGCGGGAAGATCTCCTGTCTCAGGGTCCGATCCTCCATCCTGCTTTACGGTCGCTGGCTTTAATGGCCTGGCTGTTGAGACCCAGGTCCTGAAGGACAGGGGTCTCTCTTCTGAGGTCATCCCTACCCTTGTAAAGGCTAGAAAGACCTCCTCCGGTAAAATCTATTACCGTACCTGGAAGGCTTATTTCGCCTGGTGTGAGTCCAGGGGGTTCTCCCCTTGCTCGTACTCGGTGTCAAGAGTTGTTGGCCTTCCTCCAGTCTGGAGTGGACCAGCGCCTGGCGCTGGCCACGATCAAAGGCCAGGTGTCCGCACTGGCTATTCTTTTCCAACGCCCTGTGGCGTCTCATTCCTTGGTTCGCACCTTCATTCAAGGTGTGCGACATTTGGCTCCTCCCAGGAAGGAGCCCTTACTTCCATGGGACTTGAACTTGGTTCTGTCCATGTTACAGCGTGCTCCCTTTGAAAACATTCAGGAAATATCGTTGCCTCTGCTGTTTAAGAAGGTTGCCTTTTTGGTGGCGATCACTTTGGCTCGCAGAGTGTCAGAACTGGCGGCGTTGTCTTGCCGTTCTCCGTACTTGGTGATTCACCGGGATAAGGTGGTTTTGCGTCCGTATCCCTCCTTTCTTCCTAAGGTGGTCTCTGAGTTCCACATTAATGAGGACATTGTCCTGCCTTCGCTTTGTACGAAGCCTATGCATCCTGAGGAGGTTGCTCTGCATTCCTTGGATGTTGTCAGGGCGATCAGGGTTTACCTGTCGTCTACGGAGTCCTTTCGGAAGACGGATTCCCTCTTTGTCCTTCCTGAGGGACCTCGGAAGGGCCGGGCTGCATCTGCAGCCACTATCGCCAAATGGATCAGACAGACCATTGAACAGGCTTACGCTTTGAAGGAACGGGTTCCGCCGTTCCCTGTTAAGGCGCACTCCACCAGATCTGTGAGTGCGTCCTGGGCCTATTGGCATCGGACCTCAGTGGCCCAGGTGTGCAAGGCTGCGACTTGGTCGTCGGTGCACACTTTTTCCAAATTCTACAAAGTAGACGTTCTGGCATCAGCTGATGCTTCCTTTGGCCGCAAAGTTCTCAGTGCGGCAGTGCCATGATGGACCCTTGTGTTTTTTTCTGGGTCCCTGGCTGTTGGCATTTGCTTTCCTGGGCTGTTGCTCCTGTTGAGCATTGTTTTTTCTGTTGCCCAGTTGGTTCTCTTACAGTGCATGTAAGATTCCCTTCTCTGATGTGGGTACTGCGTTGCCTTTTCTACGGTTGCGTCTCCCACCCCTCATGTCTATACTGCTTTGGGACATCCCAACAGTGATGACTTAGAGGAGGCGGCGACTGTCGGAGGACGTAAGAGAAAACTGAATTTTTTTAAAATCTTACCTGTAAAATTCCTTTCTCTGAGTCCTCCGACAGTCGCCGCCCCCGCCCCTCTTTTGGGGTTCTTATTACCTACTGCTATGCTACCAAACTGAGTTGGGAGTGGTGATGCAGGGGGGGTATTGACCGGATGGGACAGCCCCCCATGGGTGTGTATATGCTAATGCCTTTTGTATTTTGACTAAGTCTATATGCCTAGCTACTCCTGCGGATGGGAAGTCAATACCCAACAGTGATGACTTAGAGGAGGCGGCGACTGTCGGAGGACTCAGAGAAAGGAATTTTACAGGTAAGATTTTACAAAAATTCAGTTTTTTCCTCAGTTCTGCTGAGAAAAGGCTGTTTTTTTACTTGTAGCGCTACCCCTGTAGGAGCCACTTGAATAATACACAGATAGTCCTCCTTCACTGGCAGACAGGCACAAGGTATTTCCTGCAGCCAGATACACACACTTAGGCTTGATGTAGTCAAAGACCAATCTAGGGGTGTTGTTTTGTAGTTTTATTTTTGTAGGACTTGGATAGGGTAGGGGATTTTTAGTAGGATACTCAAGAATAAAACTATGCACAACTTGAGGACTCTAGCTGATCTAGAATTGAAGACAGTATCTCTCCTGCGCTCAAGTGCTATGCGGGAAGGTGAGTGGTCTTATGTGATCTTTGTTGTCACAACCTAAGGTTTTGCTGCCCCCTCAGGACCAAGGGTACCCAAATATACTGCAAAACAACAGCAAGAGAAGGGCGCACCAACCTTGTGCATTACCACTAAAAAAGTTTATTTAAAATCAAGAAAAAGCAGCACACATTGTACTTATAAATGCATGATAATTGCACACATGTAAAAGAAGTGGAACCAACGCCTCCAGGACTGCCAGGATACACCGATGGTGCTGGGAGACGTGATGGTGTACATATATGCCTGGCTGATGCGTTTAGAGGGAGAACCCTCTTCTTCAGAGCCAAAAGTACTACTAGTATGCTGCTTTTTTTACTTTTACTTTAAACAATTTTAGTGGTAATGCACGAGGTTGGTGCGCCCGTCTCTTATTGTTGTTTTGATCTACAATTGAGAAGTAGGTGAAGTCCCTTGCTGGTAGCAGATGACAGACTTCTCCTGTGTAGCAGTGTATAGATCAAAACCATGAGCAAAGTCTCTGGTAGTGTAGGACAGGTAGACAAAGCTCTTCAGGCACAAGATAGTTACAAGAGACTGACAGGCCAAAAGTAGTAAAACTGAGCAAAGTCCCATGCAGTAGCAGCAGTTGGATGAGCTCTTCAGATTACTAGCTAGTGATCCCTTTAGTTGGACCCTTGGCTGACTGTACTAGCACAGAGGGGTAGTCAAAAAGAACATTGGTCTGTACATTGGTCTGGTCCTAGATCATTGGTCTGTACTTACTGGAGTTGCAAACATATCCTCCCAGGCATTGCTCCCCCTCAATCAGCTCTTCAGAAGAACCAGGGTCACTCCTTTACTTTAGCTTCAGGCCTTCAGGTCGACTGCCTGAGGCTGCATGCCAGCAAGTGCCAGGGGTGGCAAGCCTGCCTCACCCCCTGCTGGTGCACTCCATCATCTGGGAAGGACCCAGAGGTCACATGTTCTCTGAATATATAGGTCAATCTCAGCATGCTCAGGGGCACCTGCAATTGGCTGGGACTGCTACATACTCATGCTGCCCATTTTCCTAACCCCCACCCATGCTCCAGAAAGCTCTACTATTTTCTAGAAGGTGGGAGAAGTCCAGACTAACTAAACAGCACCAGAACACAGGAGCAGCCTTAAATAATACATTGTAGCATTCTTTCAAGCTGACCTGTTAAAGATAGATTTGCCTCTAGCCCCACTGTTAGGTGGAATAGCAAATTACTCTAGTCTATTAACCTTCTAGCACCTAAACTAGGAGGGTGCTACATACTTTAAATTCTTGTTCAGTTTTTCTTCAGTCACGATTCCTTGCTACACTGCTGATTAAGCTGTTCTATGCATAGCAGCTATCCGGTTTAGCCAGTCCTTAGCCTAGCCTTGTAGCCCTGTTTCCAGACCTTCCTGGTCTTGACTTTGCAGGGCTAGCCTGGATGGGGCTTTTGGGAAATCGGTTCCCCATTAGGCACTTTCCTGGCCCTGTTCTGGTAACAAGTGAAAATGTTTGTTACCCCAGCATTTCATATTCCTGATATGTGCCTGCAGAACTATGTACTTGTATGAAAAATGATTCTGTTCTCTTTGTATTGCTTCATTTGTGTGAAATGTCTGGTGTTCCTGCCAGTCTCTCTGATTTCCTTTTACAAACTGACCACACTAAGCAGGAGAACACATTGTGGTCAATTCTCTAGCTATGCTGGGAACTGCCTGCTCTCCTCCAATGATCAGACTTGTCCTGACACCCCCCCCCCCCCTGCACAGCTATTCACTGGCAAGCTCAGTGTACTGCTGCTGCTGCTTCTCCTCCCCCTGCTCTTATGCAGCTGAGAACAGAGGGAATGTGATCACCTATTAAAAAAGCATTAGAAGTAAGTTTTTTATTTCTATACACAGATGTTTTGCCTTTCGGTTCAGTTTTAAACTGAATGGGTTGTTTTACAAGGTGATCGTTTACAATCACTTTAAACGCGGAGTGCTTTCCAAGTCCAGACCTGCTGACATTGTTTCAGTACTTGTCCTGTCTCTGTGTACTGTGGGATCCAGTCTTACCCGCACTGACCCCCTTAATGGCATTTCCCTGCAGGCCAGTTCTTCCCAACTGGTTGCTTCTAGACATGGGTCACATTTCCATGTACTGAGGTGCATCTCAGATGCTGTGTGGGAAATGAAAGACAACAGGGGAGGGCCCCATGTTTCCCTGGGCTGTCTGCAGCGAAAACAAACTAGTTTCCTGCTATCTTTTAACAGGAATAGGGAATCACTCAAAGTGGAGTCCCAGTCATTTTCGTATTAATTAAAAGTCAGCAGCTACAAAAAGTCTAGCTGCGGACTTTTAATAAATGTAGACTCACCTGTTCCACGATCCAGTGGTCCACTCACCCCAGCTGTTTTCACCCTGTGTCCTCCCTCAGCGGCACCGGCATCTTTATTATGGGCACCCGGCTGTGGCAGCTTGCGGCTTCACAGCTGGGTGCCCACTGGGCCTGAAATCTTCTGGGACCTTTCATGTGTCCCAGAAGACTTTTGAGAGGGAGGGGGGAACTTTGGCTTCCTTTTGCCTGAGGCGATCGGTATGGAAGTAGGAGTGGGTACCTGTCAAAATCGGGTACCCTCTCCACCCCCCCCCCTTCCCCAAAAGCTCAGTTTCACAAACGGGTGGAGGCCTTAAAGCGTAACTTCCCCTTTTGGGTGGAGCTCCGCTTTAACAACCTAAGAGGTTAGGTTTATTTTCCTTGATTGACTAACTTTTCACTGTTGTGAATTCGAACAAAAGAATATATTTTCACTGTCCTGGTAAGACACCTGTTCCTTATTCTAGGTATGTTGATGTTTCACTGGATCTGGGGAGTCGGGAGCGTCCTTAGACCTGTGACTTTTGAGGTCAAGGAAAAGCAGGATTGCATTTTTAGCAGGATCCCTCTAAGGCCCTGGTGCCCAACCTGCTTTCTGCTATGGCCCTCAGGGCCTCTGCTGAGATTAATCTGTATTTTCCTACTGCCTTATTATAGCAGTGATTTATTTTTTTATCAGTAATGTATAGCAGGGATTTCTAGCAATCTCATGTATTGTGTTTCCAGTCTGACTGTTTCCTGAGCCATGTCCCCAGTCTTCAACAACTCCTATAGTATGTTCACAGTCTCTGACCATCTCCTGCAGCATGTCTGCAGTCTCCGACGGTCTCCTGCAGCATGTCTGCAGTCTCTGACGGTCTCCTGCAGCATGTCTGCAGTCTCTGACGGTCTCCTGCAGCATGTCTGCAGTCTCTGACGGTCTGCTGCAGCATGTCTGCAGTCTCTGACGGTCTGCTGCAGCATGTCTGCAGTCTCTGACGGTCTGCTGCAGCATGTCTGCAGTCTCTGACGGTTTCCTGCAGCATGTCTGCAGTCTCTGACGGTCTCTTGTACCATATCCGCTTATAGAGGATGCTTTGTTAATATTAAGTTTCATAGGTGAACAACCACCACCCAGAGCAGGAGGTGAGTGAATAATCGTCAGTGGAGACACGTGTCCCTTTGACAACTCAATAAGGTAAGGATTCTGTTCATTTTGGCAAGATATATTCTCTTTAGCTGTTGCATTTAGATGACAGGAGCTTTACAGCAAGGCTTTACTTACACTTTGAAGAGGAAATAGATATATGGGCAATGCCAATTCCACAGTCAGAGATGTAACCTAACAATGCATTAGATTAACGACAATCTTTTCTTCAGAAACCTGGTGATTTTGTGTTCTCTAATAAATATTGGGAAGATGTCACTGTAAATACTTATTTATAATAGTATCTTATATCCTATAAATAGCCTGGAGCTGGAAAAGCTGAGGAATACACGATGCCTGATCCTCTGTGATAAAATCAGTGTACCTTGCCCATTGATGGGGCTGAGCTCTAGAATTCTATTAGATAATGAAGAATGGTATAAAGCCTGACTAAATGATGCTGAAAGGAATGTCTTGCATGTATATTTATATTAATGGGTGATAGAAAGGAACATTAGTCACATGCAAAGAGAATCTATCATGCTGCCTGTCCTCTGTTATCACTGTAAAAAGCCGCAATCTACTTGAGTTTATTTGCATTTTTATTATACTGTAAGTGTGTAGGTATGTGTGCGAGTGTATGATAAATATATATATATATATATATATATATATAATATGTTACATACATACACCGATCAACCTTAACATTATGACCACTGACAGGTGAAGTGAATAGCATTCATTATCTTGTTACAATGGCATCTGAAAGTGGGTGAATTATATTAGGCAGTAGGTGAACAAGTTGTCCTTGAGGTTGATAAGATGAAAGCAGAAATAATGGGCCAGCATAAGGATTTGAGTGACTCTGACAAGGGCCAAATTGTTATGGCTAGACAACTGGATCAGAGCATTTTCAAAACTGCAGCTCTTGTGGGATGTTTATGGACTGCAATGGGCAGGACCAACCAAAGAAGGTAAACTGATAAACCGGTGACAAGGTCATGGGCGATCAAGGCATGTGGGGAGCATACGCTGGCCTGTGTAGTTTGATCCAATAGAAGAGCTACTGTAGATCAAATTGATGAAAACGTAAATGCTGGTTACAATAGAAAGGTGTCATAACACACAGTGCATCGCAACACGTTGATCAGTCAGGGTGCCCATGCTGACCCAGGCAGCCAAAAGCACCTGCAATGGGCATGCAAGCCTCAGAACTGGACTATGGAGCAAAGAAAGAAGTTGACCTGGTCTGATGAATTCATGAATAGTTTGAGGAACCTAACAACGAGTTTGAGTTGGTGACTTGGCCTCCAACATCTCCAAATCTCAATCCAATCAAGCATATGTCGGATGTGCTAAAAAAACAAGTCCGATCCATGAAAGTCACACCTTGAATCTCACAGAACTTTAAGAACCTTAAAGGATCTGATGATGGCTTGCTGCCGGATACCACAGCATACCTTCAGAGGTCTAGTGGAGTTCATGCCTCTATGGGTTATGGATTGTTGGTGGTCCTTTTGTTATGACTGATTGATGTGTGTGTGTGTATATATATATACAGTATATATATATATATATATATATATATACAGTGGGTACGGAAAGTATTCAGACCCCCTTAAATTTTTCACTCTTTGTTATATTGCAGCCATTTGCTAAAATCATTTAAGTTCATTCTTCTTCCTCATGAATGTACACACAGCTCCCCATATTGACGGAAAAACACAGAATTGTTGACATTGTTGCAGATTTATTAAAAAAGAAAAACTGAAATATCACATGGTCCTAAGTATTCAGACCCTTTGCTGTGACACTCATATATTTAACTCAGGTGCTTTCCATTTCTTCTGATCATCCTTGAGATGGTTCTACACCTTCATTTGAGTCCAGCTGTGTTTGATTATACTGATTGGACTTGATTAGGAAAGCCACACACCTGTCTATATAAGACCTTCCAGATCACAATGCATGTCAGAGCAAATGAGAATCATGAGGTCAAAGGAACTGCCTGAAGAGCTCAGAGACAGAATTGTGGCAAGGCACAGATCTGGCCAAGGTTACAAAAAGATTTCTGCTGCACTTAAGGTTCCTAAGAGCACAGTGGCCTCCATAATCCTCAAATGGAAGACGTTTGGGACGACCAGAACCCTTCCTAGAGCTGGCCGTCCGGCCAAACTGAGCTATCGGGGGAGAAGAGCCTTGGTGAGAGAGGTAAAGAAGAACCCAAAGATCACTGTGGCTGAGCTCCAGAGATGCAGTCAGGAGATGGGAGAAAGTTGTAGAAAGTCAACCATCACTGCAGCCCTCCACCAGTCGGGGCTTTATGGCAGAGTGGCCTGACGGAAGCCTCTCCTCAGTGTAAGACACATGAAAGCCCGCATGGAGTTTGCTAAAAAACACCTGAAGGACTCCAAGATGGTGAGAAATAAGATTCTCTGGTCTGATGAGACCAAAATAGAACTTTTTGGCCTTAATTCTAAGCGGTATGTGTGGAGAAAACCAGGCACTGCTCATCACCTGTCCAATACAGTCCCAACAGTGAAGCATGGTGGTGGCAGCATCATGCTGTGGGGGTGTTTTTCAGCTGCAGGGACAGGACGACTGGTTGCAATCGAGGGAAAGATGAATGCGGCCAAGTACAGGGATATCCTGGACAAAAACCTTCTCCAGAGTGCTCTGGACCTCAGACTGAGCCGAAGGTTTACCTTCCAACAAGACAATGACCCTAAGCACACAGCTAAAATAACGAAGGAGTGGCTTCACAACAACTCCATGACTGTTCTTGAATGGCCCAGCCAGAGCCCTGACTTAAACCCAATTGAGCATCTCTGGAGAGACCTAAAAATGGCTGTCCACCAACGTTTACCATCCAACCTGACAGAACTGGAGAGGATCTGCAAGGAGGAATGGCAGAGGATCCCCAAATCCAGGTGTGAAAGACTTGTTGCATCTTTCCCAAAAAGACTCCTGGCTGTATTAGATCAAAAGGGGACTTCTACTAAATACTGAGCAAAGGGTCTGAATACTTAGGACCATGTGATATTTCAGTTTTTCTTTTTTAATAAATCTGCAACGATGTCAACAATTCTGTGTTTTTCTGTCAGTATGGGGTGCTATGTGTACATTCATGAGGAAGAAGAATGAACTTAAATGATTTTAGCAAATGGCTGCAATATAACAAAGAGTGAAGAATTTAAGGGGGTCTGAATACTTTCCGTACCCACTGTATGTGTGTATGTGTGTGTGTGTGTGTGTGTGTGTGTGTATATATGTGTATATATATATATATATATATATATCACTGTGCAAAGGTTTTAGGTAGGTGTGAAGAAGTGCTGTAAAGTAAGAATGCTTTCAAAAATATATATTTTAATTGTTTATTTTTAACAATTTACAAGTTTCAAAGTGAGCGAACAGAAGAAAAATCGAAATCAATATTCGGTGTGACTACCCTTTAGCTTCAAACCAGCAACAGCTCCTACACTTGCACAAAGCCGGGGATTTTGTAGGATTAGAGTCAGGTGTATGACTAGGCAATTAGGCAAGCAGGTGCTAATGATCATCAATTTCACATGTAGGTTGAAACAAAAACAGCTGTGTAGGAAGCCTAAAACTGGTTGAGTAACAGCCAAACTCTGCTACTAAGGTGAGGTTGTGGAAGACCTTTTCATGTCACAGGTCATACACCATGGCTAGACTGAGCACAGCTACACGACACAAGGTAGTTATACTGCATCAGCAAGGTCTATCCCAGGCAAAGGCTTCAAAGCAAACATAAATAGTAAGGCGCTAATACATGGTAATCTACTGATAAAGTAGGGAATTACATAGATATAAATGGTCCATATAAATATCCATGTGGGGAGGAAGATAAGTCCACTACACAGGCTGGCCTTCAAGAGAAGGGGAAGTGGAGGCTGCTTCCCCAAGTATGTAAAGAAAACAAAAGAAAAAAGGCACCTCTGAGTGTAGACTGTAAAACAAAGTTTATTCCAAATAAAGAATAAAACTCACATTAAGGTGCATATAATGAGCATTTTGGATGTTTTATACCCAGGGGATGTCCAGAGGAATGGGCGCTGTGATGCCAATGCTGGTGTTGTGTCTCTGCTAGTCGTGCTGGATCCGGCTGGCAATCAGGGTAAGGTGAAGAGCAGCTGAGACCGAGTGCTGAGACGCACGCTGGAATGCAGCATTGATCCTCTGATGACACTAGTCCGTGACGCGTTTCGGAGCATTCACAGTAGGTGTAAACTGACAATGCTTGCTCCTTTGTCAAGCTAGTAAGAAGGAAGTTTCTGTTCATTTTTATAAGCACCGAAAACGTCACCTAATGGCAGGATTAAAGTACTATCGGGTGGCCTAGACACCCGAAAAACACCCGAAATGCTTGTTATATGCACCCTAATGTGAGTTTTTTTTCTTTATTTGGAATAAACTTTGTTTTACAGTCCACACTCAGAGGCGCCTTTTTTCTTTAAAAGTTTCAAAGCAGACTGGGGTTTCAAGATGTGCTGTTCAAGCTTTTTTGAATAAGCACAAAGAAATGGGCAACATTGAGGGCCGTAGAAGCAGTGGTCATCCAAGGAACCTAATTCAGCAGATAAAAGACACATCATGCTTACTTTCTTTCAACATTGGAAGATGTCCAGTATTGCTATCAGCACAGGACTGGCAAAAACCAGTGGGACCCAGGTACACCCATCTACTGTCATGGAAAATCTGGCCAGAAATGGAAAAATGTAATGGAAAAATTGTGGTCAAAAAGCCATCCCTCCGACGTGAAAACAAGGCTATGGAACTCAACTATGCAAGAAATGGACTGATAAGTTAAAATGTGAAATATTTGGCTGTAGTAGGAGGCAGATTGTTCATGAAGGGCTGTAGAACCGTACAATAATGAGTGTCTGCAGGCTACAGTGAAGAATGAGGTTCCTTGGAAGTTTACGTTTCTGCAAATGGAGTTGGAGATTTTGTCAGGATGGATGGTGTCCTCAGTGCTGAAAAATATAGGAAGATACTTATCCATCGGGCCATACCATTAGGTAGGTGTGCAGCAGTACAACATCCCCAATCATACAGCCAATGTCATTAACCACTTGTTGACCAGCGATGCACACATACGTTGCTGAACTTCAAGTGATTATACCAGGATGATGCCTGCAGCTGCACAATGTTACACTTCAAATACAAGTGTAGCACGTAACATGGTGTAAAAGATGGAGTTAGCCTGTAAACCCCTTTCAGTTTTTTTTTTTTTTTGCTTTATGTGTCCCATTGAGGAGATTTCCTGTCCTGTAGATACAGAAGGTAATGAGAGAAAATACTTACAAAGTAAGGGGCATTACCCTCTTAGTTGTCACCAGGTGTCCTCACTGGAAGATATAAGCTGGCCATAGATGGATCAAAATTTGGCCGTTCAACAGGGACTGAATGCATGTTGATTCCTCTATGGCTGTTACCCTTTGTGAAAAGTTTATCTGATGATCAACTTCTCACAAATGGGCTTGTTGTAAAATTTGTGTTTGATCAGCACTGCATGCAGCCGATGCAGTGAATTCTGACAGAGGAGAAGTCTCCGTTGTCAGAATACAACAGAGGGTAGGATTACCCCATCCACCTTGATTGTGTGGATGGAGGAATCCCTTTTTATTTTTTTTTTATTTTTTTTTGTATAATCAACCCACTGGCTGATCCAAAAAAAAGCGCGATCCATCTATGGGCAGCCCTACCTCCTTGTTTTGGTGGTTGTAACGTTTTGTATTTCCCTTCACTTTCATTATCTGTGACAATGGTCACCAGGATTGTGTATGAATCTTCACATTACTGAGGCAGACAGCAATGAAAACCTGAAAAATGTTTAACACTTCACTTAACTATCCAAAACAAAAAAAGCTGGGGCTATGCATACACTTTGGCATCTGCATTAGTGCGTTCTTTACCACCATTACATGCCCGATTGTTTTGGACTAGGGGGGACTTGTAAATTCTTTTTTTTTTTTTATTGAAATAAAATCCTGACATTCTAATAAATTTTAATTTCAGGACTGAAGAATCTGTATTGTCCAAAGGGCTTGTAAGTTCACATTTGAGCTGTAGAGTAGTTGACTGACAGATGCAACCATGGCACATAGTCTGAAGCTGTCTATTTGCAGGAGTTGTTGGAGCACAGTCTACTAAGAGTTGATGATGAAAGTCTTTATGAAGATTTGTTCGACATTAAAGCTGTTGGCCAGGTTTTACAGGTAAGTGGATTTAGCATCGGATACATTTTGTGCTGGTAAATGAAATCATGTTAAATATAGAAACCTGCAGTCATTTATGCCTCTCAGATCACACCATCTTTGTTCTGGTATCATCCATTTTTAGGATACTGGCTTAGGGATGATCTAGTCATGAAAATCTTAGCACCTACACAGTAGTTTTCATTTTCTTGACTGTGTTTATACTGGTTGCCGCACAGCTAAAGCCTGGTACACACCACTAGTTTTTTTCATTCAACCCAGCAGGTTTAAGAAAAAAAAAACACCTGACAGCTCTGGTCAGATCTGCTGTACTAACAATCTGATGTTAGTACAGTGCCCTCCCCTGCTGTTCTATTGTGTGCTGACAGGGGAATGCCCCCCCCTCTTGCCAGAAAACTCCAATCATCATCGGGAATTGGTCAGCTGCTGGCTTTTCCAGCATGCTTTCCTGACATTCGGCCATGTATACTAGCCTTTAGCCCTTTATTGCCCCTCATGCTGTGACTTACAAGATTTTTGATCACTAGGAAAGAGTGGGGAGTGGGAAAAACTTTTTTTTTTTTTTTTTTTTTTGCACAGCCTCCAATTTCATCATTTTTCCCAGGATGCATTTTAATACATAACTTCAAAACTGATGGAATTTCGACTTTTTTTTAACTTAAGCACATCTTTAATGTTTTCTGGATAGAGTTAGCAATTTACAAAGTGATCTTGTGTGTCACATGACTTGGTTTTGTATATTGATAGTTTAACTCCTTATTTTTGTAAAGACAATAAAGCAAATCTTCACTGCATCTGAGCACCACAAACTAAAAACGCTATTCATTTTTAATAATAAAAGCAAACTCCCTCATCCATCCATGTCTCTATGCTTTATGATTTATTTTGTTGAGAAAACACTTTGAAAAACACCCCACTAGCATTTCTGGCCGTGGCCATCTTGAGTAAGGGCAAATTATTTATGTAGCATTTACTTCCTAGAAACCATCCGCCCTTAGCTCAAGCATTCATGCAGGAGAGTGTGCTTAGCTGAGAAAACCCCTCCTCCTCTCCTGAAGGCTCCTGGGATGTATGACATTTGCCTAGGCAGGAAACCAGGAAGTAACTGAAGAAATGTAAACAAAAATAGTTTAAAACAAGTAAATATGATATACTTTCCTTACTATTAACTAACACTGGCAGCATGAGGATTAAAAATAATGCTGATTGGGAGAGAGAAGTTCCATATAAAAAGATCTGGTACTTGAAAAATGTCTTCTATACTCGTATACTATAGAGGTAAAGTCATGCCTCAAATAACAGACCCTCACAGCCACATCCCTAAATAAATAAATTGGAAAAATAGAAAGAGAACCAGTCTATGTGGTGGTCATAGTTACAGTCTACAGATAGACAAACCAACGGCCTCTCACACTGTGCTTGGGACTTTAAAGGCTGTAGAAAGGTCTGTAATCAACAACACTTTACTTCATTAAAAATTACTTTATTGAAAATTTGACAAAACCATACATAAAACATATATCAAAAAGTGTAAGCATGTACAGAGTAACCTCAATCCAGTGCTTCAAGACACGCAACATAAATCCAGTATTGTGTGACTATAAACGTCCTACATGTTTTGCAGAGGCACTCATATTGGCTACAAAGCACTCATATTGGCTTCTTCAGGGACTATATCCTGTAGTCACAGCACTGTTTCAAGATGCGTTTGGGAAAAATCAGAGAGCATATCGGGTGTGCATCCATAACACACCAGGGACCATATAAGGCCAAAGATGAAATGCCGTCATGATGGAAATGAGTGGAGCCAGTGTCCTACGACCCAAAAAGGAGGGGAAGCCCGCACAGCAAGCACTGGACCGAACACCCAATGCGCGGGGATTGTCACCCGAAAGTATCGGTAACCAACCAGGAATAAATAATGCCTGCATTAGCTCCCTTGGCCCGCAGGATACGGATGCTGGATATACGTCCTGGGATTGCTTCACTGACGCTTCCACATTCATCAGGCAGCAATATTTATTCCTGGTTGGTTACCAATACTTTTGGGTGACAATCCCCACGCATTGGGTGTTCGGTCCAGTGCTTGCTGTGCGGGCTTCCCCTCCTTTTTGGGTTGTAGGACACTGGCTCCACTCATTTCCATCATGACGGCATTTCATCTTTGGCCTTATATGGTCCCTGGTGTGTTATGGATGCACACCCGATATGCTCTCTGATTTTTCCCAAACGCATCTTGAAACAGTGCTGTGACTACAGGATATAGTCCCTGAAGAAGCCAATATGAGTGCTTTGTAGCCTCGGCGAAACATGTAGGACGTTTATATTCACACAATACTGGCTTTATGTTGCGTGTCTTGATGCATTGGATAAATGTTAGTCTGTACATGCTTACACTTTTTAATATATGTTTTATGTATGGTTTTGTCAAATTTTCAATAAAGTAATTTTTAATGAAGTAAAGTGTTGTTGATTACAGACCTTTCTACAGCCTTTAAAGTCCCAAGCACAGTGTGAGAGGCCGTTGGTTTGTCTATCCTGTAGACGGTAACTATGACCACCACATAGACTGGTTCTCTTTCTATTTTTCGTATTCTATACTTGTATTTTCTTTTCGAATCCAGCACAGACAGCAAACCACATGGTGAAGGAGCAACAGGGGCTACACAAGGTTGCTGTTGCTAATGGTTGTATGGAATGGGAATTCCCAGAACTCTGTCCTAGCACTGTTGTGTGATTTTTCTGCAAGGCAGTCCTGTGAACTACTCAGAACTCGAGTGTTGTGGTGGTTGGGCTGGTAGAGAAATGATCCAACAGTTCTGCATTTAAATGAGAAAGCGGGGAAAAGAATAAGTAGTGGTATTGTATTGCCGAAAGGCTTCAAATGTGAGCTGGTGACATGGCCTCTTTTATTGAGGGCAGTTGGTGAATAGTCAGTAATCACAGTAGTAGCAAGGAGAAAACAATGGCATCCATCAAACACATGGGGGAACAATTAAACATGATCCAGGTAGGTGACTTCCTCTATGACTAGGTTACTTCCTGCAGCTGACACTTGTAGTTCCAAGAAATTATGTTTTTTGTGCGAAGAGTTATTATTGTTGTCCTTGCACTAAATCAGTACTCTGCTTCTGTCTTCTCTGTCAGGATTTGGTGAAGGTGATGACACTGTGTCCTATTGAACATCTGGTGAGTCGAACAAGCTGACCTAGGTGAAAATTGTACTGTACCTGCTGTAAGAATGCAGTCTCATTATCTCCACTATAATCTCTGGATATTTCTTTTAGAGGAAGAAAAGTCTGGCAATGTTACAATTGGTGATTGACAAATTCTGTGTGGAAGGAAAATATAAATTATTCAGGTAAGGTTTTTTTTGTAATTAACGGGGGGGGGGGGGGGGGGATGAAGGAGGTGTGTGTCGTGTAGATTTTTAAGAATAATGTATATATGTATATAATATGTAAGGTAAGGGTTTGACTTGCTATACTAGGAACTTGGAAACAGACTATTGTTTAATGACTTGGAGCCAATCAAAAGCCAAGTAATTACAAATAATCTTTACTTTTAATTAAAGAGAACAATACAACAGGATCTACAGTAATTGGATCATCTTATAATACAGAGTACTTGGCAATGTATAAAAGAAAAATTGGACTATGGTATCTTTGTCTATGAGGCAGCCTTGGGTGTCTGGAATTATTCTTTTTTGATCATTTTCTTCAAAATAATTGAGCTATAGAATTTTGGAGTCAGCCTGCTCCAGAGATGTGTAGGGGTTTAAGATTTTTACTACGGCAAGCTCTTGGAGACACCAAAGACTAGGTTTAAGCTGGGGAGGCTTCTTCTTTTCCAAATACCTTGCAGTAAGGACCTGCTGTACCAGTTTACAACCTCTTCACCAATTTTTTATACCTACCTAAAACCTCCGCTTTCTATGTAATGGCACAGCAGGCACTTTTGGGTAGTTGCCTATTTCAAATGATATTTGTTTTTTAAACTCCAAATATGTGTTGTATTAGCATTCTCTGTAACCGTTCAGTTGGAAAAGTCATCTTGATAGAAGGAAATCCAATCCCGTTCTACATTTACCAGTACAGTCTTTTCGACATTAAGTTTGAAGTTGTTTAGCCATGATTCAACTAACTAGCTGTTGTTTGCTTAGGTGTCTGCTGAAGACAAGTAATCATTCAGGTGTGGAGGGTTACATCATACAGAACATTAAGAATCAGATAGACTTAGCACTGAAGGTGAGATGTGTTGAACCAATGGATCTATTTCTGGCATGAATGGTAATATGAGTCATTAGTTATGGAAAAGGTCATTTTTTTTTATCAACAGGTTATATATTATTATTATTATTTCAGGTACTTATATAGCGCTGTCAATTTACGCAACGCTTTACATATACATTGTACATTCACATCAGTCCCTGCCCTCAAGGAGCTTACAATCTAATATATACACTCACCTGCTTTGTGCAATGATTTTGCACAGAGCAGCCACAATCCTCCTCTTCTGGGGTCCTCGGCTGGTGCTCCTGGCTCCTCCTCCATTCTTAGTGCGACCATAGAAAGCCGCTTGTTATGGGGGCATTCCTGTGGGCTCGATCCTGAGTCAGACTTTGTACATCCGTTGAGCTGGGAGTGCGGCTCTCTCCAGGCCCGATCCCCAGGCGATTGTCTTCCATTTTTTTCTCTCTCTCCCCCTTTGATTGGTCACGAGTGGGTAGGCTGGATCATGTACCAGTGGAACTTGGTTGGCTTCCTGGGGCACATAGAGCCAGTTTTAACATGTAAGTTATTGCTATTTGTTCCTAATAAAGGGATTGGTTTACTGCTCATTGGAGTCCCTTGGTTTCATTGCCTAATACACTAAGGTGTTCTTCATTGAGATTGGGCAAGTGGATATTGGCTCCCAGTCACTGACTGCCCTCGTATGGGTTTGGGACTACATAGACCAGTAATGTCGAACTTTGGCATCCCAGATATTTTGGGACTACATTTCCCATGCACTTTGCAGTGTAGGTGAGCATCATAGGAAATGTGATAATGCCCACTGGGCGGGCGAAACGCGTCAACGCAATTTCCGGTCTTCAGCAACGTCTGGGTGGAACACAAACAGAAGTGCGCACGTTGTGGCGTTCTCACACAAGACATGGATACAAGCCTCCACAACATCTTCCTCTCTAAAAGGGATGTTGAAATTGCGAACATACATCTGATGTTTGTAAGTGCTATTTCTCTTACTTTTTAAATAAACTTGAACGTATTACACTATGGGATCTCTCTGTCTTCCTTATCCTGAGTGATGACCATTAGGGGGCTATAGAAAGTACCAACCCTTACCAGATCAAGCATTATAGACCCACGTGCTATATGGCTAAGGGGTTCACACTGTCTGGTAAGTGGATTCACATTGAGGTTTGGAACACAATACACTGCATGAGAGTCACGGATTATTTGTCATAGAAGCACAGTGCCTGGACTTTCACTGGATACATGCATGTTATATTCTTTGGATTTAAAAAAAAAAAATGTTGAATTTTAGATTTGTGCACGGACTTTCACTGGATACATGCTTGTTATATTTTTGGGATTTTTCACAAATATTTTTGGGGAATTTCTGTTGAATTTTATATATTTGAAAATAGAGACATTTGTACACGAGTTTTTCACTATTCACTCACCTATTGAGTTGGTTACCCATTTGGTAATTAATACTTCACTGTTTTGCGCTGTGGTATTTGCTTTAGTTAATCATAGGAAATGTAGTTCTAAAACATCTGGGGTGCCAAGGTTCGCCATCACTGACTGTACATATGGGCTTGTGCAATATGTTTATATCCTTTATGTACGCTGGTCATTTTGCTTATCTAATTTTACACCAGTTTAGTTGCTCTGTTTTTTTTTTTTTTTCTTTTTTTATGTAAAAGCCCCCTGCACAAATGTGCAACACATAAGTTTCCTTGCGCACACCAGAGTAAGCAGAATAATCCCAGGGCCATCATGGTTACCACCAATTATCTACCTTCAATAAATGAGCCGTAAAGTTTTCTAAAGAGTCACCTATTGACAATTGTTTCAGCATTATTGAGACTTTATATATTTGGTATCTGTTGACTTCACACAGTCTCCTCTATTATATGTAAAATTAATTGTAGAGATTTTATTGGGCAAGTTTAAACAAAAATTACATTTGAGAATATTTTTATATAAAATATAGATATGATGAAAAGTTACACAAAGTTCGTGTGGCATATACATTGGAAACTAGCGCAATTTTCAGAAAATATAAATTGTTTTTGGAGTTTGAAGTACATTTTAATGTAAAAATGCATATTTTAGAATTGTGTGAAAAATAAAAATTGTCCAGCAGCAAGCTAATGATCATCCAGTTGGGGTCAGGTTATACTGTAACTGACCAAAATTTTTTTCACTGTAACAAATGTTATAAAGCATACAGTACAAATGATTGTTTTTGCTTGCCATGATAATTTTAGAGTAATGCACTTGCTCTTGTGATTTGTCCTCTGCTGTGCTATACATCTGTCTATTTTTATGAAGGAGACAACATATGTCAGAGCCCACAAATCTGCAGACTGTGCATCATCCCTGCCTGCTGTTTGGATTGCTAATGAATCTCACCCAAGTGATGACATCCATCTTAAAGTAAACATGTTATAAAAGAAATATAGGATCTGCCATTGCAAATCTCAGTGATGTTATGCCAACCCCGTGGCTTTAAAATTTTACGAGATACTGATCCAGGAGAATGCGCTGTCTTAAAGTGATAATAAACCCTTCCATAAGCCCACAAAAGTGACTAGTCTTAGGTGATGCAGTCTCATTTAACCACTTGCCGACCAGTCACGTTGACTGTACTGCGGCAAAGTGGCTTGTTACCGTCTGGCGACGTAGACCTACTTCACCAGACATTCCCCTCTCGGCGGCGCGCACGCGCCGCCGGAGGCTCGCTCCTGCTGTATTCAGTTACAGCGGGAGTCGGGCCAGGGGAGGAGCGGCGGTGATCACCGCCGCTCTTCCCCGATCGTCGGGGATCTAGTGTGGAAATCCGCCCGCTTGTGTAAACAAATCGGGCGGATCTCCTAAGTGACAGGCAGGGTCAGATTGCAGGGTTCAGCATAGCTGAACCTGCGATCTGTCCCTGTGTCACTCAGTCACCTCCCCCCACACAGGTTAGTAAGCACCAGGCATACATTAACCCCTCCCTCTCCAATAAAAATTAACCTCTTCCCTGCCAGTGTAATTTTTACAGTAACAGTGCATATGTATAGCACTGATTACTGTAGTAATGTCACTGGTACCCCCAAAAGTATCAAAAATATCAGTCAAGGGTCTGATCTGTCCGCTGCAATGTCGCAGTCCCCCAAAAAAAAAACGCAGATCGCCGCCATTACTCGTTAAAAAAAAAAACACCAAAAATGACAGAAATCTTTCCCTTAGTTAGTAAACGCAATAACTTTTGTGCAAACCAAACAAAATACGCTTATTGCGATTTTTTCCTACCAAAAATATGTAGCAGAAAACAAATTGGCATAAAATGATACAAAATTTAGATTTTTACATTTTTTGGAGGGGGAATTTCATATAAAAAAATGTGAAAAATATTGTTATTTTTTCAAAATTGTTGCTCTTTTTTTGTTTATAGCACAAAAAGTAAAAATCGCACAGGTGATCGAATACTACCAAATGAAAGCTCTATTTGTGGTAAAAAAAAAAGGACACAAATTTAATTTGGGTACAGCGTTGCACGACTGCGCAATTGTCCGTTAAAGTAACGCAGTGCCGAATCGCAAAATATGGCCTGGTCAGGAATGGGGTAAAACCTTCCGTTCATAAAGCGGTTAAAAATACGCTCATTGAGAATTTTTTTGTCAAAGACATGTAGCTAAATACATTTTGGCCTAAATATATGACAAAAATTGAATATATTGGATATTTTTTAACTGTCAAAGTAGAAAAATATTGTTATTTTTTTCAAAATTGTCGCTTTTTTTAATTAATATCGCAAAAAATTAAAATCGCACAGGTGATCAAATACCACCAAAAGAAAGCTCTGTTTGTGGGGAAAAAAGGACTTAAATTGCGTTTGGGTACGGTGTTGCATGACCGCGCAATTGTCAGTTAAAGTTGCACAGAGCCGAATCGCAAAAAGTGGCCTGGACGTAAGACAGCAAAATCCTCCGGTGGTAAAGTGGTTAAAAAAAAAATAACAAACATTTCTCTATCGCTCATTGACAGACGTAGTCCTCGGTGATACAGCACCTTCGGGTTATGTTGCCTCCACAGGAGTAGGACTAGACAGGAAATAAAATGCTCTGGCCACACCCTAGGGGCAGTCCCAGAGGGTATATCCTCTCTCTCTCTGCCTCAGCAAATCAGTTTTTTTCGGTCTAGTCAGGAGTAAGGACCTAGATACCTTGCTGGGATCTTCGGTCCTGGCAGGATTTTTTTCTTAGAAAATAATTTTTTAAGACAGCTTTTTTTCTCCAGTGTTCCTGTGAGATCTTCAAGCAAGAAAGCTGAACTGGGCGACGGGCTGGATGTTGAGATCCAGTGGTCACCCCAGTTCAGCCTACGAGCGCGTGCAGGCCATAGCTCCGCGCTGGGTCGGCCGCGACATAGTCCCACTGGACGGGGACTGACCCTGCGAGTTAAACGTCTCGCTGAAACGCCAAAGACCATGAGTCACGGCGCCCGTATTGGTCGACAGCCCTCCTACCTCGGTGGAGAGGGGTACTGTCAGGAGTTGGCGCCCGCCTGGTTCCGGTATGGTGAGTAGTATGTTCCCCCTTTCCCCCTGACGGGTCTTGTGGTGAACGCGGGCCCCTCTCTGTAATGGTAAGGATGGGTTCCCCTCTATCCTACAACATGTCACAGATCCCCCTAATTGAGTGTGATTTTTGTGTACAAGAAGCCAGGAGGCTTGGTTTGGGAGCTGACAATCTAATTGTAAAGATGTGTAAATGATTGTAGTCAGTGGCAGTACTAGAACTTTACTGTGATAGTATAAGGTATCCTACCTGTCAGTAGCCACAGGGCGATGTCTATACATGTATACTGCATTCCAGATCATTCCTCCAGCTAAGCAGCGGACCGCATACGGCCCGCTAGGGTCCGGTACCTCCGACCACGCTGACCACCATGAGGGTGAAGGGTTGTGAGGCCGAGATCCTTCTGCAGACATGCCGCTATTCTGTGCAGGCCGCCGCCATTGTCTGGTAGATCGCACGAGGCCGCCATTTTGGTGTAGCCTCGTGTCTCCAGCATGGGGGCGGCCATGTTTGAGGTGACTCAAACACCTCATGGAGCCAGGGGGAGGAGCCGGCAGGCGTGTTAAGGGGCGGAGCCGCCTCTTTTACCCAGGAAATAGGGCCAAAGACTTCCTGTCTGTAACAAGACAAGCACTGAGCAAGCTGATGAAAACTTCTGTGCATCAGGGATGAGCCTTGGGGTCGGTCTCTCTCTCTGTGGGGTCCAAAAAGGCAGGTAACACTGAGGGGCGCTGTTGCGACTGGGGGACACAAAAAAAAAAAAAAAAGTTTTTTTTTTTTTTTTTAACTTTGTCATTTTTTGTCGCTGGTAAGTGTCTTGTATAATCATTGACCCTGCCGCATAGGTATCCCCACCTGATCCCCTCAAGGTGGCCGCAGGACCCTCCAGTACCCCACTTGTTTTTAATGCATTATCGGCAATTTTGGAGTCTTTGGTATCCCGGGTAGAGGTGGCCTGTCAGGGACGGGGGTCAAGTAGCGACCCCCGCCTACCCCTATTGTTTATCAGATACTTCAGATACGGATTCGGAACTGGTCAATGCAGTTGCAGGTCCCTCTTAGGGGGCTGTTGTCTCAGGTAATATCTCCTCAGCAGTGAGGAGCACGTTTCTGCCTCCGCCATAGCACAAGAGTGGTGGATGCACTAGTTGTGTCCGTCCGGGAAACCTTTAGTCTTGAGGTTACACCGGCAGAGGTAGCTGAGACTGAGATTCCTTTTTGGTACTTGTTAGCCTACCAAAAGGGCGAAGGATTTTCCTTTACCCAAATGGGGTCGTTTTGAAACGAACCCCTGTTATTTCCAAACGCATGGCTAGGTGCTATCCGTTTGAGGAATTCCTCTTTATAGGATAGACGGTACCACCTGCTGTCTTGCCACAGACTGTTAGGATAAAAAGACCTCGTAACTAACGAGGACCTTCCTTTTCTGCTCATATAGAGTTGTTCGTTCCGCGAGGGCGGGCGATAAGGCGAAACCCTCCAAAGCCCCTTTAGAGGGGTTTCAAAGGGCGCTGGTCGGGTAAACAAGAGTCCGGCTCAGCCAAGCCTGAAGAATATAGCCTGATGCGCCCCTACCCATCTCTGGGGTGGGGGGGGGATGTCTTCACCGGTTTCTGGAGGACACAGGATCGAGTTTCGATCACTTCCACCGGTGCGATTCTGCCCTTCTAACATTGAACGGTTTCAGGGGTTCTATTCGAACCTATTCACAATGCCCAGGAAAGAGGGCAAGGTGCGTCCAAATCTGGACTTGGGAAGAAATAGAGTCCATCCGTACAGTGGTGGCCTCCCTGCATAAAAGAGATTTCCTGGCGTCCATAGACATATAGGATGCCTATCTTTATATCCCCATCATCGCAGGACATCAGCGTTTTTTTCACTTTCCCAAAGATCATCCCTGGTTCCCAACAGGAGACTGAACTATCTGGGCCTAAGGTTGGATACATCCTGGGCAAGAGAGTTTCTTGTTGCTGGGAAACTCCAGAAGGTTCAGTCAACGATTCGGATGTTGCTGTCCGTCAATTGGCTGGGACTGATGGTGGCCTTCTTAGAGGCAGTACCGTATACCCAGTCTCATACCCGAATTCTCCTGAAGGAGATTCTTTTTTAATGGAATCAGAATTCCGATTCCCTGGACAATCGGATCCGGTTGAGCGAGCGGACCAGGAAGTCTCCGATGCTCAACCAGGGGAAGTCATTTCTTCCGAAAGTATCCAGATTACCAATAAGGGTATCGGAACTGAGAGCGATCAGATTTTGTCTGATTTACTGGATCGAGCAGCTCTAGAGCAGCCCGATTCGGATCCAATCGCATATGGCCTCTTCATCCAGAGGTTTTTTCCCTAGCTGTCCCTTCATTGGGACATCCCGGATGTAGATCTGTTGGCACCTTGGCCTAACAGGAAGGTGTGGAGGTTTGTAGCTCGCGCCACGATCCTCTAGCGGACGCAGCAGAAACGCTGATCGCCCCGTGGGGGCAGTATCAGCTACGGCATGCCTTCCATCCTCTCAAGTTGCTGCAGGAACTTCTTCGCAGGATAGAGGTGGAGGGAATTCCAGTTATTCTGGAAATTCTGGATTGACCTTGTCAAGCCTGGTACGCCGACTTGGCGAGGCTAGTCGCGGACGCTCCTTGGAGACTTCCTCTCAGGGAGGATTTGCGGTCTCAGGGACCGATCTTCCATCTTGCTTTACAGTCGCTGGCTTAATGGCCTGGCCATTGAGACCCAGGTACTGAAGGACAAGGGAGTGTCAGCTTCAGTTATTCCTACCTCCAGTTAAAGCAAGGAAAGCGACTTCCAGCACATGGAAGTCTTATATTGCATGGTGTGAATCTATTGGATTTCCCCCACAGACCTATTCGGTGACCCGAATTTTGGTCTGTCTGCAACAAGGGGTTGAGCAGAAACTATCCTTGAGCACGATCAAGGGTCAGGTTTTCGGCGTTAGCAATCTTCTTTCAAGAAACCTTTGGCTAATCATTCCTTGGTGCGGAATTTCATCCAGGGGGTGCGACATCTGGCTCCGCCAGTGCGCGCACCCTTACCGCCTGGTATCTTAATTTAGTGTGGTCGGTTCTTCAGAAACTTCTCTTTGAAGATATTAGGGAGATTCCCTTGCTTACATTCCCAGAAGGTGGCCTTCTTGGTGGCCATTACTTCTCTACGCAGGGTGTCAGAACTGGCCGCATTATCCTGTCGTTCCCCAGATCTGGTGGTTCATAGGGATAAGGTGGTTCTTCTTCCGAATCCATCCTTCCTTCCTAAAGTGGTTTTCGTAAGACGGACTCACTTTTTGTGATCACGGATAGCCCTTGAAGGGGGTTGCCTGTGTCTGCCGCGACCATATCTACATGGATCAGTCAGACGGTGGTACAGGCTTATTCTATTAAGGGTCGGAATCCTCCGTTCCCTGTTAGGGCGCACTTCACTCGAGCGCTCAGTACTTCCTGGGCCTTTCGCCATCAGGCGTCAGTGGTCCAGGTATGTAAAGCGGCCACCTGGTCGTCGGTACATACCTTTACAAAATTTTATAAAATTGATGTGATGGCATCGGCGGATGCCTCATTTGGCCGCAAGGTTTTGCAGGCCGCAATTTGAGGAGACCGGTGGTCTACCTCGAGGGTTTTTTTCTGTTTGAAAATTTTTTTGTTGAGTCTCGTCATTAAGGATGAGCATTGTAAACTTCTAGTTGGCACCGGTTGGGCCTTCTAGATTTGGATTTGATTTCCATTTTCCCACCCCTCATTTGTGATACTGCTCTGGGACTTCCCGAAGGTGCTGTATCACCGAGGACTACGTCTGTCAATGAGCGATAGAGAAAAATGGATTTTTGTAAAATCTTACCGTAAAATCCTTTTCTCTTAGCTCATTGACAGACGTAGTACCCGCCCCTCTGTTTTTTTTTTTTGAGTTGGGTTGGGTTAAATTCTCTAAAGACTGCTTTTATGACATAACTGATTTGCTGAGGCAGAGAGAGAGAGGATATACCCTCTGGAACTGCCCCTAGGGTGTGGCCAGAGCATTTTATTTCCTGTCTAGTCCTACTCCTGTGGAGGCAACATAACCCGAAGGTGCTGTATCACCGAGGACTACGTCTGTCAATGAGCTAAGAGAAAAGGATTTTACGGTAAGATTTTACAAAAATCCATTTTTTATACTTAATTCTTCTGTGCAGTTGGTTTTGCACAGAGCAGCCCGGATCCTCCTCTTCTCGGGTTCCTTATTGCTGCTCCTAGCCCCTCCCTCCTGTCTAGTGCCCCCACAGCAAGCAGCTTACTATGAGGGCCCCGGAGCCGAGCTGCAGCTCTGCGTCTCCATTCAGAAAGACGGAGCTGCGGTTCGGCCCTGCCCCCTTTCTCTGCTGATTGGCTAACTGACTTTAAATGACAGCCGCGGGTGTCTCAGCCAATTAGGAGGAAAAGTCCCAGATGGACGAGAGACTTGTGGACATCACGGAACAGGGATGGGGCTCAGCTAAGTATTAGGGGGTGCGGAGTAGGCCGCTTTAAACAGAAGGCTTTAGAATAGAATGCATTAAGATAAAAAAACCTTCTGCCTTTACAACTCCTTTAAATGCACCTACGGTTTATCTTCAGTCATCTCTCTTCTACAGCCTTCCAAAGTACACAGTTTAGATGGCATTTCTCAGCTTTCATAATGCAGGGGTCTGATGGCACACACTGCTCAGAGCTGAGTGTAATCTGTGACCTGAGTAGAAGGAATGGACACACTGCTCTCTCCTCACAGTCTTACTTGGAAACACCCTACTTGAGGATTTGCTTTGTTCTTTATTTCAGAAGTTTACAAGCACTTTCACTTGAAAATTAACTGAGATGTTTATTTTTGGGTTATTAGGCTGACACCAAAAACAGGTGGTTCTTAGGGACTCGACTGACCCCACTTCTGCATATGGTGCTCTTACTTCCTGAAGGCGCAGAAACTGACTTGCTGCAAAATTCTGACAGGTTGGTTCAATTAAAAATGTTTAAAGTTACATGTCATTTATAAGACGAATGTGATTTTAGGTTGCTCATATTTTGCCTTCCCTGGTTCCTTCCTCTTACCCTCCTCAACAAGCTAACATTTTTTTTTTAAATCTAAAACCTCTCTGTTTTCATTCCATTATTTTCCTTAGTTTAGACTCATTGATTTGATCAATGGGTCTCTGTACCTTTCTCTGCAATGCAGGCAGATCATGGCTGGTGGAGGGTGCTATACATAGGTTCCTATAAAAAAAAAAAAACATCACAGTACTCCTCTCAGAAACTCTCAGCCCTGATGGTCTGGCTCTTGGGAGGAGTTTTACAAATAATGCCTTTGTGGGGGGGGGGGGGGGGTTTGGGGACTCAAATCCAGTGAATAAAAGGGATGGGCCAGGACAATATGGCTAGGGAGAAAACTGCTTGTTCAGCTTTAAATTACAGTATGTATATACAGCCTTGGTTTTTAGTTCATGTTAAAGCGATACCTGTCTCCTCTCCCCTTCCCTTCCTCTGACGGTATGGCCCCATGCACATGTACACTTATGGCGCTTTTCCACTGCATGGTACGGATCGGTTTGGTACTTTTCCACTGCATGGTACGGATCGGTTTGGTACTTTTCCACTGCATGGTACGGATCGGTTTGGTACTTTTCCACTGCATGGTTCGGGTTAGAACGGTTCGGTACGATTTGGTACAGTGGCGCTTTTCCACTACATGGTACGGCTCGGTACGGCTCGCTTAAACAGTACCACCTCGGTTGGGGTTCCAAGCGGGCCATACCGATACCATATCCCACAATCCTTTGCATGCAGCATTGATTGTTTGTCACTACTAGCCACTGATTGGCCAGAGAATCGTTGTAATCCCACCCACTTACTACTTAGTGGAAAAGCAAACCAAGCCGAGTAGAGCCTATACAGTGCTGAAAGGTGCCGACTCGTACCACGCAGTGGAAAAGCAAACTGAGCCGAGCTGGGCCAAGCAGTGCCGAGTGGAGCCGAGCCGGTACTTGCAGTGGAAAAGTGCCATTAGTAGCATTGTGTGCTGAGACTTAAAATGCCTGGAGCATTCTGCAGCTGGGGAGTTTCACGTGACACATATAGCTGCCAATACATGTGATTGGCTGTAGCCGGCCTTGCTTGGATAAACGCTGATGGCTTCTGCATTACCGTTTTACTGGTTCATGCTCATACTCCTACCCCCCCCCCCCATTGCGCACTTCTGCATTTGGGGAAAAAAGCACTTTGTGCAGCCATTCACTTGTATTGGCGGCTGTACATGGAATATGTGGCTCCGGGGGGGGGGGGGGGGCACCAGAAAGTGCTGGGGATTTTATACCATAAAGTGGTTTTAAACCCTTACATATGCCCGGCAAAGTGACTGGCCTCTGGTGATACACAGAGATGAAACCAATCCTCCTCCAAGTTGTGTCTGTTTATCAGCACTCTTCTCTTCTCTACATCTATTCATAATCCAGAACTTATAAAGCTTGTTCCAGCTGTCAGAAAATGGGGGGCTGATACCTGAAATTACACACTGCAGAGCACAGTGATGAGATCTCTGAGAACTGATTGGAGGAAAGGGACACCGCCCTCTTCACACAAGAAGAGAGCTGAGGCTGTCAATCAGCTGGAGCTCCGTCCCGTCCAATTTTTTTTTCTCTTGGCGTCAGAAAAACTTGTCTGAAGTGACTCATCCAGATAGCAGAAGAATGGGGAAGCAGACAGAAATGACACATAGGGGTTGATTTACTAAAACTGGAGAGTGCAATATCTGGTGCAGCTCTGCATAGAAAGCTTCCAAATGTATTTATTTTTTTTGTCAAAGCTTCATTAAACAAGCTGAAGTTAGAAGCTGATTGGCTGCCATGCAGAGCTGGACCAGATTTTGCACTATCCAGTTTTAGTAAATCAACCCCTTAGTGCTCTGGATAGAGACAAGTACACGCTATAGAGGGATATGCTTTGTTCATATTTCACGTCTGAGGTTTACAACTACTTTAGGGTATAAGGTACCCATAGAGGAATTGAAAACAACAGAAGCTATGAGGGTTCACTAGACAGCATGGTATTCGCTGAATAGATTTTTGTTGCAAAATAAAATTCTCTGCTCCCATGATTGAAGCAGAACTCTGAGAAACCAATACAAGTAAAGTCTTATTTTTTACTACTAATAAATTAGAAGTTTTTAAAAATATCGAATCTAATCCATTTTTGCATTGGGTAAAGCCGACACATTTTGGATGGGGAGAACATGCCCTCCCCTTCCTTGTGGCTGGTATACAAAAGAACAATAAACAAACATAACATAATTATCTCATATAAACATTAGGTCAAGACATATCTTTTTGATTTGACCATGTTTAATGGGAGTGTAATAAGCTTTTTTTTTTTTCTGCCTTAAAAGTATGTTATAATGGGGTGTATGTAATCTCAGATGTATCAATTTGATGATAAATAGATCAAACTAATGAAAAGGTAAAAACATAATATCAAATCATCAAAAATATGATAGATAAAAGGTGTGTCATATAATAGCTGGGGGGGGCTTGCTGCAATAGATGTGGTGAGACTAGAAATACAGGAGACCTATATAAGGAATAACAGAGGTAAGCTGTAGTACAGGGCTGTGCCGGAACGACAGAAAATTAGGAGGGATGAAGCAGAAGAATGTGACAGTTGTGATATAAAATGATACATGGTAAGAGTAACAATTAGATGTAGCAACATAAGAAACAAGCTAAAACAGGCACTAGATAGAGCAGATGGCCATAACTAGACCACAGGATGAATCAGGGAGAGAGACAAGGAGAGCGTAGTAATGACCAGTCAACCAGATGTGTTACCAATGCAGAGGAATATGGAAACAGAGAGAGAAGCATCGGAGGCACGGCAGAACTAAACCAACCATCACTGCTTGGCTGAAACATTGCACTGAGCCATATGAAGGGGAAAAAAAGCAAGAAGGAGAGTGGACATGGCAGAAGAAAAAGCCAATGGAGGGGAGAGAGGCAGAACTCTTGGACCAGCAGAGTGAATCTATGAATGGAGACGGGTGGAGATTAAGAGAGTTATCAGAGAAATGTAACGGTGGAGCCAATGCATTAAGGGGAAATAGCTGCGTGGACCTACTGTGGGGGGAATGAAATGCATTGGTCAGATTGCTGCACTAGGCTGATGCCAAGTAAAAGGGAAGTGACCAGGGGAGAAAGAGTGATCAGGATTTGTACCAGCATTAGAAAGAGGTAGCTTGAGAAAATGTTTAAAGATCTAGAACAGCCTTTCTCAACCTTTTCAACACAGAGGAACCCTTGAAATACATTTCTGGTCTCGGGGAACCTCTGCTAAAAATTAAAAATCTACAACTCATGACACATTAGTGTGACAGTCAGTGGGAAGAATGCTCCTTACTCTTGTCATCATTGGGAATAATTACCCCCTTACAGATAGCTCAAAGGAACAATGGTGTCCTTGGGAACTTAGCTGAGAGGCAGAAATTGCCCATTTCCCAAGGAACCCCTAGCAACCGAAGGAGGAACCCTAGTTGAGAAACCCTGATCGAGAATGTCACAAGCTGCCAGCATTAGTTGGGACTGGTAATTAGCACCTAAAATTTAAATGGATGTGGAGGTTTTTGTATATTTGTATTTTAATTTGGTTTTAGATGTATCCCAATGATTCATCATAACATTGATAAACCTAATGCCCCGTACACACGTGCAGATTATCTGAAGACTTTTGTCTGTAGACTTACCAAAACCATATAATATGAGGTCAAACCTAAACACTTTCAATTTGTATGCAATCCGGCAGGCCCTTGCACTACATAGAAAAGGTAAATCTGAAGACAAGTCTTCAGATAATCTGCACGTGTGTACGGGGCATAAGGTTAAATACAGGTCAGGATAATGTATACCTATGATTTTATTAAATATTTGTGATGTTTCATTGTTTACTGTTCTTTTGTATACCAGCCCTGAGGAAGAGGGCGGCATGTTGCCCTGAAATGCGTTGGAATTACCTGATGATTTTGATCAATAAACCTTTAATCAGACCCTTGAGTGTCAAGGACTTTTATACTGGGTACTCCTCAATACCTACTCCAGAGTTGACAACCTGCCATTTTGTCTAGGTCTTCCTGTACTGATGCTATATGCTGTTCCAAAGTTATTTCCCGGCATTAGCACAGAAATTGAGCTTTTGATTCCAATCTCTTTATCATTAATAAACACATTTGAACAGCATTGGGCCCCAAGACAGAACCATGGGGCATGCCTCTCACAACTTTAGACCATTCAGAGAATGATTTGTTTATCTCTACTCCTTGCAACCATTCATGTAACCAGTTTCTTCCTGTCCTAGTGCAATAACCATACTATGAAGATTTGTTGCCCTAGGACACAGAGTGTAATAGGACTTTATAACTTTGTCCAGAACAGGGGAAGATGTTTTTATAGTTCACATAGATATCAGGGAACAATGCCAACTTATAAGTCCAGTGGCAGAGAGTACAGGAAGTTATCAGCTTACAAGATTTCTGGCTTAACAGCAGTTGTTCAACAGATATAAAAAAAAAAAAAAAACGCTTTCAATAGTATATTTAACACACCAAAGGGAGGGAAAATAAAAATGTATTGTCAGTTTTACATGCACTTTAGGTTGAGACCGTCACAATTACTGAACCCAGCAACACAGATGAAGGATTGTTTAGTTATGCTCTTTTACACTAAATTTCTTTTGTTTCTGTTTTCCTATACAGAATTATGGCTTCCCTCAACCTTCTGAGGTATTTGGTTATCAAGGATGATGATTTTATTAATGAAGTAAGTAATGGACTTGTACATGTGATCATTTGATAGCTGTATATTCTTTATAAAAGCAGGGGAAGCACAAATTAATCAGATGCAACTTGCCTCTAGAGCAGGGGTCTCCAAACTTTCTAAACAAAGGGCCTGTTTACTGTCCTTCAGACTTGAGGGGGGGGGGGGCAGGCAGACTATGGCCATTGGGAGTAGAAAAGGTCCCTATGTCAGTGGGAGGAACAATGCCCCATCATTAGTATCAGTAGGAGGAATTGTGCCTTGTCATTGGGAGAAGCTTTGCCCCATCATTGCTGTCATTGGGAGGAACCGTGGCTCATCTTTGGTGTCTTTGGGAGGCATTGTGCCCATTGTTGGCATCATTGGGAGGAATACGACCCCTTCATTGATGTCAGTGGGGGAAATGATGCCCCATTGTTGGTATCAGTGGAAATAGTTGCCCAAGGGCCAAATTAAAGCAAGCATCAGGCCACAGTTTGGAGACCACTGCTCTAGCGTTCTAATTCGATTCTTTTAACCCAAGCAATGGCACCCAACAATGGGGAACCCTCACTACTTACAGCCTCACAGCACCACTGTGCTTATCCATAGGTTGAACTGAAGTGGATGGAGTTTACCTTTAGCTGGCTCAAGGAATAATAACTATCTTGAGGCAGTCCCCGCCCACTCGTATGTGTGTTGCACATGTGGTCAGGTTTGTTCACAACAGCAACAATAGAAGGAGGCTGTAAGCAAGCTATTCTATATTTTACATGTTGCTGTAACAGACTACAGGTGGCAAGGGTATGTTTCAATCAATATTGTATTGCATGCGCCTAGTTTCCTGCATTCTCTGCAAGCAAAATCAGATTTCCTTATCGCTATGTTTCAGGTCAGTGCCTTAGACGTCTCAAGTAAGCCAGCTGGCATTTTTACAAGGAATGGTCAGCAACAACAGCCTTCATAGTTTGAGTCAGGGATCCTCAAACTAAAGCCCTGCAGCTGTTGCGGAACTACACGTCCCATGAGGCATTGTAAAACTCTGACATTCACAGCCATGACTAGGCATGATGGGAATTGTAGTTCCTGAACAACTGGAGGGCCATAGTTTGAAGACCCCTGTTCTAAGTTAATGTTTACCATAAAGTGGAATTTAACTTTATTAAAATGCTAGCATGTAGGCTTTTCATTGCAGAAAAGATGTACTTTCTCTCTCATAAAATAATTGCTTCTCATCTTCCTGCTAGCACACTGCTTTAAATTGGACACTGAGCTAGCACAGCTCAGTGTCCAATCTCAGCATGCTTTGGCGCAGGATGAATTAGCTCGCATGTGCATATGCAAGGGTTTTGTCATCTTGGACCAGCCAATCAAGAGGGCCTAGGACCCTGGAAGAAGAACAGGTGAAGATGGAAGGATCATCAGGGAAGCTTTTATTGCTGGAGGGCAGATAATATACTGCACACTCTAAAGCCGAGTTCCACTGGTTTTTGTGTTTATTAAAAAACACACATTCACCTGTCCAGTGATGCGGCCAGCGGGTGCCTCAGTTCTGTCCCACTGGCATCCCTCCCTAGCTTGCGGCTTCACAGCTGGGTGCGCACTGCACATGCGCGAGTCACGCTGCACGTCCTGAGTGGATGGCAATCTTCTGGGACCTGTGACGTGTTCCAGAAGATTGCAGGGGTGGAGGGGGTAGAGAACTTCCACTTGTGCCGCCTTGCAGCCGAGCAGAAGTATGAGTGGTGTACACCTGTCAAAACTAGGTACCAGCCCCCGCCCCCCCCCCAAAAAAAATGGACATGCCGAATGTGGCATGTCAGGGGGTCAGGAGGCCTAGAGTGGAACTCCGCTTTAAGAGTACACCTAGCTAACCTGCAGAGGAAAAAAAAAAAAAAAAGCTTGCGAAGTCACCCCCCACAAAGCATCCCACTCCCCTTTAGTTCTGCAGCTGGTGATCTCCACAAATGGCTACAGATGCCTTGGTAATTCATAAATAAATACACACAAAAAGGAGATCATCATCCTTTCTGCTGCTGCAAGCGCTGGTCCACAGTGGCTGTACATGACTACTGCAGGTATAGGATTGTGTATATATATTTTTTTTTATTGGTTGAGCTAGATGGACTTGTCTCTCTTTTTCAACCTGACTAACTAGGTAGTCAAAAATTTCTCATTGGTGAAAAAAATGTATTAATCAGTTTCTATGTTTTTCCATTTGTCCAGACTGGAGTATGGACAGAACTACGGAAAATTGAACTGCAATTCCTGAGACCTCTTCACACTGGCCTTAACATGTCCAGAGCTCATTATCAAGCAGAGATTAAAAACACAATTGACAAAAAGAAAGGTGAGAACTAAGTCATCCTGTCATTTCAATTAGATTCTGTTCACAAAAGCAAAACCTGAGTGATATGTTCATTACTGCGCATTGTTTTCTTTTTTCCATGATTACAAATGTATTCTTTCAACTAATGCACTCAATGCTTTGCCATACATTATACAAATTTCCTTTAGATTCAAGCCAGCCATAGATGATTTGAACTTCGGCTGATTCAGCAGGGACTAGCTGAGATTTAAACGGTCTATGGCCCAGGTCCTCAATAGGCAGACTCCAGGCCACGTCCGGACCCAGACGCGCTTAGATCTGGACTGCGGCAGTCTGTGCTGAAGCTGTCTATTCCTTTTATCACTGGTTGCTATATCACCAGCCGCCCGGCGTCTAGCAACCAGTGGCGTCACACACCCGCCGCCCAGCATTCACAGCGGAGGAACAACTTATTCCTCCTCGCGCCTAAGCACCCCCCCCCGCGCTGCATTCTGGGAGTTGTAGTCCCCCGTAGTAGTCTGTGGACACATGGAGCTGAGGGAAGCCGGGCTTCAGCAGCAGGCAGTGAAGAGACCTCTACGAATGCTCAGTGGATAAATTGCCTCTTGGCTGTGTTTAGTGGCACCTTGTGCTTGTTTAGAGTGAGTGGCCATGTTCTCTTTGTGGGATTCATCTTATTTTGTTTTATTATGAAGTTGGCAGAGGAATTTAGTAAGACTAGAGCAGCGTTACATAGTAACCAATCAGCTTCTAGCTGTAGCTTGTTCAGATAAGCTTTCAAAATAAAAGCTAGAAACTGATTGGTTGTCATGCACAGCTACTTCAGCCTTAGTAAATCCCCCTTAAAACATGCTTACCTACCCTGCAGTGGAAAAAAAAAATTCCAAATGCATTGTACCCCTACACCCCCCCCCCCCCCCAAACCCTGTGGTACCTTCTGCTTACACTGCAGGAACAACAGTGCTTATATTTCATACTTAAGTTTTCTGGTATATTCAGGCTTGAGCATTTTAGCCAACGGAGAGCTAATTACCAGGAAGTGGGATGGTTGTTTAGGCTTCAAAAATGCTATTGCAAGCTTTGTATTTTTCAGGTGCCAAAATCACCCCAGTCTGCATCCACAGTGGCTTGTGTACCTTTTAATGAATCTTTATTTGGTTTAACACATAAAACAGAGAAAGAAACAACAAGATTAAAGGGTAGAAACAAGGGTGAGGCCAAACAGTGCCGCACCGCCAGGGGGTACACTACATCAGGTCAAAGTACAAGGCAATAATCTGTTAAGTAACATAACCATAGCAGTATGGGACAAAGGCCAGAATGCCGGTAGTCAAAAGCATGGGGGGTAGCTGCGGGCAGCCACAAACGCCAGTCATAACACTAAGCTCGCTTCAGGGGACCCTAGATCGGAGCCCACCCTGGGGGAGGAGGGCCAACAGCCTCCATCAGACCTCCCCCAACCAGGGGCCCCCCCAAACTCGCCCATGCTGCCCAAGGCGGGCAGAAGGGTGGAGTGCGGCAGTGGCCCAGATCCCTGTGGGAAACACAGGCAGCTCTCAGGCAGCCCCCGCGGCCCAAAAGGAAGGCGTTTGAAGCACCGGCAAACTGTCCAGCAAAGTCCACAAGCAAACCATCAGAGGTAAAACAAACATCATACAATAGAGGGGAAGGATAAGGGAAAGAAGGAGGGAGAGAAGGGGCCGTACCTGTCCAGATCCGGAGCCAACCGTGTGCTGTATTCCACTGAGGCTGTCCCGCTTGTGTACCTTTTTATTATTTTTTAGGTTTTATTTTTTTTTTTTTTTTTCTCAGGTTTAGGCATTGAGCTATATATGTCTGAGCGCTCATATGTGACATAACCAGGTGGGATTTTGTTTGAGCGTTTTTGGAGCTTTAAGCCACAAAATGCTCAGGAGTGGATGAAAGGTAAGCTCTGGAAGAGAGCAAAGATCGGCAGTGTGAGAAAGTGTGATAATGGTTTTTGGGCTCATGCGCATGGCTGACTAGATCGGTGTATTTCTGCAGTGGGTATGGCCAGCTGCAGACGGGAAGCTTGCCCACCCAATAACCTCAAAATAGGAAATAGCCCTCAAAATTGTCTGGCTGTCAGGTCCTGTGCTGGCCATGGCCTGTTGGTTCCGTTTGACGGTCACTTTTTCCAGACCTTGGACTGAATGGAAAATTGGTAAGTCGACCTTTCAATTTAATATTTGAGTACCCCTGGTCTATGGGCAGGCTCCTCGACTACAACCAGCTTGTCAGATTTCTAGCATGCGATGATTGCCAGCGGCTTTAGCCCCCCTACCTTGAGAACACAATAGCTCAGTGGGAGGGATTCCTCCATTAACATTGACTGTGCTGATGGAGGGGGGGGATTGAGTGATTTTCTCTCCGTGGCTGCAGGAAAGAAAATTGCATAAGTTATTGGCCTGCTTTACCAAAACCATATATAATATGAGGTGAAACCTATACACATTTTTAATTTGCATGCAGTCAGACAGGACCTTGCAACTACATAGTTGAAGGTAAATCTGAAGGGAATTGAATAAGAAAATTGTATAATGTATGACCAGCTTTAGTATGCATTATACAGTTTTCTTGTACAATCTCCTATATACCTTCAATGATGTCGTTCAATGGCCTGCCTGATTGGATACAAGTTGTAAGTGTTATTTGGAATTGACCTCATATTATATGGTTTTGGTAAAGCTAAAGGAAAATTGTACACTAAAATTGTATAGTGTATGATCAGCTTTAGTTGCAACTATTCTGATCATTCCAGAAACAGAAGGTGTCTGCCAGATGATGATCTCCTGCTGTGACACCTCTGGCTGATGTATTTATGATGAATGCTGTGTGTTACAGGGCCACATTCTAAGACAGTTTGTTCTGTGACTGCTGGAGGGACCAAGTTACCTGACATGACTCCCGAAATGCAGCTTCAGGTAGGCTGTTTTGCTAGCTGTGATCACTATGTTCTAGATTCTGCCCTGCGAAGTGTAGTGTCATTGCGCTTATCTAAACAACATTAACTGTTTTTGACATTTTAGGTTCTACAGTCAGCTCTTTTCACATTTGATTTAATGGAAAGTGTCCTAGCCAGAGTCGAAGAGCTCATTGAAGTGAAACTAAAATCTGCACCAGAGGAGAAAATTGGGTCAAGCAAAGATGTTTAGCTTGTTCTGTTCTGTATTTATCATCAACGCTTAGTCAATAAAAATTTTATATGATGAATATTTAGCTGATTTTTACTATACTTGTTCAAGTTTCTGAAACTGTTTTAAAATAAATATGCTTTATTATATAAGGTTCATCTAAAATCAAACTTTATTCAGAAATGTTACATACGAGGAAGTATACCATCTCAAAGGAAAAAAAGGCCCACAATGGTAATAACTTTATTTATTCAACTTTTAAGAGAACCTATCACCAGACCATTAATTTTAGCAGTAATCTTCCCATAAATTTATATATTGCAGAACTGTCACTCAAGTGATACTCCATGGTGTCTCTGGCCCCCCCTTCTTCCTTCTCTGGCAGCTGCATTAAGTGCCGGTTCACAATGATGGGGTGCGGTAACAACAAGGCGATTTTAGACAGGAATCACATGTGATTCTTCCGCAGCACAATTAGAGCCATTTACTCTGTATGGCTCAAATCACACCGCATCAAAAGTGGTGCAGGCCCCATTTATTTGCCCCCCAGAATCAGGTTGCATGGGTGTTAACACCCGTACAGTCTGATTCTGCAAATCGCACTGCGTTTTGAAAATCAATTTTGGGGTATGGTTAACTTAACATACACACCCGCAGCAGTTCGCATGATGCAGTGCAGAAACTACACTTTTTTGCAGTAAATTCTGCACCGCATCAGTGTGAACCAGCACTAAATGTAATGTAGGGAGGTGGAGAAGCTGTAATTGGACATGTCCAGAATAGGAGGGGATTATGATGTCCAAGGATTGCTATCTTTCTGGATTAAGCAAGTTTGCTAGTAAATTTAAAGACACATTGGGGATAAAAAAAATTTCAAAAGGAAAAATGCTGCATGTAAGCATTTAAAGATTTTTTCTATGCTGTTACTTGCAATTTATTAAGTTGGTAACAGGGTCCCACTAAATGACATAGTATCACAACTTGGAGACTTTGAGAAGCATCTGACAGGCTGGAAATATCACCTGTGAGGTAGTTCAGAACCATGTATTTCCCATTTGTCTAATGACAAATAATTGCAGCTCGGGGTGCAAAAAGACACATTTTCTATTGTGCAAATAAATAAACCAAATCACACTGAATTTACTATACAAGGTAGGTAGTGTTTACTGACCTCTAGCAAAGCTAATAGTGAATGCTACAGGAATTACCAGTATGTAGCTGATCTAAACTTGACATAACATGGGCATGTGAACCAAAAATAAATGAATCAAACATGCATTTAAACAAATTATATGTAATCACAGCAGGTAATGAATGACGCACTTTCAATGAGTCGTAGAATCACATCTGGTTAAGTGTTTTCCACACTGGGCTGTTTTCCACAATATGCATCTTAGCCTGCAGAAGCCTATCCAAAATGTTTTCAATATGAGGTTTGCATGTGGCCTGTGAAAGAGTCAGCACAATTGATCAAAGTATGCTTTTTTTTTTTTTTTTAAAAGATACAATAGCCAAAACATTAAAAGTCAAACTTTAAGAGCATACAGGTGGAACAGCCCTGCCAAAGGGTTGTGTTCTTCATCCAAGCCATTCATCTTTAGGTATATGTAAACCCAATCTCCTATAAGCATTAACATGATAAATAGCAACTTCACACTACCTAGCTATAACTACATTTCACTACTATTTGCCCCTGTGTGACCAAAAAAACACACACACTTACTAGTCCATGTCGTCCAGCGTAGCCTTAATTTCAGGCAAAGTTTTCCTAGAATCGCTCTGCTTCTGTGCTTCCATCTTTAAAACCAGATACAGCTAATGCACAGACATGCTACAGGCAGGGCCGGTGCTACCACTAGGCGAACTAGGCAGCCGCCTAGGGCGCACTGCCACCTAGGGCGCAGCCATGGCCAGTGCCATATTCCTCTCTTGTCACCTCCTCCTCCCCGGTGGATGTCACATCTAAAGGGGAAGGGGGGTGTAGGGTTAAAGGGGGGCGGTGTGTATAGAAAGGGGGTGTAGCATTAAAGGGGGGCAGTGTGTGCAGGAAGGGGGTGTAGCACTAAAGGAGGGCAGCGTGTGCAGGAAGGGGGTGTAGCGTTAAAGGGGGGCAGTGTGTACAGGAAGAGGGGTGTAGGATTAAAGGGGGCAGTGTGTACAGGAAGAGGGGTGTAGGATTAAAGGGGGCAGTGTGTACAGGAAGGGGAGTGTAGGGTTAAAGGGGGGGTATTATTTGCAGGAAGGGGAGCAATAAGTACAGTTTTTATTTTGGGGGGGGGGGGGTGCAAGTAGCTGGTCTTGCCTAGGGTGCAAAATAGTCAAGCACCGGTCCTGGCTACAGGTCTCTACCAGGTCCCATATACCTTGCAGAGATCCACAGCATTTCTGCGTATGCACGAGGAGTTGCATTGAAATGTTGAAAAAGGGCTTCCTGGGAGCAGTGGCTGCCCGTCCTATGTTATCCTTGTCTGCCCGAGCAATAAGAAAGCGCTGGTAATAAAGTGTTTTCTGTAAAGGTGAACTAACACCGGACACCCTTCCGTTTCCACTGTACTTACCTCTAGGGTTGTCGATCGGTCAGCTCCCTCATAGCCGCTCCAGCAGTCCAAGGATTTGAAATCCCTGCTCTTCTCCATCAGCGCTTCCAGGACAGACCAGATGGCTTCTGATTGGTCAATAAGCATTGGCTTATTTCAAGGACACTGCTATTGTTGGGCACTCTTCCTGATTCCAAAGCTGTGCATGTTGTGCAAAAAGTTTCCAATTGTATATTCCAATCAGGATTCTCACTGATGTAGCCACTTTTCATATTCTACTCTGGGCTACAACAAAATAGTCACTGAGCTTTCTTTGAGGACAATTAAAAAGATTATCAGTTTTTGTCAAATAAGGTTTAGCAGCCATTTTGTTGCAGCCATGATGCTGGAAATATGCCTGAATGTAGGAATGTGAACATTATGAATATTTCACCCAGGCCTACAGGTATGGAATTTGCAATAAACAACATTTTCCAACAGCACAGTAAAATTTGAAGTACTGGGGCCCCTTGTCTGCATGGGCCAGTTTATGTAAGGTAAACGTAGTCTGGCTGCTCGCCTTTGGAAGTTCTCCAAGAACACATTACAAGCAGATTGTACAGGCTATTCGATGGTAACCTGCCAGGAGCTTGGGCATCCTATCTCAGGAAAGCCGTAGCTACAAGGGCTAGCTACAACTTGCTGGTAGATGCTAAATGGTGTAAATGCTGCTTTAGGCATCATTTGCACAGGCGTTTAGCCACGCTACAAATCCCAGCAGCTAGAATTGAATGATTCCTATGGCTGGGATTGCCAGCTACAGTAAGTTCAGATAGCAGCGGCCACCAAGCCAGTACAAAGCAATGACAGGCTGGCAGCGGCCACAGCTATTTGTGTCTATTTACACAGCCAGCAATCACAGCAAGTTAATTCTAATAAACTTCTCGATGCTGGGATGTAATCGTGCGGCCCTTCCTTATTTTAATTATAAAGATAGTATTTTGTGATGAAATAAGAGCCACTAAGGGCTACTTCACACCTTTCAAGTCTGTTGTGCTTTTGCTGGGCTGCCAACACCTCAGCTTATTATGTTGGTTTGTTGGGCTTATGTTTCGGGGAGGAATCTACTGTTGAGGGCGTGGTCTATTGTTGCTGGCTTTTAGAGAGTCTAATAATGCTGGGCTGATGCTCGAAAATCTATTGCTGCTGGCTACAGGGGATCTTCTTTACTGCTCATATATTCCTTATCACATGTAAAAAAAAAAAAATCATACTTGGTTCTGTATTCTCTAAAAGGGGCAGTACTGGGAGGTGGGTAGGGGATGGAACCAAGGGATGTTGCGCAGAGGTGGGTAGGAGCGTAGACAAGAAGTGACGCAGAAGGGGGGGGGGGATTCCTGCAACTATCCTCCGAGGGAAAAAAAAGCCCTGTGTGTGCATACACACAAACCAAATGTATTGGGACACCTGCCTTTATACGCACATGAACTTTAATGACATCCCAGTCTTAGTCTGTAGGGTTCAATATCAAGTCGGCGCACCCTTTGCATCTATAAAAGCTTCAACTCTTCTGGGAAGGCTGTCCACAAGGTTTAGGAGTGTGTCTATGGAAATGTCTGACCATTCTTCCTGAAGTGCATTTGTGAGGTCAGGCACTGATGTAGACGAGAAGACCTGGCTCGCAGTCTCCACTCTAATTCATCCCAAAGGTGTTCTATCGGGTTGAGGTCAGGACTCTGTGCAGACATTTCATCTTCCCAACTTTGTGGGAAGTTTGGAGATGGCCCCTTCCTGTTCCAACATGACTGCGCACCAATGCACAAAGCAAGGTCCATAAAGACATGAATGAGTGTGTTTGGGGTGGAGGAGCTTAACTGGCTTGCACAGAGTCCTGACCTCAACTCCATAGAACACCTTTGGGATGAATTAGAGCGGAGATTGCAAGCAAGGCCTTCTCATCCACATCAGTGCCTGACCTCACAAATGCACATCTGGAAGAATGGTTAAACATTCCTATAGACATACTCCTGAACCTTGTGGACAGCCTTCTGAAAATAGGTTAAAGCTGTTATGGCTGCAAAGGGAGGTCTATCTCAGTATTTAACACTGAAATAAGACTGGGATGCCATTAAAGTTCGTGTGCATGTAAAGGCAGGCATCCCAATACTTTTGTTAATATTGTGTGTGTAGATAGATAGACTCACCAGACACTATATTAGGTACACCTTGCTAGTACCAGGTTGGACCCTCTTTTGCCTTCAGAACTGCCCTAATTCTTTGTGGCATAGTTTCAACAAGGTCTTGGAAACATTCCTCAGAGATTTTGATGATGGCATTACGCAGTTGATGCAGATTTGTCAGCTGCACATCCATGGTGTAAGCCTCCCGTTCCAACACATCCCAGAGGTGCTCTATTGGATTGAGATCTGGTGACTGTGGAGGCCATTGGAGTGCAGTGACCTCATTGTCTCATTTAAGAAACCAGTGGTGAGATAATCAGAGCTTTGTGACATGGTGCATTATCCTACTGGAAGGAGCCATCAGAAGATAGGTACACTGTAGTCATAAAGGGATGGACAGGGTCAGCAACAATACTCAGGTAGCCCGTGGCCTTTAAACGATGCTCAATTGGTACTAAGGGACTCAAAGTGTGCCAAGAAAATATCCCCCTCACCATTATAACACCACCATGAACCGTTGATACCAGGCAGGATGGATCCATGCTCTAATGTTGTTTATGCCAAATTCTGACACACCCTCTGAATGTCACAGTTGGAATCAAGACTCATCAGACCAGGCAAGGTTTTTCCAATCTTCTATTGTCCAAATCTGGTAAGCCTGTGCAAATTGTAGCCTCAGTTTCCTGTTTTTAGCTCACCCAGTGTGGTCTTCTGCTGCTGTAGCCAATCTGCTTTAAGGTTCGATGTGTTGTGTGTTCAGAGATGGTATTCTGCATGCCTTGTATCGAGTGTTTATTTGAGTTACTGTTGCCTTTCTATCATCTAGAACCAGTCTGCCCATTCTCCTTTAACATCAAAAAGGCATTTTCCTACACACAACTGTCGCTCACTGGATATTATATAAAGGAAACTTATTCAGCGCTCAGATCTAACACAAAATAGTGAATAAGCGGCTGGACACCGGTAAAGGTCAAGACTATCAATACCCAATAAGACAAATATACAAAAAAGGTGCAGCGCTAAAATTGCATACAATCAATGGCATTAAATGCTCAATGCATACAAAAAATGTCCATATATGAAAATCACATGAAATATAATATATAAAAAGTGGATAATAATCTCTTCGGCTTCACAGAAGTATACACCAAGAGGTATTCAGGAGACCCGTGCAGTAAAGGATAAATGCATGCACCACTTCAATGGTGAATCCATCACCAAAGTATGCACAAGCCTCTCACCTTCATCATTCGACCATTGAAGGTCATTGCACTTAAACTCGGGGTATAAAACCAGATGGACTTCTGCCAAACCCGGTCTCTCCCCGCTGAAGAAGTCACGCCCACTGACACAACGCGTACGGGGGAGGAGTTGTGATGTCACCCGCGACGCTCCCGAGAGATCGAGGCATCGGAGCACATCCTGTGTTTATATGTCTTCTGTAATGCACTAGGAAAGTGCTATACTTGTGAGTACTACCTTTTAAGCTTGTGATTAAAAGTGGTTTTTAAATGGAGAGCACTAGATGTTTCCATGTCTTTTTTTGGATGCAAAACTGCTGACTGGTCTGGGAGTTCGCCACAGAGCACAGGAGATCGGGTTTGGCAGAAGTCCATCTGGTTTTATACCCTGAGTTTAAGTGCAATGACCTTCAATGGTCGAATGATGAAGGTGAGAGGCTTGTGCATACTTTGGTGATGGAGTCACGATTGAAGTGGTGCATGCATTTATCCTTTACTGCACGGGTCTCCTGAATACCTCTTGGTGTATACTTCTGTGAAGCCGAAGAGATTATTATCCACTTTTTATATATTATATTTCATGTGATTTTCATATATGGACATTTTTTGTATGCATTGAGCATTTAATGCCATTGATTGTATGCAATTTTAGCGCTGCACCTTTTTTGTATATTTGGCTCACTGGATATTGTCTCTTTTTTTGGACCATTCTCTGTACACCCTAAAGATGGTTGTATGTGAAAATCCCAGGAGATTTTCAGTTTTTGAAATACTCAGACCAGCCTGTCTGGCACCAACAACCATGCCACATTCAAAGTCACTTTAATCCACATTCTGATGCTCGGTTTGAACTTCAGCAAGTCGTCTTCACAACATCTAGATGCCTAAATGCATTGAGTTGCTGCCATGTGATTGGTTGATTAGCAAGCAATTAAACAGGTGTACCTACTGGTGAGTATATGTGGGTGTGTGTGTTAATGTGTGTATGTGTGTGTATATATATATATATATATATATATATATTCGCCTTAGCCCTTCTTACAGCAACCAATGGTGCAGACTCACCCAATGTCGTGGATTTCAAATTCAACTGTTATATGGCAGGGTTCACATAATATTCATACAAGAGGAGAAAAATGAGGCATACTTGCCTTGACAACTGTTAACATGCTTTTAACAACATCTGCATTATTGTGCGCAGGAATGATTCGCAAATTACTTCCAAGGAATCTGCAGATATATAAATAAACAAAGTTAAGTTCCTTATAATTGGGGAACGGTCAGACTTCAAAAATTCAGATAAGGATGAAGCAACATAGAGTTGTTTGTGCCAGTCTCTTTTTGGTTCATCAGATACATTTTGTCTCTATAAAGGACATTAAAAGGGCATAGAAACCAATCATCTTCCAGGTTTTATTGTCAAAGCTTCATTGAACAAGCTGATTGGCTACCATGCACAGCTTCCCCAGATTCTGAGTGCTCCAGTTTGAGTAAATCTTTCCCTTTATGACAAATACAAAGTAGCACATCTGTTGTTTAGGGACTTTCCCTAAAATCAAAGCCACAGGAAAAGCAGATGTGCTGAGCTTAAGAACTTTGAAATGGGGTCCTTTTCTTTACTTTTTGGATCGGTATAGAGGCACACTCGGTATGAAAGTTAAGTGGGGTACACACTAGTAGAAAATCTGCCGAAAATTCCCATCCGATTTTCGGCTAGTGTGTACACAACTTTCAGCAGCCAATGCCAACATTTTCAACGAAAAAAAAACGGACGGACAAACACCAAAATTGTTATTGTCCATCCCCAGACGACCAATTTGCGTTTAATGTGTATGCAGTACGTCCGTGAAAAATCGGTTATGAAAGACCGCGCATGATCTGAAGTTGCTGCCAACCCAGAATTCTAGGAAAAAATGTCCCAAAAAAAAAAAAAAAAAATTGGACGAGAAATTTCATGAACATTTATGCACTGTCAACTAAAAACGGTAATAAACGCAGAGCAAGAGAGAAAAATCGGAGGATATTTCGTCCGATTTCCGTCAATTGTGTATGGGCCTTTAGTCACAGACAAAGGGTAAATAAAAAGTTTACGTTAAGTTGACAGTCCACAGGAAAATTCAATCAGCCATTACCAAAGAGACTCTTGTAGCAGGGGTGTCTCTATTGTTAGTGAATAACAGGTTTAGGAACAAATAGAATAAAATATGATGAAATAGGTTAAAATTATAGGAGTGGAGGGGATCAGCAGAATAGGTGGTGGTTAAGCTACTCCTTTGAGCCTACTCACTGCTGCAGCTCCTTCATCCCATGTGTATTTTGTAGAAACATTTTTTTAGGGAGCAATTTCGTTGCAATTGCATCAACATTGGTCCAGCTTATGAAACTCCTGCCTAGAGTGTGCAAGGGTAATGCACCCAGCACAGGTCCACTGTTTCAGCAACAGGCAGTAAAATGTGTAAGTATGATTCTATTCCCAGTTACAACTTATTGTAAGTCCAACAGGGTCTTTAGATGTTGGCCCACTATCCTCCTATAATTCTCCAGGACTACAACAGCACAATCTCCACACCTAACCTCACTGGTCCACTACCTGCTGCAAGTATTGATTTATTCTAGTCATGGTTGTTCTGGGTCACTGACTCGAAGAACGAAACCAATGGATTAGAATGAATTCCAGTTAACTAGCACTTTCTGAAGGTGGTCAGCAAAGGCTGATCCCCAAAGTATTGGTATGGGTCCAATGGTTCATGCAGGTATGAGGGGATATCTCCTGCCCATCAGTCTTGGAGAGAAATTCTCTCTGTGGCTACAACCTAGCCTACATGAAGCTCTCTGCTGCAGGTACAGTACTGCACCAAGGTGGCTCAGTAAGTACTGCTGTAAATCTAGCCCACACACTCTGCTTCTGAGGGCTCCTCAACTGATCTGAGGTTTTATTTGGTCAAAGTTTTCTTTGAGCAACTCAGCAGAATATATAATCTAACCAACGATGCCCGAATGTCTGCATACATGTAATTATGGGATGTATTCTTATCTGAAGAAGGTCATGATCATAGTAGCCCGAAACTGTCATACTATGGAATACTTCTGACATTTGTATACATTTCATGTGCAGCACTTCTGCTTGACCATTTTGTATATACGTAAATGTATTTGCGTGTGTGTGTGTGTGTATATATATATATATATATATATATATATATATATATATGATAGACAGATTCTGTGCATTGGTTCCTGTAGACTTGGACGATTTATAATTATCTGCAAATCTATGCACATAATAATTGAATGCATTTGGAGCACAGAAGCTAACCAGATGTTTATAAGCAATACAAAGCAATGGAAAGTGATTTGAAATGTAAATCTTTACCTCAGCTGAATGCTGAACATTAGGTCCCATTCCTCTGGTCCATGGAGAGCTGCTACTATTACTAAGAAGCTGTTTCGATGAACAGATATAAACTGCTGTATTCTATCATGCACCATTTCACTAGGTGTATCAAATAGCTCCTGAGCGCTTGCCAACAAAAAGGCGATTCCTTGACACACAGAAATGTGAAAAATAAAATAAATTGCAAATATAACAAGTATCTTATTGGATAAAAACTCACACAGAAGTTTTGCTGTAAACCTAGGATTTTAGCACAAATATTTTTTTTAAATTTTCTTTTTATTGAAGAATTGAGATTTATAGGTACAAAACATTGGGCATTCCACCTGTTAATATATAAAACATTTAACTACTAATAACACCTCCTATTCTAGAATGCAAAAAAAAAAAGGGGGAAAGGAACAACACACCTTCCATACACCTCGCTCTGTCGTTTTCCGTTCCCTCTCAACCATCAGGATAATGTATCGGAAGAATATTAACTTAGTGTTTAGAATCCTACCTGAAAAAATGTAATGTGAGACCCTGCAGAGGAATAAATGTGTTCATATCATAAACTAAACCTTATCAGGGGGGAATGAATTCAGTCTGTGGACTCCTAATCATCTGTTGTACACTCAAAATCTGTCCAAGTGCCAGATCTTCACAAATTTCCTAGGGCAACCCAGACAAATAAGTAACTTTGTAGAGGGGTACAACCTTTTTGATTAAATACTCCCATAAGGGCAGATTAGGAGCTGTGTCTGATTTCCACCTGAGCACTATCGCCTTCCTGGCATAAAATAAAAAGAGACCTAAGAGAGTACGCATCACCCTACTAATGGCCAGAGTCAACTAACCCCAGGAGGAAAACACCAACTTTTACAGGGACCTGTATAGTAGGTAGGGTAGATATAAACTGGGTCACTTCCCATCAGTAGCTACAAATCTGAAGGCGCTCCCAAAACATATGGGCAAATCCAGTAGGGTCACTAGAGTATCTCCAACAGCAAGAAGAGGAATTAGGGTATATACGATTTTAAATTGGATCAGCTGGCCTTTAGTTGATATTAGTGCATGAAATAATCTATCCCACAGATTTTTCCAGTCTTCATTGTCCAAGTCCTGCTCTTCCGAATGCCCCACACTTAGCAGGGCATCTAGTCCCACACGAACAGAGGGAAGTAGTGACTTGTAGATCACAGAAAGTGTTTTTTTTTTTTTTTTTTTTTTTAGAGCGTCATACCAGAGGAGAACCTTCAAATCGTCCTGCTTCAATCTAAACAAGGAGGACCCAAATTGTGCTGCATAGGCGTGTTGGAGTTGCAGGAATTGGAAGAAGAACGCATTAGGCAGTGTAAATTTATCTTTTAACTTATCAAACGTAAATAGTTCACTCCCATCACAAATATCAGAAAGGTATCGGATTCCATTAGCAGCCCAAAGACTGGGGTCTGGTAAGGAATGAAATTCTGGTAGCATGGGATTGAACCAAAGCGGAGTTGATAGGGACCTTTTACCCCTCACTATATTGAGTTTAGTAATGACAGTATGCCAGGCCTTAATAACTGCCCTCACAGCGGCTGTAAGAGGCGGGTGAGAGACTATCAGACCCCTATAGAGGAGATTACGGAGGGTCTCATAGGATCCTGAATGCGCAGCTTCTAATACTACTGAGGTTTTTGTGTCATCAGAGATAAACCAGTTATGAGCGTGGATAAGCATGGCCGCCAAATAGTAGGTACGAAAGTCTGGGCAAGCCAATCCCTCTTGCGTGGGTTTTGGCACAAGTTTGAGGATTTTATAGAATTCCCTTCCACTAATCATTGGAGAATGCTCACACTGCAGAAACCATTCATGTAATTGCTATTATGATACAGTAAAATTTAACACAGAGGGTTTAAAATGTTAAGTTTCCTTTAGGAACCATATCCAAGAAACATTTCAGTTCACTGGTGAAACTAGATCTTTATGCACAGCCTATATGTATATAATTAAAATGAGTTATTGAATCTCCCACTGAGAATATAATCCAACATGATTACATAGTATTATATTTAGCAAAGCACATTGACTTAACTACATTAGAATGGAACAAAAGTAGACATAATTTTCCCCATTCCCCTTCATTAACCTAATTGAGTCAGATCAAATGAGAAACATAAAACATGTGTCTATTCAGAATATTTATTGTATATATTTTCTGAATAAGCACACACATATATATATATATATATATATATATATATATATATATATATATACACATATATACACAAACACACCTCTACCTGTAGCCATAGTCAAAACATAAAAAGAAAAAGTGCACAGTCCTAAATATCCACAATGCATGCTATACATAAATACTCCTCCAAACCCATGGGCGTCCGCAAGGGGGACTTATAACTCAAATTTTTGGGGAAAAAAGTAAATTTCTTTTTTACAACCACTACACAAGCCATTTTGTAACTTAAAGTGGATCTTTAGTCAGAAAATGAAGCCCTGCTAGATCACTTCAGGCTGGCCCCTTTTACAGGTATAGCTATGTAAAACATAAAAAAAAATAGGTGCCTATACTGTTAAAATACAGTAATACACTGTCTCACCCTGTTCTGCACATGCTCAGCTGCTCTCTATTTTTAGGCACTGTACCAAATTTGTAGAGGCTGATCTGTTGACAGGCTAAAGATTTACTGTTTAGGGGCTTTGGGCTTCAACAAAATGGCAGCCTTCAGAAAGAAGAAACAGAAACAATGCTGGAGGCAATGTACAGCACACACTCATTTTGGTAGCAGGTAGCATCATTATTACTGTGGAATGTATGTTCCTTGCTAAAAAAAAAAAAAAAAAATGTTGTTATCAAGTCGTTATGGGTTCCGCTTTAATGTGAAATGAAACGTGTAATCTGCACCAATTCTGATTTTCTAAAAGTGCCAACCAAATTTAACTGTCTACTCCTTGAACCCATACCTTCCTGGGTTCCATAAATTGTTTGTGCCCTGAGCCTCCCCTCCCCAAAAAAACATGGTTACTGGCAATGGTATTTCCAAGATTCCGTCTTTAACAAGAAACACAAGCCAGAAAGATTAAAAAGCCCCTCCCCCCCCCTCCCCATCCTCAGTTGTTGTAAGAAAAGGACCTCCACCAATTTACACGAGGAGAATTTTAGGCAAAAATGCAACAATTTAAAATACCAAAATTTTAAACCAAAAACATCTGGGTGGGAATATGGGCACTGTCCTGGAAGATTCTCGGAATTACCGTTACCGGTAACTAACCATGGTTTTCCAAAATCATCTTCCAGGACAGCTACTTGAGGATAAACAAGTAAACATACTTGGGGGGGAGGGGAGGCTAGAGCCTCTCAACACCTTCCTTCTGAAGGACATGTCCTGGCTGGACAACATTTCGAATTGGTAGTACTCCCTGAAAGCATGGCATTTCTTCCAATGAAGCACCTGTCCTCTTTGCTTTTGATGTTGCCATCAAACTTCAGTGAGCTTCAATTCTAACAGATAGTAAACTGACCAGGATTGATGAATGTGGAAATAACAGGGTCTCTAATCCATCAGGACATGATAGTCTAGGACGCACTGAGCCCTAGATGGGATCACTACATAAGACAAGAAGTTGAATAGATCTTTGTCGATTTAATTTCCAGAAAACCCAAAAGTGCCACCACCTATATCCTCATAGGATACTGGGCAATAAACTCTTTACTTCCTACAGTTATGGATTTACTCCAGAATGGAGTTAGATATGAATGCATGCCAATAATACTTTTTTTGCCAGGAATAAAAATGTCTTTCAAACTTCATCAAGAAAATTTTAAGAGAGGTTCTATGTCCTATATTCCCACATTCTATATCTGATACATGAGACTCCAAAGCATTGTAGCCACAGACTTTAAAAGGCATTTAGACATTGGCACCACATCAAAAAATCTTGTAAAACCAAAGCTTAATATACAACATTAAAAACCCATATAAAAAACATGTCCAATTAAACACAGGGTAAAAATATGTTTTACATCCAACAATACACGTCAAATGAACGTGCTTCCAATGATCATACATCATCTTCAGGAGCACATGTGAATAAGACCCATGTGGTTGAACCTGGCCTTTAAACGCTTGCCCACTAAGCACTTATACCCCCTTCCTTACCAGGCTAATTTTCAGCTTTTAGCGCTCTCACACTTTGAATGACAAATACTCAGTCATGCAACACTGTACTTATAAGAAAATAGAGATTTATTTTGGTGGTATTTAATCACCACAGGGTTTTTTCTTTTTTGCGCTATCAATAAAAAAAACACAGAAAATTTTGTTAAATGCATTTTTCGTTATTTTGGTTATAAAATTTTACAAATTAGTAATTTTTCTTCATATAATTTGACCAAAACTTATATCGCTACATTTCTTTGGTAAAAATAACCCAAATCACTGTATATTATTTGGTTTTTGTGAAGGTTATATAGTCTACAAGCTATAGTGCCAATCATTGAAAATTGAGCATACCTGATGTACTGAACGCCAGGAAAGTACAAATAAATACCCCCCAAATCATCCTTTTTCACAGCCTAGCCACATAGAGGTCCAACATGCAAGGAGCACCATCAGGTGTTCTAGGAGCATAAATAACACATCTAACTTCTTGAATACCTATTACAGTTTTGAAGGCCCTGGAGCACTAGGACAATGGAAACGGCCACAAAATTACCCCACTTTGGAAAGTAAACACCCATCTTATATTCTAGGAGGCATAATGAGTCTTTTGAACATGTCATTTTTTCCACAAGTTTTTGGAAAATGTGGAAAGAAAATGTAAATGCATTTTCTTTTAAACAAAGTTTTCCATTTATAATATATTTCTAACACACAGCATGTACATAGCAAAAATTACACCCCAAACACATCCTGCTAATCCTCCCGAGTATGGCAATACCACGTGTGAGACTTTTATACAGCCTGGCCACATACAGAGGCCCAACATGCAAGGAGCACCGTCAGGTGTTCTAGGAGCATAAATTACACATCTAATTTCCTGACTACCTATTACATTTTTGAAGGCTCTGAAGCACCAGGACAGTGGAAACACCCACTAAATGTCATTTTTTTCCACAAGTTTTTGAAAAACGTGGAAAGAAAATGAAAACGCATTTTTACGGCATTGATGGGCGCTGATGAGCACTCATAGAGCACTGTAGTGGCACTGATGAGCACTAATAGGGTACTGTTGTGGCACTGATGGCACTGTAGGTCACTGATGAGCATTGATAACCACTCACCAATGGCACTGATGTGCACTGTAGGGCACTGCTAAGCAATCACTAATGTGCACTGTAGGGCACTGATAAGCACTCACTTATGTGCACTGTAGGGCACTGATAAGCACTGTAGTGGCACTGATAAGCACTGTAGTGGCCGGTTAAGCATGATGTTTTTATGAATTATAACAACTGGTATTGCAGTCAACCCTATTGCAAAGGTCTAACTTTATTTACACTTTTATTTTTTTTATTATTAGTTTAGTATTTGCACAGCACTTCTATAGGAGATGGTGATTAGTGCCTGCAGCTTTAACTTTTATTTAACTATTCATAGTAGTTTGCAGGACCCTTTGTTATTTTGTACTGATGAACACTGTTGGCACTGTAGGGGCACTGATGAGCACTGTAGGGGCACTGATGGCGCTCTGGATTGTGCCAGCTCCTGCGGTGTTTCTCCTCTCTTCACACTGATACAGCGTGTGAGAAGAAAGAAACACCGCAGCAGAGTGAGCTGAACCGGGCATGATCCCGGTTTGTTGACAAGTGATCACTCCGTCATTGGACCACACCACAAAATGTAGCTATCTCATGTGAATCCACCATTACAAGATAAGGCAAACAAATACCTGTTGATTCAGTGGTAAATTGGCGCAAGAAGAGGTCTCAGTGTGGGCTAGTCCTGGGGACCGGGGGGGGGGGGGGGGAGAGAAAAGGGGGAGGGGGGAAAACGGGGGGTCAGGGGGTCCCAAGTTCAGGGGGTAGCTGTCCACTGTAGCGGCTGCCAGCGGGAGAGACAGAAGTGATCTCTGGGGGAGACAAGAGGAAAGAAGCGCAGCGCCTTCTAAGTGTAGCAAGACATTTATTGAAGAAGTAAAACAGTATCACACTCACATATTTCGGGTGAATGAGAGGCAGTTCAGCAAGATGTGTGTATCATCTGGGGCATCGCTGGAGCGAGTCCTGGTGGTGGAGGCAGGGGGTCCCGATGAGAGAGGCAGGGGGTTCCTCCGTTTGCGCAGGGGCGGCCTCAGTGATGTCCATGGGCTCCCCATCAGTTGGTGGAACGCTGGCACTTGTGGGTCCTGGGATCCTGACATCACTCCTGGCGGTGATGCGGGACGCTAATGGCCAGATCCTGTTTCAGGATGGCTCCTTTGTCTTGCACCATCCAGTGCCAAGAGTTGTGTCTCCCACACTGTGTGCATCAAAAGAAACACACAACCCATAGCCTAGGATGGGAGGGACTCCTCCGCTTCTCTCTCCCCTTCTCACAGGCTTTCCTGTGAAGACTAGAAGTTCAGGAGAGCAGGAGCCAGCTGCATTGAAATTGCAAGTGCCTAGTAAGAATTTTAACAATAAGTTTATTAATGAATGTATATTTCATTGTGCTCAGCGAGATAAACTGAAAAAAAAAAACTGATGGTTTATTCATTTAACAATTAGATTGATGAAAGGGATGGCAAAGCTTACATTGAAGAGAAACTTAAAAGTTTTAAAAAGGGAAAGTCAAAAGTCAACAGCTATAGACCTTTTAACTGCTAACAAGCAGGTACTTACCAGCTCAGGAGTTCAGTGCTGCCTTCACCAAAGCCAATTCCTTGCTGGGCTTCGGACCCCAGGCACACTTGGATATGGGAGCCAGCTGTAACTTCCTAAATCTCACACCTGGCAAGAGACATGGCAGCACCGTATAACTGGTCCCACATGTTACACATCCTAGGAGGCTGCAGGCAGTGAAGAGGGAAACCCAGACCAAGCTGATGTCATTTTTTTTCAAGGCCAGAATTTTGGAATTCAGTCACAAAATGTACCCTCTCTCAGAAAGGAAACACTTCAAATGTCTTTTGGGGGCAGGGAGAGGAGGCGGTACTTTCACTTTTTAGACCAGAAAACTTCCGTTATCCGCAATAAAGTTTGATAAACTCCTTCCAATGGATTGTTTTTTTAACTCTAAACATTTTTTTTTTTTTTTAAGTAAACTATGCTTTATATAATTAAAAACAGGAACCCATGAGATTAACATGATTAGGGTGCAGATCTGGAAAAAATACTTTTGAAATGAGTGAACCCAGTTTAGATTTTGCACTGGGATCTTGTTGGTATTCACTTCAGAAAGTGTGGTCTTAGCTATACAGCTTTTAAAACTTGATTACCCAGCCATTTTCACAATTACTAGGGCAGTGTGCTATAATGAGAACATTCATGTTTATTGAAAGCACTGCTTGCATAGCTCAGATGGGGCCACTGTACTAACAATTCAGCATTAGTACAGTGATCTCCCCTGCTGTTCTATTGTGTTCTGACAGGGGAACGTCCCAACCATTGGCTCAGATCGCTGATCAGGAGCCAATCGTCAGACTTTTTTCGGTCATGCCCATTCGACAGAAGCCAGCTGAACGGTCAGCTTCTGTTGGACTGCCACCAGTACCCACGGGCCAAATGTCAGCGAGTTTCTATTGAACCGGCCAATGCTGTCCAACATTCGGCCCATGTGTACTACGCTTTAAGCTGGCACCTGCTCCTGACCTGAGAGGAGCATCAGGGGTGAGCCCAAGCTGCCCACTAATAATTGGTAATTGAGGCAGAATCTTACCTGCTGCCACTGAGATTTCCCAGAACTGGACTTAATTTATTGAAGAAATTGAATGGCAAGCTAAACCATTGCAGTCCTTTCTCTGATACTATTTAGTACGCAACAGTACAGTGGTACCCTGGCATGGAAAGGTTTTTAAACAGTCCAATACTTACCAGACAGTGGAAATATTATAGATCCCCTTTGCACAGATTCTGAAAAACGCACTTTATGCTGTTGGCTTTGCAAGGATGTTGCTACCTCATGGTCCTGCATGAGAAACGATTTATGCTTATTATACCATTAAAGTAAAAACAAATCGCTGTAATTCATATTGTTTGATATAGCTTTCTTGGTAACTCAAAGAGACAAGTGTAAAACACATTCTTTAGTCTGCAGGCTAAAGGGAAAGAGCTTAAAAAAAAAAAAAATGCTTTTCTGACAATTAGCTAGATTACAGAGCACAGTTTTGCGTCATACAAAATAGTGTTTCAACAAATATTCATAGTTCCAAAACAGTTCCTGATCTGTGTGAGAGGCACAAGCCATGGGCGCTGTGCTGTGGGATTCGCAGCGGAGGCAGAAGCCTCTGTCGTACACTGTGAAAGACTAAGCTGTCAAACTGACACTTAAGCCCCGTACACACGTACCGATCGTCGGCATACAAACGTTCGTCTTTTCTCCCCGGGATGTCGGTGTCTGTTGAAAAGTGCAAAGACTGCCCAAGAATTTTGTCCGCCGACTGCAGAAGTGATGTCATGTAATGGTTAACTTTCCCTGTGTTTTTTCTTTTCTGAGCATGCCCAGTCTTGCAAATCTGCGGTCTGTCGGCAGAATTCTGTACTGACTGGCGAACAATCGTCCGTTCTGGTGTCGGCATACAAAAATTTTAATGCTTGCAAGAAAGACTCTTGTCCGCAGAATGTGCGCAGACAGCTGTCGGAGGCACCATACTAACAAGCGTACAATCGGCAGATCTTTCGTCCGCCGACGTTTGTATGCCGACGATCGGTACGTGTGTACGGGCCTGTACACAGGGAGATTGCACCTTTCCCTATGTAACCAGTGACATTTCACTGCATTATCAGTGCCTGCTCTATATCAGGAGCTCTGTGTGTACAACGCCTGGATGTCACAGAGCTCTAAAGATTGCACAGGGAGGGCTTCTTTCTCCCCACGTAATCTGCAGGACTGATCTTCAAGTTTGACAGTACTTTAATGATGAAAGTTGCTATGTAGCTTTCGTTCAGGAATCACTGTGCAAAAAAAAAAAATGTTTTTAAATATTTTGTCCCTTTATTACTTTTACCTTGGCGTTCCAGATCGTGGGCAGAATCGCCTTCATTCTGCCCGCGATTCCAAATCACAGCAAATCGCGGGACGCCCGTGCGATTCCCGTCCTTCCAATGGCACCCCAAACGTGGCGCTATTTCTGGCAATAGTCACCCGCCAAATCGCGCAAACAGAATCGCGGTAGAAATTCTTGTACTTTTTTTGGGCCACAGGCATCCTGCGATTCTGTTTACGCAATTTTACTGCGATTAGATGGGTGACAATCGTGGCAAAATCGTGCCGCGTTTGGGGTGCCTTAGGAAGTAACGGGAATCACACGGGTGTCCCGCAATTTCCCATGATTCGGGATCGTGGGCAGAATCGGGCAATTTTGTCCACGATCCGGAACGCCAAGATGTGAACGGAGCCTTGGTGAACAGCAGTTTTTATTAACGCCTTCCTTCCCGCTTAGCCTTAGGCTGCATTCACATCTGAGTGATGTGTTGCTGTTTTTGCTGTGCTTTTTGGCATGTTTGCCGCACAACAGCATTGGGCAGCCCACTCACTTGAAATTGCTGCCCTACATCTGACAAATGTGCAAAAGGAGCTCGTGTACCATTTTTTGTCAGTGAGCCAAGTGCGTTTTGGCACGTGACAAAATGTTCGACTGCTACTCATGTTTCGGGTCCCTTTAGGCAACAATGGCAGCGTAAACATAATGCGCGTTTTCCCCACGTTTCTGCCCCCCTTCCCGAAACTCTTACGTGTGAAATTTGCTTTGTTTTTCTCAATTGTTTGTATGTGTTAGTTTTTATAGCAATGAATTAACAGCTGGGAGTGCACTTTGGCATCCTCGCCTTGGGTGCCAGAGGACCTTGTCCCTGCACTGCATTACACAATCTATAGATCAAGATCTCTCAATGTGTTTTTTTCACAGACTGATAAATGAAATAATGAACATGCTTTTTTTTTCATAGGTTACTACTGAACATTTTTTTAACGCTCAGAACTCACCACAAAACAATAAGATTTTATTAAATGTTTCTTGTAGGGGGACACCTAAACATTCACAGCCCTCTCTTTCATCCCCACTTACCAGCTATACAGAGTTTTTTTTCACCCGCCAGCAAATCCAGAGGCGGCCTGATGCAATCTGCTGCTCTGCTGCCACAAGCTAAGCCTGGTCATAGATGGACCAATTTTTCAATCAGCCAGTGCGCTGAACAAAAGAAAAAAACTGATTCCTCCATGCCACACTAGTGGGCCTGTTGCAGGTTACAACTTGCCAGCATCAAAATCAATAAAAACCACAAACATACTTCCCTGCTTCTTTAAGTTGCTCCCTTACTGGCTGGGAAAAGGCTGGTACTTTGCTACCCAGTTTAGCCCTGTATAGCAATCCTGTTGCGGTCAAGATGGCAGAAATGTCAGCAGACATGTCATATCATCCGTAAACTAACAACTGTAATCTAAAGCCAGGCCTCGGAGCAACTGGATTTTATGTGTGCCCTGAGAAGTCTATAACAGCTTGAACCCAACTCCTTATAAATAGGCACTTACAATTGGTGGTATAACACTTTAAACAATATACAGTATCTCACAAAAGTGAGTACACCTCTCACATTTTTGTAAATATTTTATTATATCTTTTCATGTGACAACACTGAAGAAATGACGCTTTGCTACAATGTAAAGTAGTGAGTGTACAGCTTGTATAACAGTTTACATTTTGTCTCATATTAACTCAACACAGTCATTAATGTCTAAACCGCTGGCAACAAAGGTGAGTACACCCCTATGTGAAATTGTCCAAATTGTGACCAAAGTGTCAATAGTTTGTGTGGCCACCATGTTTTTCAAGCACAGCCTTAACCCTCTTGGACATGGAGTTCACCAGAGCTTCACAGGTTACCACTGGAGTCCTCTTCCACTCCTCCATGACGACATCACGGAGCCGGTGGATGTTAGAGACCTTTCGCTCCTCCACCTTCCATTTGAGGATGCCCCACAGATGCTCACTAGGGTTTAGGTCTGGAGACATGCTTGGCCAGTCCATCACCTTTACCCTCAACTTCTTTAGCAAGGCATTGGTCATCTTGGAGGTGTTTTTGGGGTTGTTACGTTGGAATACTGCCCTTCAGCCCAGTCTCTGAAGGGAGGGGATCATGCTCTGCTTCAGTATGTCACAGTACATGTTGGTATTCCTGGTTCCCTCAATGAACTGTAGCTCCCCAGTGCCGGCAGCACTCATGCAGCCCCAGACCATGGCACTCCCACCACCATGCTTGACTGTAGGCAAGACACACTTGTCTTTGTACTCCTCACCTGGTTGCCACCACACACGCTTGACACCATCTGAACCAAAAACTTTTATCTTGGTCTCATCAAACCACAGGACATGAAAATATTCAGCATTAATTACATACAGCAGCGCTCAATATGTGTTAGCATATTGTAAATCATACAGTCCTCATAAATGAGTAATATAACAGCCAAAAAGAAGGTATTCATGGATCCTGCAGCAGAGGAGGTACGGTCTGGTCCCTGAGGGATATTCGAGTGCAGTGGTCATCTGGTGGTAGCAGAGGTGTTCCTGATTTTCAAGGGTGCAAGCAACCGCTGCTTACAGGTGCATGATCATTATAACTCTGTTGAGTGTCCATTCCTAAGGGGAACACTTTTGGTGCGGTGAAGGTGAACGCCGGATCAGAATATTGAGCACTGGGAGTACCAATGTCCGATTGAAAATTAGTTTTTCTTCAAACAAAGACTTTTTGGCTGTTATATTACTCATTTATGAGGACTGTATGATTTACAATATGCTAACACATATTGAGCGCTGCTGTATGTAATTAATGCTGAATATTTTCTAGTTTTAGTATTTATTACATTTTTTACAGACTGTTTTTACTATCACAGTAGCTGCTATCAGCAAATTTTATGAGATTTTAATTGTTTTTAGTATTTAATTGTATGTCATATCCCTTATAACACTAAGCGCTGGGCGAGTGTTTGAAATTTTCCCTTTCAACCACTTTTTTTTTATAAAACCATAGGACATGGTTCCAGTAATCCATGCCCTTAAGCCACGTACACACGTACCGATTGTCGGCCGTAAATATTCGGCCGACGACCGATCGGCCGATTGTAGGCTTGTTAGTATGATGCTGCCGACAGCGCATTTTCGGCCGAACAGAATCTGTCGTGCAGGCATTAAAATTTTTGTTGGCCAACACCAGAACGGCCGATTGTTCGCCAGTCAGTACAGATTTCGGCCGACAGACAGCAGATTAGCAAGACTGGGCATGCTCAGAAAAGAAAAAAGACAAGGAAAGTTAACCATCACATGACATCACTTCTGCAGTCGGCTGTTGTTGGCCGACAAAATTCGTGTGCAGTCTTTAGCAGTTTTCAACAGACACGACAGCCCTGGACAAAAGACGGCCGATCGTTCGGCCGACGATCGGTACGTGTGTACGGGGCTTTAGTCTGCTTGTCATCAGCAAACTGTTTGTGGGCTTTCTTGTGCATCATCTTTAGAAGAGGCTTTCTCCTGGGACGACAACCATGCAGACTAATTTGATGCAGTGTGCTGCGTATGGTCTGAGCACTGACAGACTGACCCCCCCACCCCCTCAACCTCTGCAGCAATGCTGGGAGCACTCATACATCTATTTCCCAAAGACAACCTCTGGATAGGACGCTGAGCACATGCACTCAACTTCTTTGGTCGACCATGGCAAGGCCTGTTCTGAGTGGAACCTGTCGTGGCAAAACGCTGTATGGTCTTGGTCACTGTGCTACAGCTCAGTTTAAGGGTCTTGGCAATCTTCGTTCAGCCTAGGCCATTTTTACGTAGAGCAACAATTCTTTTTTTCAGATCCTCAGAGAGTTCTTTGCCATGAGGTGCCATGTTGAACTTCCAGTGATCAGTATGAGAGAGTGAGAGCGATAACACCAAATTTAACACTCCTGCTCCCCATTCACACCTGAGACCTTGTAACACTAATGAGTCACATGACATTAGGGGGGGAAAATGGCTAATTGGGCCCAATTTAGACATTTTCACTTAGGGGTGTACTCACTTTTGTTGCCAGTGGTTTAGACATTAATGGCTATGTGTGTAGTTATTTTGTGGGGACAGCAAATTTACACTGTTATGCTAGCTGTAAACTCACTACTTTACATTGCAGCAAAGTGTCATTTCTTCAGTGTTGTCACTTGAAAAGATATAATAATATATATTTACAAAAATGTGAGGGGTGTACTCACATTTGTGAGACACTGTATGTGTTCTACCTACTGAAGAGGGAACAGTGCTAGACTCAATCTTGCTGGAGCACTGAGTAGCAGTTTGGTTGAGGCCAAGAAGGACGGTGGAGAGAGTGGAGATCAATTAGAGTATTAGCAGCATGCTCAAGTGGCAAAAACATAGCTTGAACATCATGAGGGGGAATATTATATATTTTTTTTTTTCTGGGGGGGGGGGGGGGGGCTATGAGGTGGAGCATCTACTGTGATGTGGATCTCAGTATGCATATAATATGAGGGTCTTTGAGGAGAATGCAGGGTAATATGGGGGGGCGCTAACAGTGTAATGAGGGGGGCTATGAGGGGAGAGGGTGCAGTGTCACGAGGGGGCTATGGGGGGGGGGGGGGAGAGACCTGTCAATCACCCAAAAGACTTTAGAGTCACCAAAGATTTCAGGGTGGACTCACTAGAGTTTTACATAATTATGCTATTTTGGGATGTTGAGAGTTGGAACACTGTTTAGATTGTTCGATTTCCAGCACCCAGCGATGCAATTACGCTGGATTCTGCAGGAGGAGTAATTTCATTCACAATAAAGTTCTGGTCAGAGGAGAGATGCAGAGTAGTGTGGGAGAGGGTGATCTGATAAGTTATCCACGAGACACCAATGCTGGGCTAGAGCTTATTTTATCCCACTGACCCTCAACAATTGGGCATATTTTACTCCCATTGACACCACTGATGGGTCTTTTTTAATCCTCTTTACACCAGTACAGCACTTAATATATCTTCTACCACCGACAGACTTTTTTTGCTTCCTAGAAAACTGACAATGGTAATGATCTTACTTAAAGTCTCATTGAGCCCACATCAATATATGTGTGTCATATTCATGCTCACTCAGTCACTATGGGATTTGTTTTTTGTATTCTACAAAAAAACCTGGTTGATCCTGGTGTTCTCTATCTCCCCCTCATGTCCATGTCCCCACTGCAGCTGTTGGCAGCTAGTGCACATGCTCAGTTTTCAGTGTATTCTCTATCCTCAACATTTCCTCCCTATCACATCTGAGCAGCCCATGTTTTATAGTTGGTAAGGTTGAATAAAGACACTAGTCCATCCAGTTGAACTGGTGTAAACCAGTTTAACCATGTGACTATAGGATCACACATATGGGCGTTTACACAGTGGAAAATGATAGCCCGCTCCATTCTCCTCCATGCCGACTAACCGGCTAAACACAATGGAGGGTGGGATATTACATGTAGATTAAGAGGCTTCAGTTCCTTTTTATTCGAAGATACATGCTGAAGGGGCACGACACAGCCTGTGACTGGCAGAAGTCTGCCCACACTATGTTACTGCCAAAAAAAAAAAATAAAGATTTAATTTCAAATAGATATTTGTATGATGATTTAAATCTGTTTGATATTCATTATTTAATTTTATTCTTGTAGCACCCCCTAGCAGGGCTAGAGTGCCACGGATAGGATTGTTTTTTAGTGTAGGTAAATTGTCAGGCTTAGCTTTGTTTTTGTGGGTCAGGGTTTGGGTGACTCAGGTAGGCTGGATGACTCAGCAGCATCTCTGATGACTCCTCCCTGCTTGCTGGAAACTTGTAGAAGATTCCAGAAGCAGTTGGGAGGGGTCTGAGGGAAACTGGCTGGACGGTTCTGAGGGCCTTGACCAAACCCTGACAGATGGATTGTAAAGGGGCAGGCCCCCTCAAGTACTCAGGGTCAGCCCAGCTGGGACAGTGTGAGTTTGGGTGGAAGATGTAGTGTTAGGCTGTCAGAGGTTTTTGAGAGCAGCCCATCACTCTCGCTCTCTCATACTGGTCACTGGAAGTTGAACATGGCACATCATGGCAAAGAACTCTCTGAGGAGCTACAGTTCATTGACGGAAC